>NW_027210613.1:5097500-5527500 GCF_029030835.1 Brachyistius frenatus
CCAGTTCTGATGTCTTGTTGTCTTGATTGTTTTTCCATCAGTATAGTCCAGGAGGCTACAGTTTTGTCTTTGTTTTTTTCTCTGATTGTCTTTGATTCTGTCCTTCTTCGTCTCTTTCAGTAGCTTTCTCTTTCCTTCTCTCACCAGTTAGCTTCCAGTGTCAAGGCGCCGCCTGTTAACCCATGAGCTGGCAGGTTCAGTGGGCAAAGGTCAGTGGTCTTTCAGGGTTCAAGGCCCCAGGACTGAATGGTGGAGCATCATCCCAGAAAGGGTCTAAATGTGTTGAGCGTGGCAGTAGTCACCACTCCGCCGCACAAACTCCATCAACCAGTGATTCTAAAGTACAAAACAGTACAACAAAACAAAGTTAAACATTCAACCTCCAGTGTTCAGGCTCTGTATTAGCCAAATCAGACTATTATATCACCAAATATACAAATTACAGTCATCATTTCATTGAAAAGGCTAACTGGGGACCATCTGACTGACTAATGAACACAGATAAACAGACACACACATGCCCTCATTCAGTGGACAAAGGTCAGTGGTCTTTCATGACTGAATGGTAGAGCATCATCCCAGAAAGGGTCTAAAACTCACAAACTCCATCCGCATACACATATAAATGCCCTCATTCAAGCCAAGTCATCTTAAAGCACTTATCATTCGTAAAGTCCTTACAACAGAACCGTACAACATTATAGAGAGGAACCCAGCAATTCAATTCCGACATTAGCGATATCTGGAAATTAAATAGCCCTTTTAACAGTAAGAAAACCTCAGTTAAGGTGTCCCAGAATGAAAATAGAAAACCTATGAATTAGCATGATAGGTCCCCTTAAAAGTTAAAATCGCAGAGATCTGTTTTGTTTTGGACCTCACTTCCAAGACATCCCAACAGTGTCACCTGTGTCAGAGTGAGTTGAAGATCAGTTAAGTTAGCTCCGCCTACCCTCCCTGGCAGTACAACCACTGCTGGCTGATGGAAACACGTCACTATTTCTGCGTCACAGACACTCAGCTCGGTCAGTTCATGATACTGCAAATACTTTTACCAATGTCATACAGGCTAAATCTCCGTTATTATAAATAGGAACTTAACAAAAAAATTTTTTTAAATTAAAATCTTTGAGATGACTACTTTAAATGAGAAAAGTCCTCTAAAAGATTATGATTATTCCCCATATTCCCCCCTCTATAAATATAATTCAACCCATCACTGTCCCCCTGTCTTTTTTTTTTTTCACAATATTAACCATTTCCCACAAGAAAGTCACCAAGCGGTCACATATTGTCTCCAAAATGAACAGCCTCTCCACTTCCAGTCCGTCAGATATAAATGAGGAACCAGCAGGTCTTGGGCAAATAATAAAACATGACACTGAATCTTCAAACTACTACTGCAAGGTTGCAGATATAGGACTTTAAAATGGAAAGGAGGTCTCCCACCACAGCTCTGAACAGTCACTCTGATCTAAAGACACATGAGTCTTTGTAGGGGAATTAATGTTATGTCTTGAGGGGTTCTGTTCAGTATAAAACATGTATAAACTTGTGAAAACAAATTTCCCTTGGTTACAACTAAGATTATCTATCTATACAAAGGTGGGCAAGAGGTGACAGAAACATCCTGAGCTAGAAAATCTAATATATCTGTACAATTAAATTCGGTCAAAAGAACAAATGTTAGCAAAGTTGGAAAAATGATGTCTATTTCACCATGTCTCTGTGGACTTGGCATCAATGTCTACAGGGTATTTAGCTCTGGCCCAGCAGGGACAAGGCAAAACAAATTTGTTTTGTGAATTTGTAGAGGATTTGAGAAAGCTTGTTTTGCAATATTTTGACTTTAAAACGACTTGAACCTCACTGTTGGTTCAATATACCGTATTGGAGAAAATGTCCTCTGTTCATTGCACACAAAGTTGTGAGAGCATGAGGTATGGGCACTGCTTGGACTCTATTGTGTAATTTCCTCTAAACTACATTGTACTATGTTACTGATGGAAAGAAAAGATTTGTCTCTTCCTCTTGTCTGCATTGTAGCTACGGAAAGTCTCTTGTCAAGTAGGCTCCAAAAATTCTCTTCGGATTTCTCTCTTATTTGCAAGTGATTCCTTTTATACTTTCCGCATCTAATTATACCACTATAATTCTAAATCTTTCTTGAGAGAGATTTAATACACAGTAGTTTTTGCACATTGACAGAGGGTGAGAATAGTCTCGGAAGAAGGACTGAGGGAAGTAAAGAGGAAGGTGGTTAAAGATGTAACCCTCCACCGACCCACGTACCCAAACCCTCACCTTTCAGAGAAAGCCAAAAGCAGAAAGGTAATCTGTGTAATCTATGGTCACCTCCTCAACTCGGCTCTGACTATACAGACACACACACACACACATACATTTATAATCACACACAGATTTACTCACTCCCTCTTCCAGAAGAGTGTAGTCTGTTGTTGACAATCTATAATTAGGAATTTATCCTTTGTCCTCACTAATCGGGATAGAGGTCGATTATTTTACACTGAGTCCATTCAAAATTCTGAAACAACATTTATTTGACTTGGATCCCCTTTGTGGCACAAGCACAACAAAATCACAACTGGGACACGTGAAAAAAAAAAAGAAAAAAAAAAAGGTTTTAAAGCTACATAGCAAACACTGTCACAGACAAGACAGCGATGAATTTGATGAAACTTTCTCGAAAGCTTCTGAACATGAATCAAATAAAATTCGAACTCTTCACAGTCACTTTCGGTATTTAGCTGACACGTAAAGCAGAGTGACTTGATACAAAAACAACAAACAAAAGCGTAAACAAGCAGGTAAACAACTAGACTGTAATTCCATTTAAAACAGTAAAGCCAATCTTCACTGCTACAGTTTGGTTTGTGCAAATAAGTGTGTTCCCAAGCTGGCTGCCTTGCTGTGTCCCAGTCAGAGGCTGGGTCAGGACCCAAAGAAGTTAAAAATGGATCTCAATATTATGTTGGAGCCGCGTTATGGTTTCCAAAGTTTTCTGCAGTGCCTGCAATACAAGGCTGAATGAGACATAGTAAACTGGTGGGGTTAAGAATGAGGTTTGTTAGTAGTAGCCTCAAACAAGATCAGTTCTACAACCTCTACTGACTTCTAGTTAACACCTAAAGAAGAGGTTTATTGTGACAGATTCAGTCACATTAGTTTTGCTGTTTCTGAGAGACATACTTTTCTTCTTACCTCAGTGGACACCTTGGCTGCTGAACAGGGAAATCCATAAAGCACTGACTGGCAGTTACACCAAAGTCCCTCAGAAGCAGCAGCCCCACAGCAGTTTGAGTGCTGACACACAACCAGCTGACTGCCTGTTATAGTAAAACCCTGTAGACACTGAATACCTGCAGCTGTATTTATAGCTCTATCTATACTAGTGGCTGATTGTATGACACATCATATTTTTGTGGAAAGAACGGCCTGCTCCAATAAAGCTCTTAGCTTCATAACTATCTCTGGCAGTGCTATACTTTGGAAATAAATGTTTATGTAATTATTTCTAATGCTCTACCATCCCTATCTGGCATAATGTTGATGAAAGTTGCGAAACTTGCAGAGTTCCACACTTCTGGTTGTGTGACAGCGTAACGAAATACTATTTTATTATTCTATTTTTCTTCTGGAACTAACAGAAAAAAAAAACAATCTGTAAAGTGCTTGTCCTTACCGCTTAGCTGTTCAATGTCATCTCCAAGCACAGGCTAAACATCGGTTCTTCAACTTCTTTGTCACAGTAAAGTCAACCTGCGTTAAGTCTTTTTCTGCTACAACACCCTGAAATGTCTGGTAGCCAAGTGCAACAACCTGTTGCTCTGCCCTACTATAACACTAAACTGTCCACCTCTCCTTGTCCCTTCTGGCCTGCTCAGTGACCACTGTGATGTACTACTGCATGTGCCATTTCATAGCTTTACCTTGCAGTGCAGTGTGCTGGGCTGAGGATCTGCTGTGAGCTGGTCTAATCAGGCTGAGCAGCCAGATGACCATGACAGCCCTGTCACCAGCAGAACACTCTACATATAATGCTCTTAGTGAGAGAGAGAGAGAGAGAGAGAGAGAGAGAGAGGGAGGGAGGAGAAGAGCCTCACCCCCCCCCCTCTACCCCTCTTCTATTTCCACTCCTTCATCCACTATACTCTTTCCCCTCTTCCAGTGGGCACTTGGTGGGTAATGAAGGAGTGCTCTCCTCCTCCTCCTCCTCCTCCACACCCTCTCAATACTCAAAGATGTCCACAGTCTTACTTATGGTACAGTGACACAATTAATTGAGGAGCAGTGTTTTCAGTTGATGCTCCCTCTCAATTATAACAAGTTTGTAAAATAATTGGTCTCCTATTCGCTGCAGTGGCATGCTTGTCTGGACTTTCCCTTGTTTTCCCTTCCTCACACTCCTCCCCTTCTATCCTATCTCTCTGAACCATCTAAAAATAGATGCTCCTTTGAGCTCCCAGACAGATTGAACAAGTCAACCTGTTGAGTCTCTGTTCCTGGAATTAACTTTCTCCTTAAGCCTTCTTTCTATAGCTGAAGTCATTTTCAGTGTATATCAAGTTTTCTCAGAGCTGGAGCCTTTTTCAATATATTATGGCTATAAGTGTTGAACAACTCTATCATAGCCAACTATTATCCCACTTCTGATAACCCACCATCTTTCTTATTCTTGATAACAAACATGCATATAGCCATAAGCAGATTCCAAATACAAAGAGACTAAGCTTGTATTTGGACAAACAAAGATAGATATCTGACTGACAAAACAGAAACAACAAACAAACTAGTCTTTTTTTCCTCCAAATTGATGCCAAAACATGCTAACATTGATAACATTGTATGAGATTGGACACACTTGTCAAGAATGAGTTTGTGATTCAGCATAAAATCGCTAGGGGCGCACCACATTTTTTTTTTAATGTTCTTAATAGATGCTTACAGTTGGTCACTGCTTAAATTTCACCATTTTGGTTATAGTCATACCGTGTATGTTCCAGGACCAGAACATAATTGGTGATCAGCCACATGGTGTCGCCCCACTAAGGTTTAGATATTTATGTTTTTTTTATTGCACCAAATATTATGTATTTTTATTGTATGTATAAATATGTATTGTTTTGTACATTTTAGAGGCCCTCAGAGTTTTCTTTAGAGAATAAGTCCCCATGTAAATTAAAGGGGGTGCTTTAGTAAACACAAATGTGTCTTGTTAAATAACTCATTTTAATGCAATAACACATCATTCTGAAGTAATTTATTTTTATGTATTTTTATTTATTTTTTGTCTTTATTCTATAGAACTACATTTGCTGATATAGGCCCCAACCCCCTTTCCTTGATTTTTTTTTCTTTTTTTTTTCGAGAAAATCCCTCTTCAAACCTCTCTTTTTCAAAGTAGTCCCTGTTGTTTTTACTCAGGGGTGCTTTCTCTAGGATGGGTGTAACTTTAGATCTGACTTGTGACATGGCTTCAAGTCAGAATTTGTAATTGCTTGCAATTCTAGTTGTTGTAATTGTTTCCCAAACCTATATACATTTCCTCTCAAGGCTTCTTCTATCTGATTCTCCTGAGGACCTGCCAGCCCCAGTGTGACCATCTGTTTTGACTCTACAAAGTGGCCTAAACATGGTAGCTGCAATGGTTTCTGGAAATGTGAGCTGACATTCAGTAGGTCAGTCCTCAGCTGGGAGTCTTGTGCTTTTTGAGGAGCCTAAAGGACACTGTGGGTGTGGCGGTGGCCTCTCTCCCAGTTTCATTAAAGCACTAGCGTGCAAAGACTG
Organism: Brachyistius frenatus; assembly: GCF_029030835.1. Taxonomy (NCBI): domain Eukaryota; kingdom Metazoa; phylum Chordata; class Actinopteri; family Embiotocidae; genus Brachyistius; species Brachyistius frenatus. The sequence goes on from NW_027210613.1 coordinate 5,103,309, forward strand.
CAGCCCTAAATCCTTTTACCACAGCGACAGAAAGGCCAAAGAAGTGTTCATGCCTTGTTTTTATGAACCCAACACTGCTGACAGTAAAAATCATGGCAAAAAGGAATAAGTATGCTGAGGGTTGCTTGAGAATTGTTTATTGTTCCAGCATTGAGGACGATTGGGAGCAGCTCACTGTGTTTAAATTCAAGGCATTCATTTATGAATAAATATGCATTTTATAGCATTATAGTCATGGAAAGTGACAGACACCGTTGCCCAAAAAAAAGTTGAAAAGCCTGTTTAGGAAAGAAAAATTTAAATTTTAGATGAATGAATATCCCTAACATTTCCATCTTTTGTAAGAGTTGCTTGAGTAATTGTTGTTGTACTAGACCCTTCTTGGTATGCTATTCCTGGCATTATGCAATGGCTGGGTTCTATTTAAACATCCTGTTGCACCTATGGAGGAGCTCTAATCTGGCTAAAGAGCCTCTGGTCTCACTCTGTTATATATGCATCTGATGAATACAAACATACTTTCCAACAAAAAAATTTTTATGAAATTATGAGCCAATTTAACAGTGTTATGGATGACTACAACTACTTTTGGTACTTCTACAACAACTGCTACTACAACCACAGATCAGATTACAACTAACTGACACGAGTAGATGCCTTTCATATTTATAGCTGGTATTTCAGTGTAAAAACCCATGTTTATCTACAAACACCTCTTGACTACTGACTTTCCAATCAAGTTTGCCTCTGAATCCTTCATTCATGATGAATGACTGAAGTAGGACTGCAGGTGATCTTAACATTTACGCTGATTTAACATGTTGATACACTGTATACAATTACACAGAGTGTCCTATCTTGAAGTAGTTTGTAATTCTGTCCCCGGGCGCACTACTCATGCAGCTGTGTGAAATACTATGTAATTCCCTGAGCAACTAAGAAGAAACTGGAGATGAAAAGGAAGCTTAGTTTCTCCTATGAGCTATATCTTCTGAACTGTGTGTTTTACACACAACATGTGTTAATGACTTGGACAATGATCAAATGAATAATCACACCATGCTGATGCTTTAATCTATGTTAAGCGGCTTCCTCTATGAACTGCGCCAGTATTTTCAAAATCATATCAATTATATGGGTAAACGAAAGATTATGTGCAAACAGTACAATATCAGTTTACTTCACAATATAATTGTGTTTAGATTTATAATTTGGTAATAATTAACATGAAAGGTCCTCCTCAGACCAATTAAGTTGTTGTTTACATCCATATCTGTCATAAGATCATCAAAACCAATTCAGTTAATTCATTAATTAAAGTGAATATTTGCCCCAAATTTTAAGAAGGTCCCTGTAGGTGTTCTTGAGATATCACTTTCGCAAGAATGAAATAAATGTGAGGTTGACCTTGACCTATGACCTTTGACCACCAAAATCAAAGCAGTTCATTACTATGGCATATGGAACATTTGTAAGATATTTGAAGAAATTCCCTGCAGGCGTCCTTGAATGTGATGTGACAATGACCTTAACCTCCAAAATGTTGTCACTTCATTGTTAGTACAAAACGAAATTTCTTCCACTCTTTCTTGAGATTTGGCGCCCACGAGAATGGAATCAACGGATGAGAGGGACGTGAGGTCACAGTGACCTTGAACCTTGACCTTTACCCACAAAACTGTATTCAGGTATCATTGAGTCTTGAAGGTTTTGAGCCAAAAATGTTGGAAATCACTAAGATATTGGATCTTTAATGTTCTTGCTTTCAGAAAACTGTCACAAATTTTAAACCTGAACTCTGAATGCACAACTTGACTGTTAAAAAAAAAAAAAGGGTCATGAGAAGGGCCAGTGTGTTTTTGCACGTAAACACTCGCACACTCCTTTCAGAAGAACTCACACACATACACGTACACACACAAGCACACACACACACACACACACACACACACACACACACACACACACACACACACACACACACACACACACACACACACACACACACACACACACACACACACACACACACACACACACACAGTCAAGCATGGTGGCAGGCAGCAGCAGCTGCTGTGTGTATTATTAGAATGTTGTGAAAGCTGAGAGTCAGACTGCAGGACATCTACCTGCAGCCTGAAGAGTTACTATGGCCACCGCTCGTCAGAATGACAATACAACTACGCTATCTTATTTACGTATATGTATGTAAGCCCGGTGCCCTGAAGTGAAGAGATTTAGAGAGTGAAGAAAGGAACTGAAGAGGATACTTGTAGCTCAACGATCACTTCACCATATGCTGTGATTTCTCTCCTTTGAAAACTCATTTTCCATCTCACCGTCTTTCCCTTCTGTTTTGGAGCAAATCCAAAATAATTTGTAAAAGTCATACAGCAAAAATAAAAGTGCATCAACAAACATAAATAATATGATACTGATATATAAATGAATTAGCGATTTAAAGGTTCACCAGGTGAAAAACAAGGAGTTTTCTGACCTTCCTTATTCTGCCATTTGACCAATGGCATCCAGAAAGTTGACATGAAACTCCATCTAGTGGACTCCAATGGGAAGTGGCTAACACTGCAAACCAATGTAGTGCTTGGCAACAGCAGGAAGACAATTTTTTTTTAAGTGTTATGTTCTCCTCCTCAGTTTTTGGAATCATATTATTATTTGAATTTTGAACTGGTGCTTGCCACCAAATGAGAGCTGGCCTATATGTAATGCTACCATGACACAGTAGTCCTAAATGATGGTGTGAAGGTTAATGTCGCAACTCTGCTGACTATAGGACAAGGTTTGAGTCCATGGTTGAATGTATTTTATTTGTTACAGTTGTTCTGGGATCTTGGAAATGGCTGATATTCCAGCTACCATAATTCATTTTTGTAGAAATATTATGAGCGGGGAGAGAGACAGTTTTGTTTGATAAACTGTTTTCATATTGGTCAAGACTAGTTTAATATTAATATTTCTGACCCTCTATTTCGCACAGACACTCTGAAATTAAAACACTTTCTATAAACAAGAAAAACTCTTATTCATGCTGCTGCTTAACGTGACGTCACTGTTGGCAAATCTCTTTGAACAATGAGTGACATACTTGCAGAAAATTATCAAAGCATCAAACAACACATCGAACAGAATATGGGACAGTCAACGGTGAAATAGGCTAGCAGGCCAGAGCTTAGACAGGGTTCCGATGATGTTATTATGGCTTTGACTGACGTGAGGCTGAATAAGACCCATCTGCTCTTCAGCCACCACTAAATGGATTAAACGCATTGCACACGCAGCTCTCGTCTCATGTATGCTTAAAGCTGTGGCGTCATTATGTCTTAAAGAAGGTGCTCACTGTGTAGTCTGTTGTGTTTTCGCTCAGGCAGCTGCCATTGTATGCAATGTAGTCCAACTACGACTGCTGAGTCCGCTGTTACGTGTTTTAAAGTTATTGACCTGGATACCAGTGACTCAGCTTTAATGACGGTCTGCTTCATGCTCATATAGCAGCTGCAGAGATTCTTAATGTTTTGAAACCTGGATTCAGTGTTTTGCTCGGGACTAGATGACTGAGAGGAGAGCAGTCCTAATTTCAGCCACCCTGATTTTCTCCAGCTAATCCAGAAACCTTTGACCTGTTGCCATCATGGAAGAAAAAACACGTCAGAGTGGATGCAATGCAGCATTAACCTGTTCTGACATCTGAGTTTCTCTCACATTATGGCACGATTTTTCTCTCACATTCATTTACGAACCCTTTTCAACCCTTCAGAATGTTTTTATATTAAAGGTTTATAGTCTCCATCAACATCTTTGTATAACTATGAATTGATTTATTTTGTTCATTGTTTTAAATTGCAAAGTATTGTTAATATTTTTGTTTTCAATTTAGCTTCATCACAACATATTTAACAGTCATATACACCTTTAATAATTAAATGTAACTTTTTATGTTTCCATATTGGCAACAGCTGTTGCTGGAGGCATTATGTGATTTGAGATGTCTGTACGTACGAGTGTCTCACTCTTGTAAATGCGACATCTCAGAAACACCTTGGGGTGATTTTTTTTTAATTTGGCACAAACGTTCACTTTATAGAGGACAAACCGATTAGGTTAAACATCAAGGTCCCTGTTACCTCACCCCACTCCATTATTTATCTCTGGAACTCCATCCATCCATCTGTCCATCATGTATTCCCCTTTTTTACCTTAAATTTGATCTTGAACATTCACTTGGACTGGACAGGAACTGATTGTTTATGGTGATCAAAGGGCAAAGGTCAAGGTTACTGTGGACTGAAATGATCATTAAATGTGATCATTGAAGTTTGGCAATTGGATTTTATTTTAGCAGTAAGGATGTTTAAGCACTACATGACATACAGAGTTCAAGGAAATTATCAAAATTAGATTAATATCCTACGTAAATATTCGGGTCAAGGTAACTGGACTACAGGAAGCAAACCGCTTTGCTGCGAGGAACAGATGGCTCACTGACATTAAACAGCTGACCTGATCGTGGCTTGGCTGAAGGTGTTGTGACTGTTACTGCCTCACAGCAAAAAATAACAAGCTTTACCTGTGATTTTAAATTCAGTCAACACTTATCAAGCTTATTACATGTCAGATTTATTACTGGTTTGATTACATTTCAGTTGTATTGAATGAGAAATAGTAGAAATTATTCAAAGCCAAGTTTAAGAAAAACAGAGGTTCAACACATTCAGAAAATAACTTATAAATGTGATTCAAGTAGTCTTGAAAGGTCATGATAAAATCTGTATCTTATACATTAATCTAAGTGCATTAAGACATAGAAACTTTGCAGTGAAGTTTAAATTTTGCAGGGTAGATGCTCTGGTTAATTCCCTGTCGAAATCCGGTGATGCCCCTACAGCAGCCTGAGGTCAGATTAAAAAGGAAAGAGCCAATTGGCCACGTGTGAGCTAGGCTGGAGTTAGGGCTTATAAACAGATCAGTGTCAGAAGATATAAAAACAAGCTCAAACAAATGGTCAGTTACTTACATGCAGAACTTCTGTTGACGTGTGTGGTATCTGACGGACTGAAGGTTGAAAAGATAAAGAAAAGATAAATTAAGGATCAATTAACAATACAAACAGGACATCTGTTCTGCATTTCCTGCACATCTCCTTATTTATCTGTTGCGGTCTACTCTGCATCAGCAGCCATGGGCCTGGAGGAGAACGAGTGTGACTGTGTCTTTGAGCCCCAAATCACTGTGAGTATCACAGAGAATTTAAGTTAACCTTAAGGGTAGATCTACTGTTTGAGTGTAAAAAAAAAAAAAAGTAATGTGTTTTACAATGATATCACAGAATTTTAGTTTGGAGTTGGGCATAATATTGTTAACTTCTGTATTTGGTTTGTTCACATTAATTTGAGATAAAATTGCACTGTCAGAAAAAAATGAACCAACTTTAATCATGTCAGCTACTAAGTGTGGTTTAATTTTTCGCTAGAAGAAAAGGGACTTTATGTTCTTTGAGTTTTAATCTATAGTTTCTTCTACTTGTACATGGAAATGCATCCTCTGTGACACTCAAAAAGGGACACAAACTTTGTACACATTTGTATTATCTGAATGTGTGACGGATTCTGTGTGTTTTTGTTTTCAGGAAGAGCATGTAGAGACTCAGCATGGGAACGTCCACTGCATCATGATGGGGACTGTTAAGGCAAAGACCCCCGTCATCCTGACCTTTCATGATGTCGGACTGAACCGTAAGTCACAACTCCAACAGGCCCAACAGTGCGGTGTTTATAATGTTTACATCCTGCAAACATATATAATATACATGAATTCAAATGAAATTCAAAATAGAAATCTATGCCGCAAATAGGACAAGTTGTTTAAACCACCTGATATCCAAATTAATATTGGCATCACACAGGTATCTGATTTATAATTATAACTTTGTTTATTTTAACTAAGTCAAAAAATGAATTAAAAAATATATTTGTGTATCTGAAGAAGAACAGCTTGTTGGTTCATTACATAAAACGTATTTCTTAGTTTGCATGAATGCATCAAAGTATCCTTCTTATATTTTGTTTACATAAATAACTGCCTTTTAAAAAAACAAATTATCCAAATTTCTAGTACATTTTGAATAATGACTATTTGACACTTTCTAAATTCTCTCAAAAAAATGTTAATCTGAGTGTTATCTATTTTTGTTTTCTTATTTTTTGTAAATTATTTTATAATAGGTTTAATATTTGCGTCACTTTACATGAACAGAACTGATGTTATTTTTGTGTTTTCCTTCTGCAGACAAGTCCTGTTTTGACACTCTGTTCAACCACGAGGACATGCAGGAAATCCTCAGACATTTACCTGTTTGTCACGTTGAAGCACCAGGTCAACACGAAGGAGCCAAAACTCTGCCAGCTGAGTCAGTAGATTATCTTTACTACTTTTAGTCTGTTTTTCCACAGCTTATTTGATTTACATTTATATTTAATTCCGTAATCATACTATGATTTGATAACAGTTACAGAGCCATACATTGTTGGCTCACATGTCTGCTGACACTAAATTTGACTTTTGACCCCTCAGGTATCCCTATCCTTCCATGGACCAGCTGTCTGAAGCGCTGCCCACTGTCCTCAAACACTTTGGGTAAAACAGACTTAAGACTCCTCTTGCTACCAATTAATCTGATGCCAATCTCTTTTTGGTTGGGTTGACCAATTAATTTTTGGACTGTGTGCTTTGCAGGTTGCGAAGTGTGATCGGCCTGGGAGTTGGAGCTGGAGCATACATTCTGGCTAAATTTGCTGTGAGTTCAGATTTTTCTTTCAATCCCATTCCAAATGTAAGACAGTGCGGACACCTGGTTTTGCACTTAAGAAAAACAGGTTATAAACTAAACTGAGTACCGATCTTAATTTGGTTTTAGTGTCTACCAGTGTAGAAATATTTACCAGAGTTACTGACCAGAGCCTTCCTTTTTAAATTAAGGTACACACATACAATAGCATTTGCATTTTCTAACAGCCATGTTACTTCTGTTGTGCATCAGTTGGAGCATACAAAGTGCAAACGTGACATGACAATGTAGTGTAACTACACCCATACTTTAGAAGAAAGAAAAAAAACATGAGTTACATGTTTGTTAAATTGTTTTGCATCTGAATCAGAAAGGTTTGTGAAAAGTTACATATAACAAATTCCTGATCTTCCCTCTGTGTGTAGCTGAATCACCCTGATATGGTGGATGGGTTAGTTTTGGTCAACATCAACCCCAACGCTGAAGGCCTAATAGATAGTGTTGCAAACAAGGTAGGTTATATGTGTTTTTCATTCAGGTTAACATGTGAGATTTACTTTAATATTGTGAAACTTTAGGGGGTACAACAGGATTTGATTGATTACATCACTTAAGCTGTCATGGGAATGTTAAGTAATACCTGCATTTTTCCCACTGTTTCACTTCCCAATGATTATTATTTTAAACCAGCCTGATAACAATACATTAAAGGCTAAATGCAGCTCAACATGAATCTGTGTGTGTTATAGATCACTGAATGGACCCACACTCTCCCGGACTCAGTCATCACACACTTGTTTGGAAAGGTAAGTTATAAAGCCTAATGGGCTTGAGTTGCTGTAGAATAAAGTATACTCTGCAGCATGACAAGAAAAATTAAAGCATGAATCTTAATGATCTTCAGTGATCATTTTTGTGTTAAATGATTCAATATGGATCAGGTTATTCATTTTCAGAACAAAAGTACAGAAATGCAGAACATATTTGACCTTTATTTAAACTGACCTACAGGATGAGATCCAGACCAACCATGACCTCATAGCTACATACCGTCACCACATCACTACGATGATGAACCAGTCCAACGTGAATCAGTTCTTCCGCTCCTATAACAGCCGCAATGCTCTGGAGGTGGAGAGGCCTGTTCCTGGAGGAAACATCAATGTCAGGACCCTCAAGTTAGTAAAACCTTTCACCTTTAAAGAGCATGCATCAAGATCTTTCACATAATAGTTCTTGAACGAAAATTAGCAGTTTTATTTCATTGCTCATGACTAATTTGCCAATCACGAGCTTGCATCTTTGCAGCCGGCCCTCTATAATCCTAACCATAACCATGCTTATTTCACCTCTCTGTTTGGCTGTAGATGCTCCACTCTGCTGATTGTAGGTGATAACTCTCCAGCTGTGGAGGCTGTGGTCGACTGCAACTCTAAACTCAACCCCACCAAGACGACACTGCTCAAGGTAACCCGATGAGTGATTGACTCAAAAATAAAGTAAACAACCCACCCCCCAAAATAGAATAACACAGCTAGGCGCATCCATGCAATATCTGATGCATTATTACTGTATTATATAAAACTGTGGTGCTGCCAGGTTGTAAATACTGACCTGATATTGTCGAATATCAGTTTATGCTGTAGTAAAACACTTCCAATTTATCTCGTCATTTATCTGAAAGCCCTGGCAGATAAAAACTTGAACTCGGACTGAAGCTCAAACCCATTTGTTCTCTTCTAGATGGCGGACTGTGGAGGCCTTCCTCAGGTGGATCAGGTACTGACACATTGTATTGGTTACTCTACTGTAGAATCTCTGCTCCCGGTTGGTTGGAAATATTTCTAATACTTTTTATCTTCTTCTCCACAGCCACCCAAAGTGATTGAAGCCATCAAATATTTCATTCAGGGCATGGGATACAGTAAGTGAATATAACTTACCTATAAAATATTTTAATCCTAAATTAGAACAATTATATCTCAGTGTCCAACCAGTGAAAAACCTATGTCTCTTTTTTTCTCCAGTGTCTAGTGCCAGCATGACCAGACTCCGCTCACGGACAGCCTCCAACTCCAGCATGTCATCCTTTGATGGCTCTCGGAGCCGAGCACATACCAACGAGCTGCAGCGAGGCCGAACACAATCACACAGCACTGAGGAGAAGCGTGGACGCTCACACACCGACGTCTCCATGGACAGTGTTTCCAATGTGAGCCAGAACATCTCAAAGTCAGCTGAAGTGGCATGCTAGAGTACGCAGCTCTAAATCCAATGCACTTAATTCAGATTATACCTCATTATATTTAGCCGACCCATGTGTATTCCAAATTATTTCTCCTATCCACCTGTCTTCAAACACTTATGCCCTTTTATCTGCACTATAACTCTACCTGAAAGGTCACATGTCATAGTTTCATGTGACTTTCCTTCATCCTTTTGCTTTTTCCTCTAACTCCCTCTGTTTCTTCTCATAAATTCATGAATTTACAATTATTTCTTAAATCTAGTCTTTTGTATTCTTCCTAGTTTCTCCATTGTGCTGTTCTTCGTCTCCTCAGCCTTTTTCGATGTGTATCCTGCCCTGAGCTGTTATTTTATATCTCCCTTACGATATGTTATTTTTCTCCTTGTCCCTGTCTATGTCCTTTTCTCCCCTCTGTCCCTGATCTTGTACCATTGATTCTGCTGCAGGCTTCTGACATTTATCATGAAACATGAGGAAACCTTAAACCAGAAATGTGTTCTTTTAAGATTGAAGTTATCATGTGTTTATATAAAACCCAGATGTCTATGTATAGAGAGTATAATAAAGATGTAAAAATACAGTATTTTCTGGTGTAAAAACAACATGTTTATAACTGTAGGAATGTGTATTGATTATGCAACTATGACAGCTGTGTATTACTAACTGCAGGAATGTGTTGTAGTTCACACAATGCTTTCAAATGGACTTCCCCCTGTGTAAAATAAAGGTATATGTATCAATACAAAACATTGCTTTCAGCTCTCTGTTGATCATTGATTTAAAAAAAAATCAGCATTCGCAGGTTCCCTTACATTAAAGGGTAATTACACACAGTCTGTTAAGTCTGCTACCAGCTACTCGAGAGCACTTCTACACGTGAAAAATGACGTGGGCAAGTGGCTAAAGCCTTTTTTGGCTTAAAATCTGATAAATCTTCTCAAGTGATGTCACTGAAGACAGTGTTTGTTGGATGTGAGGACTACACATTTGACATTGAAAAATATTCCAGTGTGGCGTTACAAAGAAGTGAGTTTAGCTGTTATCTGAATCTCCAGCAAACTGCCATGTCATTGTTTTTACAAGGACACCTTTATGGATTCAACGTCGTAAGTTTGACAGTAGTGTTTGAGTGCAATGCAAAACCAATGGACTACTCTTTTGAGTGTCAAAGAAGAAATGAGATTTAAAAATGACAAGATATCTCAGATGGTATTTCTGATAGATGTTACAGCCCCAACAGATGCTAAGTAAATGTACTGATAACTTTTATTTTTAAAGACAGGGATAAATCTAATTGTTAACACATCAGTCCTGCCAAAAGTAACTGCTGTCCATCAACATGATTTTAGTTTCTGTTCTATGATTAAATTTACTGCAATAATATGAAGATTGATTATTGTTGGAAGATTTTTTTTTAATTATTATTATTTTGAGCTGAAAAATGGCATTCTTGTCATCATGACACAATAATACTGTATGTTCTCAACCTCATAATTGTTACATGCTATACATAGACAGGCAGACAGACAGACAGACAGACAGACAGACAGACAGACAGACAGACAGACAGGCAGACAGGCAGACAGAGAGATAGGTTGGTAGGTAGGTAGGTAGGTAGGTAGGTAGGTAGGTAGGTAGGTAGGTAGGTAGGTAGGTAGGTAGGTAGATAGATAGATAGATAGATAGATAGATAGATAGATAGATAGATAGATAGATAGATAGATAGATAGATAGATAGATAGACAGACAGACAGACAGACAGACAGACAGACAGGCAGGCAGGCAGGCAGGCAGGCAGGCAGGCAGGCAGGCAGGCAGGCAGGCAGGCAGGCAGACAGACAGACAGACAGACAGACAGACAGACAGACAGACAGACAGACAGACAGACAGACAGACAGACAGACAGACAGATAGATAGATAGATAGATAGATAGATAGATAGATAGATAGATAGATAGATAGATAGATAGATAGATAGATAGATAGATAGATAGATAGATAGATAGATAGTTAGTTAGTAATTCTCAAAATGTACCACTAGATGGAACCCTACAATAACCTCATATTTTCTTGCTTTGGACATGACCAGCAATCAGGCACCACTGGGTCAGATTTATGTAGCCAAGTACAACTCAAAGCACACTTTGCATTCAAATAACATAGAAAACCAACTTGTCCGCCATAAAGTAGGTTTTTAATCTCACTCTTCTGGCACAGCATTATGGCTCTTTTTAATATCGCTATTTGACCCGTTCAAGAGGGCTGGATTAAAATGCATTGTATAATAGCTTGTTCCCAATCTGGTTTTATTTATATATTTATTTATACATTAATTTCTTCGCATGTTCTCTAACATATACACTCTGACATGTTCGGTTTGATAATTCTGAACTGAACTTGTCATATTTAATTATTGTTGATAGATTAAAAACACATGTATTTATGCTCCAAGCATTTGAAAATAAGAGGCCAAAAGAGATTAAAATAAGATATTTGTAAATCTTTGGCTAATAAAATTGGGAGTGTAGGACATAAATTGAAATCCTTAGAAACAGGAATCACTCCAAAATCACTGCAACAGGCCATTTTCAGATGCATTAACATTTCAAATTGCAATGATAAGAGCTTCAGTTCAAAGAATTTCCAGACATCATTGTACAACCAATTTTTGAGTTATTTGAATTCTCATTTGTCCGAACAACACAATTTCTTTGGCCTGTGAATTAGCATTTTTATATTTTCACCAATGAAATCAATACTATTAAATTGTGTTTTGCGGTTCCATCAGTCAAAAGGATTGTGGAAATATAGTCTATGTGTGATACATCCAAATGTACAGTGGGAGTTTTACTGTATAACCTAAAGTTAAGTATAAACCGGCTGTGATCTGCAACTAAAGGCTAATTTTATCTTTTCTGTCTTACTTTCTCCATATTTAATTACAGATATATCACAGAATCCTTTTACTATTTTTTCCATCAGCTGCCAAGTGATTTGGCTGCTAAATGTGTAAATGTGGGGTACACTGGTGGCCCAGTGTATACAATCTGATCATGACGTCATGAATTTTAATCCACCTAAATGTCACTCTCTGTAATTTGCATTACTCTTCTGTGTGGATAAAAATAATCTCTGAATTGAGTGTGTGTCTGCATAAATTTGTGATTGTATGGATATTAGCTGCATGCATGAATGCAGTGCATGCGTAGGTGGTACTGTGTGTGTGCGTAGGCTCGTCAGTAGATGAATTGTTTTGGGCTTTGACTGCAAGACAGTGGAGATACACAGATCCAAGACAGTCAACATCAAAGTCACAATAATTTTGTTTTTGTGTGTTCGGAGTGCAACTTTATTTCAAAGCCTCTTTTGTTTGGCTTATTATGATGAATAATGTATGACAGAAATCTCTTAAGATTTCATTTAAACATGAGACATCAGCTCTTGCAGGGCTATGGGTTCATGCATGTATCTTCTGTGTCATTTAAATTCACTCTGTTCTGGTGCATTGGGGTGCTCTGTAAAAACATGAAATCCTAAAAACGTCCATATTCACTGACAGAAATTGGTGATTTGTTGTATAAAATGGGTTCAACGTCTGCCCTGCCATTGCATGGATTACAACTGATAAAGTGAGCAGTTGTTTTTTTTTATCACTGAAGAAATCAAAATCTGGTAGTTTTACAGTGGCATGTTTTACTTTCTATGAAACAATACTGCTCTGACACACCCTCCCATCATACACACCTTGCTGATAAGACTGGCTTTACGTAAGTAAGACGTTGAATGCAGGACTTTCACTTTTTCACAGTGCCGTATACTTTCACTGATATAAAGTCCCTAAATACTTCTTACACCTCAGCTGATATGATGTCAATTGGTCATGAATGTAAAGTAGCCTATATAAACTGTTGTTCCTTGACTCTGCTTGCCATTTAGTGTCATAGGCTAAATATATTTCCCACTACAGCAGGCTACAATAAATATGGCTGTTTTTCAAGGTCAAACAATACCTCATGTTCTTTACAATTATGATTAATATTTACAGAGAAGCATTATTTCCATCATCCATCTGATATCATACTGTGCAGTCTAAGGGCGCGTTACAACTCCCTTCTTCATAAATCAGTGGCTCCTCACATGACAATAGAAATGTGGGAGGGGTGCAGCAGTTGAGCAATTGGGATGTTACATAAAATACATGTCGGGGACCCTCGGCGTGCGAAGCACCGGGACACGTAGGGCCCCTCTCCTCCCGTCAGGGAGCGCTGCCATCTGCAGCCATGTTGGATCGGATCAGACTCCTCCAGCGGCGGCAGCGGCGCTAACAGCTAACGTCAGTGGACACCGACAGCCGGGCACGGCGCTGTTGTGGACAAAAACAGACAGAGAGAGAGACCCGGAGCGTAAGAGACACAGCCAGCGAGCCGGTTCTGCTATCTGCTATATATATATATATATATGTATATAAAGCAGACGCGCCGGGCCGGATAAAGGTGACGGGCAGTAGGTGCGGCCGGGCTTCAGGGCTGAAGCGGGTGAGTATTGATCCGTTTCGGGGGCGGACTGAGTGGGAACAGTCCTCCGGTAGCAGAGTTAGCTTAGCATTAAAAAGAGGGGGGGGAGGCAACACATACACAGACAATGGGGTTAACGCCAAGTGCAATACGAGTGGGTGTGTTTATCACAAGGCTGGAGTCAGGATTTGGAGGACATATCGCGGGCTAATTGATGTGAAATGCTGGTCGGTCTGACAGCGCGGAGTCATTTGTATTCCTAACAGACAGACAAGTGGTGCAGTGGCCGAAAACACCACCTCTCCCTCTGTGCTCCTCCGGGAGGTGCAAAGGTCCAAACCAGGAGGATTTCTGTCACGCAGAGTCACAACGCTGGGGCGAAACATCTGGGTTTTTGTTGAGCAACGAGTTGCCGATTCTCATTGTTGCAGGCAACCGTTTTTTTTTTTTTTTTTTTTTTTTTTTTTTAAGAGACAAAAGGGGGCAGATCTTTACTGAACCTTGAGCGTCTCAAGTGTTTTGGGGTCGCTTGCAGCCTTGTCAGCCGCAATACTTATCGCTGTGGTAGGCCGATTGAAAGGTATTAATATTTGAACGAGGCCTGGTGTCAGGACCACAAATCACTCATTTAGCCTGCTTGGTGGGATTAAAGAAAAAAAAAAAAAAGTAGTGCAAGAATTAGACATCGTGCACAGCTGGGTGCACAGCAGCTCCGTGGTTGTGATTGATGGTCAGTGTTTTACTTTTGGTTTCAGGAATTTCGGGGGTCAAAGCTGTCATGTCTCCTACAGATTTCTGTTTTCACATCTTGCTTCCTGCCTCCATGGGACCCTTGATCAAGTCCCTGTACACGCCCCCAGCAGCCAATCTGGAGGATCAGGACATTAAAGTGTATTTACAGATATTTTATTGTGATCATGGACAAAAAAAACCAACAATGTTTCATCTGGATTACCAACATATTTTAGTGTTTTACACCTGGAAAAAATGAGGAGGATGGTATCAACCTTACTCTTCAGTAAATACACTCAAACCGATTTAAGAGAATAAGTGAATCAAGACATTTCACCTCCCTTCCAATGAATGAACACCGGCACCTTCTGTGTCTGTATTACTGAAACACTAGTTCATGTTTGCTAGATTACATGTCCACTCAGTGCTGCAATTCATGGCCTTTCTTTCCACTGTTGTACACAAGTCAGCGAACTGTATAAAAACCTGACTCTTGTGTCAAACATTTTTGCCATCTGTCTGAAAATGTGTCATTTTGTGTTATATAAATCATGTCAGTCTTTGTGCAAGAGCTCTATAAGAGAATTTCAAGTGGCTTTGTTTCCATGTCTGCTATTGTTTCTCTCTGCTTCCTCTCCAATTCCACTAATATGAAGAGGCAGGGATGGGATAAGCAACACTGTGGATGTTGGATTGATTTTCACCCCTGTCCTTTTTCAGTGGGTGGGAAAGATAAAGATAAGATGGGAAGTGAGGGGAGAAGTAGGAGAAGGAGGCAGCTGTTTAGAAATGAAACTCAGCCCCCAGGTGTGTCAGTCCAACACAATCAGTGGGCGTGTGTTTCCCCTCCTATAAGTGACAGCGTGCAGTACAACTAGGAAGTGGAAAGAGGAACATATAACGCAAAGCGTTTGCGATTTAGCAGAGGTTCGGTCCTCTCCATACCGACTCCTAACATGCAGTTCTGGGATTTCCTGGGCTGCACCAATGGAGGTATGTATGTTTGTAGTCATACTGATAGCTCGGTGAGTCGGCTCGACTGTGATTGGACTGGTTTATGGGTGCTCTGTGCTAGGCAGGTAGAGAGGGTCTGGCAGGCTGAGGGCTGGAAAGGAATTTGTGAAACTCACCGCTGTGCAAGCAGTTGCATGTGAAAACCTTGCAGACAGGTAGAAAGTGGAGCACAAACAAAGACGTACGGGGGTCTGATACGGTGTCAGTCTGTTCGGTTTTCCTTTGATAAACCTGGTTGGTTGCTTCTGACAAACAAAGTTGACAGGTGAATTAAGTGGCACAAATCTGCTCGTTTGTATCTGTTGCCGTGAAGAAATTTGGATCTTGGTTGTCAGATTTACCTCCATGTAACATGAGTGTACTTTTATTTTTCTGGTGAACGATTCCTACAAACCTAAAAATGTGATATAACAACCACTGCTATCACTGTATTTACTACTGCTGTTGCTGCTGTTACTGACGTTGCCATTATTACTGTCTCTCCAGGAAACTGTGATTTTTTTTAATTTTTTTTTTGAGATCGCAACAATTAATGCTTACTCAAGAAATCTCCTCCCAATATTTCAGGGAGCTTGCAATTTTGCAAAATTTCCACAATTTCTCTGCATTTAAGTCACTCAATAGAAAATCTGCTGCTTTCTTCATTAGTAGTTTAATACCCCCCTTCCCCGCCCCCCATTCAAAAAATAATGTAAACTTCACAAATTGCATTGCAGTTTTTTATATATATATTAAAAAAAAAAAAAAAAAAAAAAAAAAAAACTCCCATCGCAGTTTTTGAGACAAACTCCCATTCAGTCAGGCATTTATGTTCACAACAACACATGCTAGTGGGACTGATCTGGTGACTGTCCCTGCCACTGCAACTACAGTTCCCAAAAACTGCTGTTTTCATAATTCTTCATAGGCCTTTACAATGAAAGATAAAAGATAAACAGCTGCATTATAGTAAAAAAAAAAAAAACAACTTATTGGATTCACTTTACTTGTAAGACTCATTGGCCCCCTGTTATAGTTTTTAGTATCCCCACTCATTCTTTTAGGTATTCCTCTGCATGTAAACAGAAAGGTTTTTAATGTTGAACTGTTTTTCCATAGTCCACATCTGATCTTTTTGTTGTTTACCGCACAGGATGGATTCTGATCTTGTAGAGTCCTTGAACAGCCATATCTGGTCATAACTGTGCCACAAAGAGTTAAAACATCAGATTTATGGTCATGTACAAATGCAGCTAAGCAACAACAGCCCACAGCTATCAAATGTCCCTTTTCTTGGCCACAGGCCACATGTAGGTGTGCAGCCGACATCAGAGTATATGGGGAACGTTGGTGAATAAGTCCAAAAACAAACTTCTAGCAATTAATGCTAGAGAAAGTACAATATCATAAATCAAAACAAGGTACAGTTTTTGTTGTGCTTTTGCAGCTGAGCACATACACTCCTCAGACCTATGGAAAAAAAGCTTTTTGTGTTTCTGTCTGCAAAAGTAGTATATGAAAACACACACGCGCTCTTAATCTAAAAAGGATGGAAAAGTCTGCCTTATGATCTCAGTTAAGTTGTGTTGTCTCATCTCTTGCCTCAAATGTGGTTGCTTTATTGTGCTGTATTGAATTCCAGGACAGCTCTACCTCCAATACCCATCCTTTGCTCCAGGCCATGTTTTCTGCTATTGCACTAATAACTACAGCTAAGACTACGCCAGATTCTTTATACTCACTTTAGCCGCATGCATCCACAAACAGGTCTCTGTTCCAAACCTTGGAGAACACTGTCATCATTAGTCTGCCCCTATTTGCATGCATAGCTGTTTTGCTTAAGTTATGTTGATGTTTAGGTTTACGTACAGTTCTAGATGTACTGCCTAAGCGGGTTTATGAAGCATATTTGACTCTCCCCAGTGTATGACATCACCTTACGCTGCCAATATGGAAAAAAAAAAAAAATCAATGTTACCATTGGAACACCTGTTTCTAAAGTCCATACACGATACAGCACACCATCTGTTTTGGCATGGAAAAATCACATGAGATTTTTGACTGTAAGTGGAAGTCAAGCAGAGAAGTTAAGAAAGTATTGTGGGAGAATTAGAAGCAGTCGATAAATATCAGTATTGTCCAAATCTAATTTCCTTTTCCCCATAATGTGTTAGACAGTCAGTAAGTCATATACCTGACTTTTATTTACTTTACTTTGTTTTTTCTGAAGAAATGCATCTTAAAAGTGGCTAGATGAGTTATGTAGCTGTCAAATATATATTTGCAACACAAACAGCTTTGGAGTCATGTTTAAATTTGTCTAATGCCTCCACTTCCGAGGTTCTTTAAGTATGTTTCTGCAAAATGAAGTGTACTCCAAGTGTTTTGAAAGTAGGAGCAGATGTATTAATCCATTGCTGGTTTGCTCTGGTGGTTTATCACCATTTGAATCGTCTCTCTTCTCTGCCATTTAATCCTTTTTTGAAGCACTTTTCATAAGTAAACTGTTTGAGAGGAATTCATATCGTAAAATACAGCCAAAAATCTAAAACGTTTGGCATTTAATAGCAAAATCCTTTTTCTCAGTTCCTGAAAGTATTCAGAGATGTGAAGGTTATGTGGGAACCCAGAGACGCGGTGGTTTGAATTAATGTATTTATAAATGTCTGAACGTTAACTTTGTGCAGTGCATTGCACAGAGCCATAAAACAGCTTGTAAATAAGACTTGTTTGTGTAAAAAATTAAACTATAAATCTGTGACTTCAAGAATGGGAGAGAATAAAATGGGGATCTGAGAGAGCGCGCTGCAGTCCTTCCACATAAAACCGTTGATTTCATATACAGTCCAAAATATTTACTCTTTAAATGAAAGCGATAATATGACTGACAAATGAATCAGTCACATAAAGTATTTAATCAGCTTCACAAACAAACAAATACTAGAATGACTTGATGTGGGAGGAATAATGAGATTGGAGATCTGTGA
Source organism: Brachyistius frenatus (assembly GCF_029030835.1). Taxonomy (NCBI): domain Eukaryota; kingdom Metazoa; phylum Chordata; class Actinopteri; family Embiotocidae; genus Brachyistius; species Brachyistius frenatus. Next base: position 5,121,585 of record NW_027210613.1, read on the forward strand.
ATTTCTGTAGTTTATCTAAAATCTGTCTTTAATCATCTCTTTTAATTTACAAAGGATAGTTTGAAAAAGTTTTGGTAGAAATATAGAAAACAAAAAAGTGACCTATGTGGGTTTTAAATTTATTTTGTTTAATTAGTGTTATATTGCATACAAATATTGTAATTGAATCACATCCTTCATACAATAGATTCAAAGTGGCACAGTGAATTTGCTAATAAGGAGAAAATAGGGCTACAAATAGTAATTCTTTTCATGATCAAGTCAATGACTTTCTCGATTGTTGTTTGTTCCTTAAAAAGGAGGGACAAAAACGTCGACCGGTGTTTCCCAGATCCTAAAGTGCAGCCTAAAATGTCTTTTGTCTCGACCAACAGTCCGCCAACAAAAACTGTTCAGTTTGTCATTATGGAGGACTCCAGGAAGAAGAAAATAATATTGACATTTAAGAAGCTGAAATTTTAATAAATGATTAAATGTCTCAAAATGTTTAACTGATTATCAAAATAGCTAGAGATTAATTTTCTGTTGATCAAGTAATTTATTACACGACTAATAATTGGAGGTTGAGAGGAAAATAACTGATGACAGTGAGTGATAATGGGCTGCATGGCTGTCAGAAACCTTATGAAGGATTTTGTTCTGTGTTCTGCTGACCTCTCTGAATTAATGTGGGTGACTGGACTGTGTAGTGGTGCATTATAGTCAAGCATTCACATCGACACATATTACTTAACAAATTGAACTTGCTACTATACCTGATTTGTCTGTATTGGAAAATAAACCTACAATATGGCCTGTCCTGGCACATGTAAGCTCTTCTCCTGCCCAACAAAAAAAATGCAGATGTGAAAAAGGACGCTGGTTTAAACGCAAGTGTCCTCTGTATCACTCCCCTACCTCTGCAGTGGTCCCAATACTACAATACTACATTTTTATAGCTGCTACTTACAGTGACAGCTACCTCATTAAAGCTGTAGCTGCTCCTGTGGTGACTTAGTTCTACTCTCTGATGTTGCGCTCAGTTTCGCGCCCCTCTGTTCTGCCGTACTCTATTCTGACAGGCTGAGCACCGCAAACGAGCTGCAAAAGGCTGCTGTTGTTGTTTTTTTGATGAGAATGGAGTTGTGCAATGCCCTGAGTGTGGTGTCAACTGGCGTAGCTTCTGTGCCAGAGGCAATAGTTATTTTACTGTGAGTGGGAGAGAGAAAGAAAAAGGCTGAGAGCATGTATGAGGAGAGGTGGGGATGTGATAGAGTAGGGGGGAGAAGCTCTGAAGAGTCTTCGTGCAAGTGAAATACACACTTTTCAGCACTGTTTTTTTATTAACAGTGTCTAGTTTCAGAGTCATTATTTGTGGATTTGAATGGTTTAAGTTAGGTCATGTGTAGCGAAATTCAGGAAACATGTCTGCCTGGATGTTTGTTTGAAGTCTCTGGTGTGCATGTTATGTTGCTGTTATTTGAATCACTTGGATATCAGGAAGTGTTCAAACCAGAGGCGGTTGTAGAGGGTCAATTTGTGGGCTATTTTCACAACAATTAGTGCTTCAGCGTACTACATTTATATTTTTAACACCAAGAAACATTACAACACAAGCGTAATCCTTTGGCCTTCTTTGCTGAATGTGCTGCCAGTCCTGGCTCCAATTCGCTGAGTGCCTTAATGTTGCATTTATCACTGCTGACTATTTGACTGCGAATGAGGGGGAGAGAGCGAGAGAATAATACGAGGACGGGAGTTGTGTCACTTTTGTTAATAGTATGCTACTTGTAGCCATCGTTTTGGACACAACTCTGCCAGGAACAAATTGGATTATGTGATTAGAGGAAATTATATGAAATGGCAGAACACACACGGAGCGGCAGTGAATCAAACCAAATAAAGTGTTTCAGTCAGTGTAACAAAAATAACAATAAAACGTTACAATTTAATAAGCTATACAGCTGATTATCACAGTCATAAACTGTTTCCCAGTTATATATTACAGTCTTGTTGTGTCCAGAATTTGAGATTTTTTTTTTTTTTTTTTTTTTTACTGGAAAGTAAGTAAAATAAAGAAACGCAAAGATTTTTTTATTTTTTTTTCTCTCTTCTCTGGTGTTCATTGAGAAGTTTTACCAGCAAATGTTCCAGCTCTGAGCGCTTCCCCTTTTTCCTTTGTGCAATTAATAAAACCACATTAGGGGTGTGCCATATCATATCGTTCATGATAAAATCAACGTCATTTTTAATATGACATAAATAATTCATACTGTTACATGCATAACTTATGCACAGCATCATCATGAAATCTTAGCTAGGCATTGCAGAATATTTACATAATCTGAATCTCACTATTTATGTTTACAAAGTAAAGAACTGTGAGACCAGTTTGATTTCTTTTTAAAAAAAAAAAATATTTGTAGACAAACCGTTACGTGGAAGTTGACAGAGTTCAAAGCTATAAGACTTATTTGGCTGCAATTTCATGCGCTTGAAATTACTAATAAAATATGTGTCAGTATTTTAAGAAAAATATAGTAACGTCAGAAATACCCTGAAATATCGTGATATTATTTTCAGGCCATATCGCCCACTACATAGTGTTCAGCAGTAGGAAGCTGTGTGGAATTGGGACATGGATTTGTATCCTTCCTATATTATAAGACAAAGCCTTGGCATCCTTATTAGCGTCACGGTCCTGCTCTGTGGCTGTTGCTTAGTAACAGATGTCAGCTTAGCTTCAGAGTGAAGGATGTTTAATCCCAATGCTCATTTTGGTGTCGATTTTGCAGTGTAGTAAAGAGTGAGAGAAAAGAGGGGAGGGGAGGTCGTGGAGAGTTGAATGTGAGCAGGGGGGTAAAGTTATGACAGCGTGACAGAGCAGATATATTTTGCCAAGTCATGATTCCCACTTCCCTCCAGCTGTCTGGGACGCAACACATATTCTCCTGATTCATTAGAGCTGCTGCACAGTCACTGGACGGTCAATGCAGACAAACATGTAAACCAGTAGATGGGCTTAGTGTGATTAGAAATTGATTTTTGTCGGTCAATAACTAAGCATTTTAATCAATCAGTTGGACTTCCCTTAGTGCTCAAAGTCCTCTTGGATGTGCCGGTTAGTTGTTGTGCTATCCGTCATTTGATTCAGGCAAAAAAGTTGTAATGTAAGTGGCTACATTTCTCAATGATCACGTGATTCGATTCCCTCCTCTGTTTAGCTCTGCTTTCTTCCGGTCTTTCCCTTTTCTCAGGCCACCTGTATAATTCTCAACCTTTGTATCCTTCTTTTATCTATCCTCTTTTCTTTACTCCTTTTCTTCCTTTGCCCTCCCTTTTTCCAGCTCTGTCTCTGTCAGTTGGTAGTCAGTAGAGTGCAGTATTTAGGCAAACAAAAACCTTATAGTATATGCAAATAGACAATAACAAATGATCTTCTCTCTGGCATGCATGACACATCTGTTACTTGAGTGCTTGGTGAGGTGCGTGGACAAATGCCTGTAAAATGTGCCACCTTGTTGGGTTGTTGAGGTGAACAGGACCGCCACATTCTTACAGTAACTCTGCTACAGTAACTCGTACTGTAGTGTGCTGACTCTCATTTATGCCTCGGCTTAGTTGATGACATGCTGTTACTGTGAATTATTCACTGTGTAAGTCCCTGAGTTATATTCACTAATTTATCAAAGTAAAACCTCTTTTTTTTCCCCCTCTCCTCCCTTACCCTTTTCTGTTTCAGACATTTCCAGAATATCATACTACGCTGGTGAGTACACATTTCAACATGTGTTTTTTTTTTTTTTCCTATTTTCAATACACTTGTGTATTGTTGTAACCACCTGTCTAATGGTGGGAATTGAAATGCATTATTATTTTAAAAGAATGTAAAAACCTTTACCACTAGATAACAGCTGGTGCCACAATGCACTCCTCTAGGTGTGTGTGTGCAGTTTATACGTGTACAGTGTGTGAAGAACCTTCACTCAAACCTGTATTTTGAAGGTTTCCTTTGCATCTTCTTTGAATATTGCTTTGTTTTTAAATGGTTTTAATGGTCAAAGTAATGTAGCCCTTTTAAATGTAAATGACAGTTCAGTCTAATTTTTCATAATGAATAACAGTGCTGCTGCCATGTTTTATTTTTCCAAAGACGTGATGTCTTTGCTCTTCATCATGACTCAGACTTAAAGAGGGCTGGTGTCATGTGTGTGTGTGTCGTGGAGTGGATCAAGTTAGAGCTGAATAATTTTCACGGTATAGATAAGACATTTTATGACCCTTGGCTCCAGTCTCTCTCCTTGGCTGTTGCGAGGTAACTGTTGATACTATCATACATCTTCGAGCAGGATGTTGTAGGTCTGGAGCTGAGAACCTGTCATTCATGAGAAGGACCCAAACATGATTTACATTTCTTAAACTTGAACAACTCTCCAGTGGAAGCTGTGTTGCCAAAATTTTGGTTAAGATTGAGTTTAACGGAAACGTATAATAAAGACAGTTTTACTAACTTTGCATAGGAAATAACAGCAGCAGGGCACATTTACGATGGAGCCTCTTCAACTCTGTTAGGATACACATGATCTCCTTTGACAGTTTAAAATGCCGATGAGACTCAAAGATCTGGAGTCACGGCTTGCCTCGGGTTGGCTGCCTTACACTTTTTCCTCTCTGTAACTTGAAGACCAGATTGATTTTTACCTGCTTGTGATGGCTGTACCTGAGCTCGTATGGTTTATTGTTTGTTTTCTAGTTGATTACACGACTCTGTACAGTATGTTGTTATTTGGTTTCTGTTCCAATCAACTTTAGTCAGTGGGTTACTATACAGAGAGCATATGCAGCCAACCAACCTTCTATATATAAAGTTTAAACAAAATTTTAGAAGCTAATGTGCTATATGTAGTCTGAAATCAAGTTTAAAGTAGTAAAAGTATGTAATAATTTTGTGCTCTGAATGTCAAACACTTTCTAGTTCTCATTTTTGTGTTATTTTTACATGTTGATGTACTAAAGAATGACACCTCAAAATGAACTCTTGAACATGGAGCTGTGGTGCTGATTCATAGTGATTTATGGCACTCATGTGGTAGTTTACGTTGAAATTCTGTATTGTGTTTGTTTTAATATAAAATCAGTGCAAAACATTTGTCTTACATTTTGTTCGGGAAAGTAACTACAAAAACACGGTTGACACATGCTTGCATCATCGGCATCGCAAAGTCTTTTGCTACTGTTGGAAAGTCTACCGGAGATGCATGATTGAATAATTTTATCAATCAAATTAGCATACGGCCGAACCAGGAGTTGACTGGCACAGCTGGCGGATGTCTATAGTGAGCACCCTCTGTCCACAGAGCACAGCATGCACTCACCTGGCCAGCACGGGAATATCTCGTCACACACACACACAAGACGTAAAAACTCTGCATACTGTGAAATACAAACAGATTCATCTGGCGGTGGTAGATTTAATGAGCATTGTGTGAACTCGCTAGCAAGTTAAATGTAACGGAAATTCATTTATATGTAAAAGTACCACACTGGAGCTTTTAGGTATGGCATCCTAGCATTTAAACCCGTTTCTTCTTTGGTGTAAAATCGACAAGAATTTCAAACACTCTCGACATCCCCCGCTGTGTGGTTGTTGTCAGTGTTTCTGCAGCTTCAGTTCAGCTTTAAAGCGTTCACAATCATCCTGCGCTCCGTCACATCAGAGCGAGTGAATGTCAAGAGTGCTTTGCTGCCAGCGAAGGTCCAGCATGCCGCAGGAGTGGGTGAAATGTGTCTGGAGTGGAGGAGAGAAAAGCGAGTGGGGACAGAGGGCAGTGGAGACCTGCCGAGGGCAGGAGAGTCCGATGGACACGACGGAGGGGAAGTGAGGACAAATACAGAGAAACGAGTGTTGTAGGAGTGAAGAATGTTTGTTTTCAGTGGCTAAGCACTGATCCCGAGTCATGGTTCCTGTGAGTGCCTGTTTATTAAAGCTATCGTGTGGATTAAGAGCCTTTACCTGTCCAATCAGCTCGCCTACTTTCCACTGCATCAAGTCTCAATTACAGTATTTTTATTTCTCCTTCCTCCTCTCCTCTCTCTCCTTCTCTGACCTACACGCGCACACACTCACACACACGCACACGCACACACACACACACACACACACACACACACACACACACACACACACACACACACACACACACACACACACACACACACATCCCCCTCCCCCTCTGGTTCTTCCTGTTAGCGATGGGAGCAGCTTTTTCGCTGCGTGGTCACAGCAGCTTTTACCAAAAACACAGCAGAGGAGAAACACTTGGCTCGTACACGCACACACTGACTTTTGCTGACACACAGGTTACTTGATTTCATATTTCATCTCTCTCTCTCTCTCTCTCTCTCTCTCTCTCTCTCTCTCTCTCTCTCTCTCTCTCTCTCTCTCTCTCTCTCTCAAGTACACACAGAGTCAACTACCTGCTTACCCACATGCTCACACACACACTTTCTCACTCTACAGTCTCTTTGGTGCACTCAGTTTGACTGCTCAAGGATTTCGCTGGATAAACAGTGTGTATGTGTTTGGTTGCGGCATCGTGTGTGCGAGAGAGAGAGCGAGAGAGAGCGCGAGAGGTCGGGAATGACGTTGTGATCCAGCTGCTCTTTCGCCGCCACAGAAGAAAGTCTTCAGAAGCCAGGCTAAACAACACACGGATGACTGACTTCGAAACGGATTTACTGCATCAAACCCACTCCTGCAACATCATTTCATCCTGCCTGGCTGTGCATCACAACTTCTTTGTTCCTGCCATTTTTTGTTTTTTTGTTTTTTGTTTTTTTGCTCCACCTCTTCGTTTAGGTCTCCGTCACTTTATGTCCCTCTCTGTAGCGTTAAGATACCTGCTTTGACCTGGTTAACTCCTGCAGACTCTGAGCATTGTGGGAAAGCTTCGGAGGACGTGAGGCTCAGCTTCTCCCTGGGGTTTCTCCGCTTTCTCTCTTCATCCCGTTACCTTTATTTCTCCTCCTTTCTCTTTGCACTTCATAGTTTCTGTCTTTTTTTTGTGATCATTTTCTTCTTCTTCATCTCATCCTTGAGTCACATTCTATCTCTTCCTTCTTACTTTCTCTGCATCCTTCTTTCCCTGTCTTTGCTTTCCTTTTTCCCTCCTGCATTGGTCTCTGTCATCTTAGTCTCCCTCACTATGCTCCATTTCTCTACGCCCCTCTCTGCCCTACATTTTCTTCTCTTCTTTCACTGATGCCCGTTTCTCTTTTCTTCTTCCTGTGATCCGTTTTGCCATTCCCTTTGGACAACATTGTGGATTTACAGAACAAAACTACAGCCTTTCTCGAAAAAAAAAATTGTCCTTTGACGTAATTATATGGTGTCCTACTAATCCAGCAATAGGTCTGTCAGTGTTATTTTGTAACCTGGAAATTTGACATACAACGCCAAACCTGTGACTTTAGATTTTGTGGCTGCTGGGAAGAGACCTTTGAATTTCTCATCAAGGATTGATACACCGGATCACTAATTCTGAACCGATGACCTGAATATGATATTTTGTGAGGATTTATTGGACTGCAGCATGGCCTGATGGGCAACGAAATCATCCGTCAACCAGAGGAGCCTTGAGTATCTGTTTTGGAAGCCTCCACCATACTGAAGTGCCCTTGAGCAAATGACTGAATTATCTCCACCCTCGGGGACTCAATCTCCCTGACTTGAAGGAGCGAAATAAAGAGCTTCCTGACAGCGGATCATTACATATCACATTGCACAACGGGAAAGGTATTTTGCTGGGTGAAAGGTCATGACGTGAATTGGACGGATTGATTACTAAGACTTGGACCCCAAGTCACTTCCTGAAGTCATGAAGTGATATGATCAGCAAGTTGCAGAGGACTGATTTGCAGTGTTGTGATCAGTAGCTTGGATTTTTCTCACCAGATACTGTACATTCAGTTTTCAGACCAGTATGGACAGCAGACCTTAATCTCTTATTTAAAAGTGAAAACATTAGGAGCCTCTCTATCAGTTGGACTTGTACCTTGTTGATAGGTGTCTAATTTAGTGACAGCGACAGACCGGTATTTCCTCTACTTGAGTCAGTAACAACACTGGGACACTGGTTTTCATGGATTTCTTCCTACAATGGATATGCCTGTGAATGATAAGATCCCAGTTAACATCACATCACGTCTCAACTTCTAATTTTTTGGGGGACATTTTTGGATAGCTCTTGCTTTTCCTTCCTTTTTTGATAATTGCCAAAAGCAAAAGATTAGAAATCAGTCCTAATCTTTGGCTCTATGCAGTTTTTGGGGCCCAGCAGTTTTGTCTGGGCCCCGTGGCCAGACCCGGAACCGCTCCCCCAACAGAGCAAATGGAGAACAGCGGCTGCATCCCCCTCTGCTGGAGCAAGGGGGCCTGCATCTACGCACAGCACCCCTTACCAAGTATGTACGAACAAGTGTCAGTTGAGTCAGTCGCAACATGCCACATGTAAACTGGAAAACAGTGAAATGCAGGGTGTAGTTGCATTTTTTGTTGTTACCGTCAACTGCTTATTTCACAACATCTTTACCAGTCACAACTATAGTAGTAGATATATTATTGATTCTTCGATATTAAGCATTCTTTAATACAGTGCGATCCATAATTTACAACATTCATGTTTGCCAACGCGCCGAGCTGGATATGGTTTGATGAGATTGATTTGACAGGATAGGCTCCTTTAAGATGGCAGAGCTGAATTTCATCACCCTGGGCTTTTGTTTTGATTGTAACATTTTCACAATGTGCTACAAGACATCTAAATTCTGTCCCGTTCCTGCTGTCTGTCGCTATTTATCACAGATTAGATCCAATTGCAGCAGCGACTACAAATTTGATACCAGCTGTCACTTTGAGACCTTGTTACCACTTGAGAATAAAAGAGGCTGCCAAAGGTGCAGTGAATTGCTGCATGACCAGCTCTCAATTACTAAAATAAACTTTGTTTTTAATTCCCCAGCAACTTCTTGTAGGATTAGCCACTCAAACTGGCTAATGACAGTGTAATTTGTCAGTCCATGTGATGTCATGTTGACAGCACTTGGTTTAGTGCAATAGGAGCGTGTAAAGGTGAAACAGACTTAAACACAACAATCTTTTTTACTTTGGTTTAAGTAAAAAAAGTATGATGCCAAATGAAGGATCCACAATTTAATTTGGGTTATAGTTGTACTGAAAAGTAATGAGGGGTCACAATGGTGTAGTGGTTAGCATTGTTGCCTCTCAGTAAAAAGGTTCCAGGTTCAAATCTGGGCCTCAGCCTTTTCTGTGCGGAGTTTGCATGTTCTCTCCGGGTACTCTTCCTCCCACCATCCGAAGACATGCGTCTCAGGGTAATTGGTGTGATCCATAGGTGTGAATGAGGGCGTGAATGGTCTTTGTTTCCGTCTGTCTCTACGTGTTGGCCCTGTGATAGACTGGTGACCTGTCCAGGGTGAACCCTACCTGAGCTGGGATAGGCTCCAGCCCCCCCGTGACCCTGTTCAGGATATAGATAATGGATGGATGAAAAGTAATGATAAGGTTAATAGATTGACTGTGGAACCTTAAAGCAAATCTTCATACAAAAACAATAATTTACATCATGTAGGTTTACTTTTTCTCCTCAAAAGGGAGGCAGGTCCCAACAGTATGATTGTATAAATAGATTTATGTCCGCACAACGTAAGTAATATAAGTACATACGCATTAGTGCTGGTCCCTTGGTTCTTTTGTTTTAGTCAGTATTAAACTGTTATATGTATATAGATACACAGCTAATGGTTAGACTCTTTTTCTTCTCAGTCGTTGGCTTCAGATAATGCACGTCGTTGGCGTCCGAGAAGGAGAGATAAGTATTGCGGAAGAGGGGGAGGGCAGAGCAGAGCAAATTGTCTGAGGATGAGAGTAAGATGAGAAGGAGGAAGGAAGAGATGTGGTTCAATAGGACAGGAGGATCAAATGGAGATGGAAAGGCAGGAACTAAAAGGCTTGTAAGCATGAGAGAAGAGCGTCAGGAGGAGTTTAAGAGGGGCAGAAGAGAAGAGTTACAGATGAAGGGCAAAAAGATGGAGAAAGAAGGATCAGCGATTTGGTAGATGAGGAATTGAAGAGAAAGGAAAAGATGCAAACTTTAGAAAGAAGGCGTGAAGTGTGAGGATAAATGTGAGGAATAATCAATGATGAAGAGGCCTCGGCTTCTACTGGGTCGGGTTAACCCCAGTAACCCAGATATCCGTTAGACGAAGAGATAAACTGTCCTCCTGCTGCTGCTACGGGACCGAGCTCAACTCCAGCCTTCTGTGGTTTTAACAGGCTGACTGTCAGTCAGTGGAGCCCCACTGAGAGAGGGGGTGGTGGGCCTGGCAGCTGCCTGCTCCCCTCCTGGCTGCCGGCATGGCCTAGTTGATTTGATTCCTCTCCTTTTAAATGTATGAGGGCTTTCATGTGGGAATTTAGTGCAGTTATGTTGAGTAGAAATTGGTGCAAATGAGAGGCGTCTTAATTTGTCCTGAGCTGTGTGGTGCAGCTATTTTAAAACGGTAATTAATGTCCACTGAAATCCATAAATTGTAGATTCCAAAATGTGATTTAGCGATGAAGGACAGCCTGTAGACCATAACCTGTTTTATGGTCGCTTTGTCTGTTGTTATTATTTCCATGGCATAATGCACAGGAAGGCAATGCTATTTAGCAGAAAACATCCCAGGTGTCAGGGCTTTCTATGCTGGATATTATTTAACAATAATGAAGTGTCTGATGGCAAAAACTATTGATCTGCACGACAAACTATCCTCAGACAAAGAGCTTTATATCCACACTTTATATTCACTCATAACTACTTTAGATATTTTGCTGAAAGACTAAACAGTCCTTCCTGTCCATTTTAAGTGAACAAAGCATCATGCTTACAATATCTGAGCTAATAAGCAATTATCACAAGTATTTTCAGTACATTACACCAATCCCATCACTAGTCGGCATAAGCACAACCTGCTTTGATAAACTCTACTAAAAAACAGGCAAACTTACTTTCAGTACACTTGCTTGTGTATGTTGTAACAGTATTTGGAGCATAAAGTGGCCATATGCCCGCCGAGTTGTAGGTATTTCATAGCTCTTTAATAGGATTTAGTAAAGCTCGATGTGGTATTTAGGTTATGGCTACGTGTATGTCACAATTGTACTATGTGTGTATGTATGTCATAACATTTAAGTGCTTTGTATCTAATCTGATTATTGACTGAGGGAGTGAAAAAGCAGCATATGGCTGACTGTGACTCTAGCTCATCTGGTGCAGTTGCTTCTATTTAAAAAGAAGTTGCTGTCAAAATAATGCCCCCAATACATTTTTCAACATGTTCCTCTGAGACGAGGCATGAAAGCTGCAGCGAGTGCTGTTAAAACAACTGAAGCTATGTCGGGAAACCACATCATAACTCAGGACAGGGTTATACGCAACGAATGTTTTTTCGTATATTCAGTACCCCCCGCTGTAAAATACAGCAAATGTTGGTCTTCTGCATTTCAGAAAAATATGCTGTAGATTGTTTTTTTGGGGTAACATGATTTCTGTTTCCAACTGAAAACTATAAAATATACTGATGTAAATCCTCTAATATCTACCAAACACAAAATATTCTCTGGCACAGTAAGCTTAAATGAAATAACGTCATGGACATTATGCTGTATCAGAAACAGAACATGGTCAGTGGATGTTGTCAGTTTTGTACATAATGTAAAAATGATCATGAAAAGACGTATTTTTTGGGGATCACATAAAAACACACTAATCATTCCAGGTAAACTCACTCTGGGGTAAAAGCTCAAGCATATCAGGATCATTGTTTGTTTTTTAAGATTATATTTTAGACATTTTGCCTTTATTCAGATAGAGTAGTGTAGACAGAGATAAATATGGGGAAAGAGAGCAGGAGAGTTACGTGCATTAAAAGGCCTGGCTTGCCACACTGGAGCTTCTTCAGGATTGTTAAAAAAAAAAAAAAAAAACACATCAAATGTATAAAATGCAACAAAAAAAACCCAAAAAATTCAGAAAGCCGTGAAATACAAAGCCATTATGTTTGTGCCTTTTTATGAAGCTTGAAATTTCAGCGGCCATAAAGAAACAGAAGAGGGATTATAAAGGTTCTTCACTCTAAAACCCTCACTAATATGTATTAATAGTACATAAAGAGCCAGTATAATATTACACTTTATCTTTAAATGTATTCTTGTGATGATAGGTTTCACAGAGTCAGAAGTTATTAAAAAGGCTGTCGGTATTGTTATAGATGTTGATGTAGTGGTATTGCTTTAGGGATTATAAGAAGCCACCTTAGTATCATAGCCGTATTTATGTCATTTTAATTGGATGATGATAGTGACACAGTAAGTGGGGTATTTGTAATATGATCTACACTAATCTGTTGTATTAAAGCCTTCAAGGTCTGTTGGGTCTGTGACCATTATACACGGATTTATATGCATTACAACTACTCTACTATAAGAGTACTATTAGAAACGGCTTGAAAAAAATTAGTAGGAGTCATCTGCTGTACCTAACATATTAAATTCCAACCTTTGTCTCCACTCTTTTTTTCAAAATATATATTTGCTGCTTTCTTAAACTGCAAGAAGAAGCTTGCTAAACCATATAACTAGTACAGTTGTATACTGTACTAGTAGACATAACATGATTTTGTTTCAGAAAGTTACTGTCCGTACTAATGGAGGAAATGTTTAATGTATTGCCTGAGTCTGTACATAATAATATATTTTTTTTTTATAAAAGATAAAAGATTTAGACCGGCAATTGTTCCTGGTAAGCTATTTATTTATTTATTTGGTTTCTATCCCTTGACAGTTGAGCAAATAAGATGAAGCACTTCACATACAAAAGATCAATGTGAGTCCGACAGTAATCTTCCTGAGAACCAGAAACTAAACCAAATTTCAGCTTTAAAATGGCATAAAGCAGCGCTGTCTTTTTGACAACACACAGCCACATGGGCTTTAGTTATGCTTAATGCTGATCGGATTGACCCAAACAACCTGTGCAGAGAAATCGCAGATTGTGGCCATGCAGGAAGGCTCGTCCTAGTCGGATCCACTCGCTCTCCATTGCTATTGTAATTTGCTCGGGAACCTGACATTTTCCCGCACAGCTGATCTTAGAAAAGCAGGTGGATCTTTTTGGTCCTCTGTGTCATTTGCGTCGTGTGACTGACCCAGTGGTCAGACGCCAGTCAGCTTGAGCTGAGCTTATCATGGCAGGTTAGTAACTGGCTAACAGCTTATAAGTTAAGTGTTGCTGGTGGAACTCGCACTTGAAAAATGTTGTTCCTCATTATGTTGATCAATCTTCACACACATAGCACATATCACATATTCTCCTTTTGACTGCATCTATCGAACGGGAACATCTGTACCACGACAGTTCGGATGAATCCACGTACCGCTACATCTCTAGTGTCCAACAACCACTCTAGCAAAATGATGCTAAAGCATACATGCATCCCAAATGTAGATAATAAATGATTGATTCAAAGAATAATATAACTATACTAATAAAAAAGGTCAATAATTACAAGAAAACTGTGAGAATTTTAAGAAATGAACCGTAAGAAGGCCCCATAAATAAAATATAGTACATTGTGTCTGCATAGGCGCAGGAAGTAATCCTGTGTATTGGACTTGTGCACACGCATACACTTTTGATACAGTAGTTTCTTATTAGAGATTGCTGAATCAAGCCATCAGATACATAATGTCCTCCTTTACATTTCTGTTGCAGTCCCCATGTTCATGCCAACACACACACAGGCATGTTTTTCACTTTCTGTCTTGAAGAGGCAACTGTAGTTTAAGCTGTTAAAAATGCTGACTAAACTTTCCCTGAATAAATCTCCATATTTCTGTGTTTGTGTCTTTCTTCCTTTTTTTCTCAGAGGGAAGTATTCAGGCCGTGATCTGAGCACAAGACAGAAAAATGCAGAATATAGTGACATAATGTTCGCAGTAGTGATTTTTTATGAAAATAATCAGACCTTTGAGCTCTGAATAATCTGCACGATGATGCTGCACATCACAATTTTAGACAGGTGTTTAAGAAAACTATTTTGTTGAAGATCACATCCCCAATCCTGTAAATGAGCCATGAAATTAATCTGTCGGATTCGTTTTAGTTGTGTCTCCTTTGTCACCAGTTGACAGCCAGAATTCACAGTCAGCTGAAATCCGTCCTTGTAGTGATGATGACTCAACAAAGCCAGCTGGGATCTCCAGGAAGTGACAGTGTGACACAGGAAGCATCTGGGTGTGTGTCTCGCTCAAGGATAGGATGTGTGAAGATGAGCCTACAGTCGAAGGAGGGGATAAATCAGAAACTTAAAAAGGGCAAATGCGTGAAAGAGAGTCAGAGGCAAGAAGTAAGGATCTGCCTGTGCTGTTGCTTAGTGCTGGTAAATTGCAAATGTTTGCATTTATTAAGCACTGCAGCATTTTTATTGTAGCCTCATACATTAGTCATACAGTAAATGTGAGGCAGGATACACACCTACTTCTAGGCGTTAGAATATAAAACATGTTTTAACTTACATCGTGAAGTTTGGAGCTAGAGACCCTCCAATGTGTCAAATATTGGTATCAGGGTATTGACCAGACAAACTGAGCCACCTTAAATACTGTCTATACATTGGTTCAACTATAACATCTTTTATCACAGCAGGCTACCGTATCAGATTTTAGCACCATAGAAATCCTTTGCCTAATGTTTGCTTGGGTTTTCAGTAATTTCCACTCATTGAGATATATAGATTTGGGATAAAGGCAATGCTGGTATCGGATCTGGAATCGACGTTGGCAGATATCTATCTGATTTGGTATATAGAAATGAAAAAGTCAAATTGTTCACTATAAAGTTGGAAAGGCTTCTGTAACATGAGTCAGAGTTGCTTACAGTCAACACCAGCATGTCAAGAACAATTTACTAATCCACCCACAGCCGACGTCATGATGTCAGGCCAGTTTTTAGGAAACCAGATTTCAGGAGGCCGAAGCTGAGCAGCCATGCAGCCTGGTCAGGGTGGTTGATCGGCACTCCAGAGAGGTTCAGCTGCAAGCTTGTATCTGTTGTACACGTCTACAATACTCTGCATGTTGGACTAGTTTGCTTACAGACTGTCTGAGCAGCTTGCTGTTTAACCTAATGGCTGAGAAAACTGTCCAATTTGTTGATTTAGCGGTTTGCTGCGCAGAACAACTGCAGTATTTACCACTCTTTGGGGATTTATTTATTTAAAGTCGTGTTGTATGTTGAACTGTCAGTCCATTAAATCCATTTACAAGGACTTTGTGTATTGATGGTTTTTATTGACTCATTTGAATCTGACTGACTGAACCCTTCCTCATCACTCGTGCTCAACCACTGGCATATAGCTTGTGCATATAGGTGAATGTTTGGTAGACACATAAACGTGTATTTCCACGCTCTCCCACTGTAGTTATTTGTTGTCTAGTTGTTGTAAATGTTGTGTTGTCAAAGGTAATTTTGCTGAAGACTGAGAGGCTGTGTGAGTGAGTGTTTCACTACCTCAGCTGGTTTGTCAGATTTGTGTTTTAAAAGAATTGAAGAGAGTTGTACATCGACCATTTTTTATTGTTGATTTATCTTTTTCATGAAAGCAGTGTATTGCTCCTTTTGCAAAAAGATAACTTTATCCCCATCTCATTTCCAGAATATGACGGCCAGTTAGCCCCAGCAGGAGCATCTGAGTCAGGCATGGCATCGTCTTCCTACTTGGAGCCCAATCTCAATCACTCCGCAGCGGGTGGTTGTGGGGTTAAATCCCGGTCTGGGATGCCCGGCGGTCCCGGCACCAGTGGGTCTGCTGGAGGACTCGAGCGACCTCCAGGCTCCATGGACCGGGTTCTTAAGATCTTCCATTACTTTGAGACAAACAGTGAACCATGTACCTGGGCGAGTAATATTAGGCATGGAGACGCTACGGATGTCCGGGTAAGACATGCAAACATTTCAAACCTCTCTGGCCCTCTGGTGTTATTATTCCCTTGAATTTCTCTTTGCTCATCCGTCCACTTGTTTCCACAGGGTGTCATCCAGAAGATAGCAGAGATCCACAAATTGCGCTGTGTGTCCTCTTTGGGCCTCCGTCTGACGCATTTGCACTCTGATGCTCTCCACTGGTTACACCCTGACTTGGGCGTGTCTCATGTGAGGGAGAAATATGAGAAACAGCACCCCCAAGAGGAGTGGAGGTAAAGTTACAAGATTTGTTTGGCTCTGTCTGCTCCCACTCCTCATTTCTGCCCTTGTCTCACTTTTACTATTTAGGAGTGTGAGAGAATAATGTTTATGTATCTATAGACTCAGACCAGTGAGCAAGACTAGATGTTATAATCCCTAAAAGATCACTTGTGGTTGACAATTTCTCTGTCTGTAGTTTAGGCCACTTGTGCACTAATAGGCTTGGGTTATACAGGGGGAACCCTCCATCTTTAATGCTATTCTGATATCCAGCAGCAGGTCAAATAAAATGACAACATATTATTCTGCTCAGAGCAGGACAAGAGGTTTATCATTATGATAAACAAATCTATTATGAGGAGTGACTGTAAAAATGTGTTTCTTTGATTTCAGCTGGTCAGATTGAATTCAGTGCACAAGTACATGGTTTGCATGCAATGAGTACTTCATTCTGGCTCTATTATTAAATCACACTATAATTTTCCTTTCATTCGATGCATTTGCCTACCATGCTGTTCTATAGCATTTATCATATTGTTTGAAGGCTGCTCTGTCCGCTTTCAGCCTGCATTCAAACTGCTGGCGCTTGGCCATCTGCACTTGATATTGTTTACATCTCTTCTTACAATTCAGTCCTTTGCCCTGCATTTGATGTGTTGCACCCAAAGTCATTAAAATTGAAATTAATTCAACAAGAACGAGTCGGTCACACTGCTAACCTACAGCGCAGGAGCTCCACCAGTTGTCGCAGCTCTGCCTTGGAGGGCGGCGGAGCTGCAAGCCCACAGGAGTTTCTGCTGTTGCCAAGCTATTGTAGCAGCCCAGGGGATGGACTGACTCTAGCTCATTCTTTTCCTGCTCCCTCGCATGTTTTGTCTCATTCTTTCTGGTGTGTTCGCAGTCACAATTTTTCACTTTGATCCTTTGCTCCATCCTTATTTCTTTCATCTTTCATGTTCTCTGTTTTCTCACAAACACACATCCTCTTCTGTTTTCTGACGGTCTCTTTGTGGTTCATTCATTATAGAATAAGGATGTTTTATTCATTTTGTTTTCAGCCTTGATTTCCTTTGTTATCTAACTACAGTCCTGTAGCATCACAGCAGCTTGGAGTTCACTACTCCTGACCCATTTCTCTTCCTAACAGTCACAGCAATATGTCACTCATAAGATAGCAAGACACGATATGCAGTAATGGCCAATCTGGGTTCTTCTGTGACACAGTTATTGGCAAGTGTAACTGCAGGCATCTCATGATGCGTTATGGTGTTACAAGTTTATCAGTTTCAGTTCACTATCAGCAAAATGTGAAATTGCATTTTACTGCACCACCAGATGTTTTATAATGAGTAGATAAGGCAACGTAAGAGCTCAGATTCAAGCCCGTGTGTTGGTCATTAAAGTGATAAGGAGAAGAGCAGGACACTAATCTATCCTGATCCATTGAAGCTGTTTTGTCTTGGACAGATACAATAAGTAGGAACATTTTCTACTTTCACAGAAAGCAACATTTCTGTTTGGTTTTCATGCAAAACCAAGTTCCCTTTGATGAACTGCAACATGCATCAACATACTGTATTTCTGTAGATATTTTTGCACAATCTCTGAAAAAGATGGAGGATTCTTCTGATCAGGAACAAAAAATGTAAACGCCTTTACTTCCCTAGAATGACCCACTGACAAACATTTAATTAATATGTAGTATGGTGTGTTGTCTGCTCTAATAACTGATGGGCTGCAGGATTTTGTGTGTATTAGCTAGTATGCCACTTTTCCGTGTCATATTTGCCATTCCTGCCTGTCAAATCAGTTTAATGGAAGTTATAAATCACATTATAATGCTTTACATTTGTTAAAAAAAAGGTGCATCTAAGATGTAGGGATTTGTTTTAAAATGAATGCCTTATTGTCAGTTAGTAAATAGCTCTTGGTCGTAATGCTGCAGGTTGTTTAAACAAAAACATTGAACTAAACAGATCCATTTTTGAATGTTAAGATTTTCACTTCTTTCATTTCTTCTGTGCCAAAATGGTGGTTTTGAAATATATTAAAGTCTTTGTTTTTGTTAGCATTATGCATATGCACACTCCTTCTGTTTCACCGGCCCAGCTGGACATTATTGAATAGATGTTACACATTATTACATTACGTGTGCGTGTGTTTGAGTACTTAGTGAAATTATCCCTGTCAATCTCAGGTATGAGTTGCGGATGCGGTACCTTCCTAAAGGTTATCTCAGCCATTTCTCTGAAGACAAACCTTCTCTCAACTACCTCTATCACCAGGTGAGGCCACACAGCAGGAGCGCTGAAAAAGAGGAGACATAAAAGGTGTCCTAAATACTAAACCAACAAAAACAAGTGCATTTGTTTTGGATATCTATAATTAGATGGAATCTGTTTTATTATACATGATTAATTAGTTTCTTTTCCATCTTAATGAGGCATAAATGTCTTGAACTAAATAAAAAAAGATACTTAACTGATACCGCTCACAGTGCTCTTGCAGTGTGTGTGTGACATTTTACATTCACGGCCTTCAGCTTTACCGAGTGTTTGGTAATACCAAAAAGAAATTGATTATAAAAAAAAATTGTGCTGCTCCATTGTCCTTCTCCAGGTAAAGAGTGACTACATGCAACATATAGCAGACCAGGTGGATCAAGATGTTGCACTGAAACTGGGCTGTTTGGAAATAAGGTGAGAAAACACAAGTACACATTTGTCAAACACACACAGTAGCAACGGATGTCTGTCTTAAAGCACCACTCTCGGTCTGTTAGGTTGAATATTATTCCGTTTATTTTACATTTATTAAAGTTTTCCACAATATTTAAGCCAAAAATTCACAATTTGATTCTGTTTGTATGAAATGTGTCTCCTCTGTGTGTGAATTATACAGGAGGTTCTTCAGAGAGATGCCCGGCAACGCCCTTGATAAGAAATCCAACTATGAACTACTCGAGTAAGATTTATATTATTGGATTCACACTGTAGACCATGTTGTCTTGGATTTAAATTTGATATATTTTAGCAAATTGTGTGAAAGTAAATTTGTAACTAAGTAAAGATGACTGTTGTCACACTGTAATGCTTTTTAGGAAAGATGTTGGCTTGAGAAGGTTCTTCCCCAAAAGCCTGCTGGACTCCCTTAAGGTGAGGTTAAAACACTGGAAATATAGCAACCCAGTTCGGGATTTTTATGTCCCTGATTAACTATTCCATGGTCACCCACTGCTAAGAGATGTCACGATCATTCAGTTTTAGTTAAGAAGTAATTGTCATACAAATAATTGCAATTAGCAATTTCTCTGTCTTTTCCTGTTTATTTTACTTAAATTTCCATCTTTTAGCTGCAAATCTGACAGATTGCTGCCTCCGGATTATTGTACTCTTATTTTTTTATTTTGCTTAAAACCAAAATGTTTTCACAAATGTATTGTGGTGTTTGGCTTTGTTACAGAGTCGTTAATGTCCATGTCAATTGATGCTCATGTATATACAATTGGAAAATCGAAAAATGAGAAGTTTACCACCTCGAGATAAAACAGTTGGTGCTGCTAATTTTCCACTCATGACAATAAATAATAAACCACAGCAGAAAGAAGGTGCAAAGAAATGATGTCATCAAAAGAGTGACAGTCATACCTCAAACAGTGGCAACAATGATGGAAATATATTCGGTTTATTTCATCCTGCTGTTTTTATGCAGTTCAATGCAAACAATTCTGATAATTATGCAAAATTATCAGCTGAAATATTTGCGATTAGGTGATTAAGTAATCATTTTGACATCATCCATTGCCTAATAACAGAAGTGTCAAAAGCAAAAATTATTTCAAACTCTTGCTTTGGGTTGTGGCTGAGTTACAGCTGACTCTAAACCAACTTTCTACCAGAAAGACTTAATTCTTCTTGGTTTTTTTTTCTCCTTCTCCCTGCTCTCTGTCAGGCAAAGGCTCTTCGTAAGCAGATCCAGCAGACCTTCAAGCAGTTTGCTAACCTCAATGACGAGCAGAGCATCCACAAGTTCTTTGAGATACTCTCTCCCATCTACCGCTTTGACAAGGAGTGCTTCAAATGTGCTTTAGGGGTAGGATGTCTCTGAAGTCATAGAGATCCTGTTGCATGTGTAGTCCATTCATACGTAGTCTACACCTGGACATTCAGTCCAAGTCATGGGGTGGGAGCCTGTTCAGCATGCACAAAGTAGAACATGTTTAAAGTGGAGTGTCCTTTTTTTGTAAATAATAATTATAGTTTTGTTCCACAGTCCTACTTAGTATCAGTATTGTTCTTATGCTGTTCTTCACAGCTTTGTATAATTACCATCATTTACACAGTGCAAACTTTAATCTGTTCTGGAGGACATTTAATGTCAAAAGTATTGAGAGCACGAGCATGAGAATAATGGAATTGTTTTAGTCTTTAATATTTCAGTGTTACTTTTTTGCCAGTACTATGTTGAGTTATTAAAGCAGATGCCTTGATGGGATATGACATATCCTGTCTTTCTCTCTCCCCCTCCAGTGTAGTTGGGTAATATCAGTAGAGTTGGCTATCGGACCGGAGGAAGGAATCAGCTACCTCACAGATAAGGGCTCAACGGTGAGTATGCACACAGGGCAATGTGCGCAGTCCGGTATTTTTTCTGATCTTAAGACTTTCAACACTGCTGTATATTGCGGGCTTTTAATTGGGAGGACATTGTGGCAATCCACCATACTGCCCTCTACTGGTTGGGCCTGTCCAGTCGTCATATTTTCAGACTAATTCGTCTTGGTGTCCAAATCCAGAGTGGACAAAATCCCCCCGACTAATTTTTTCACTGTTGGTATCGTTCTCTCTCCTGTTTGTCTCCATACATACACTCAAACCTGGATTCATCAATAAATAGAACTTTTTTCCTTCATCCACTGAGAAATACTGGTATGTCTTAGTAAACCCTCAGAGTTTGGTCTTGTTTCACTGCTGAAAAGTGGTTTAGAGATCCCTACTTGTCCTTTGAGATCACTACTAGAAGACCTCCTTTTGACAGTACTTTTGCTGATTGGAGTTTTGAGTTATTTATTTAGCAGATTCTGTTTGTGACATAGTTTTCTATCTCATTTAACAAAGTTTGATGTATTGATGTTTTGATCATATGATTGATCTTCACGGTGTTGTAGAGTGTTTTGCTGCCCCCCAGTAGAAACCATCAGTCTAACCGGGATTTGATGCTGAGAAAGACCCTCTTTGCTTTGAAAATCAGGGTGTGACTTCTTACACTTTTACTTAGTTCTAATGTTTCACACTATAACAATACTACTTAGTCAGAAATGTTCTTTTGGAAACCTGAGGCAAAGTCATATTTCAAGTTGACTTCCAGCCCCTTGAAGTTGACTTATTCTGGATTTGAAAGACTCTGATGAGTCCCAGAAGTAGAAAGTAGGTTTCTTAATAATTATATTCTGGTTTACATTAAAAAGTGACGTTTTTTATGATGTGTTGTCTATACTGTACATTATACAGGATTTATAATACCTCTGCTCTGTGTATCTGTTTGTCTTTGCAGCCCACACACTTAGCTAACTTTAATCAGGTCCAGTCCATCCAGTACTCTGCTTTGGAAGAGAAGGACAGGAAAGGCATGTTGCAGCTGAACGTAGCCGGAGCTCCAGAGGTAGAAATACACACCCTGTATCCTCTTCACTTGGCCTTTTCTGTTTCATCAATCATTAAACCAGGGATTCATGTGGATATTGTGCTTTCATTCCAGAGCCTTATATGCTCATCTAAAACATACATTACAAAATCACATTGCACCTATGCAGAGGTTGTGTTTTTGCTTTTGTTGGCTTGAAATGATATCAGATTTGAAGCTCTTGTCTGTTTCTTTCTATTTGGTAAAAAGCAAAATAATTGCTTATATGTGTAACAAACACAAAATACTCTATCCTACTTTTTAAACATTTTATTTTAGGTTGTTTTACCGCAAAGGACAAATGCAGTGAAGAGATAGTGGGGGAAAAGGAAACAACATTTGGGAGTGTGAAGGCGCTGTTGTATCTGTTCTTGAGTGTCAGAGTGGGCGTGTGTTCACAGCAGGACAGTACTAATGGAAAAGCGTGTGTGCATCATTACTACAGTATCTGTATAGGAGTGTGTGTGTGTGTGTGTGTGTGTGTGTGTGTGTGTGTGTGTGTGTGTGTGTGTGTGTGTGTGCGCACGCGCGAATGCGTGTGCACGCACTGGTTGTAGACATAATAAAGCTGTCATTGTGTCACTGAAGCAATCCTCTGTCCCACTCATACACTAATCCTTCTGTGTGTGTGTGTGTGTGTGTGTGTGTGTGTGTGTGTGTGTGTGTGTGTGTGTGTGTGTGTGTGTGTGTGTGTGTGTGTGTGTGTGTGTGTGTGTGTGCGCGTGCGTGTGTGTATGCGTGTGTGTGTGTGTGTGTGTATAGCCCCTTACTGTCACCACGGCATTGCTGACTACGGCAGAAAACATGGCTGACTTGATTGACGGTTACTGCCGTCTTGTCTCCTCGGCGGCTCACTCCTTCATTGTCAGAGTCCACAAAGGTAGGAGGCACATCTTCTCTGACATTATAACTACACTCTTATACCCTCGTGTTGTTTTATTCACTATACGGTCAGATGTTTATATTTTAGGGTCTTTTGCAGCATCGGCGTGTCAAGGTTGTGCACAGCTAAATGATGATCCTGATAATTTTTGTGTTGTGTATTTGGTGGCAGTAAAAAAAAAAAAAAATCACCTCACACCATGAATAGTTTTCCAGTCTGAAACTGCTGTCAGTTGTCTTTCAAACTGTAGTCAAGTCGGATCGTGGCTCATGAGGCTCTATGATTGTCACTTTGAATAACCAGCCTGGTTCGGAGCTAGTCTTCTCTAAAAATAGCCCTGGCTGAAAAGAACGGTGCTTTGGCTCTAACATGAAGCCAGTCTGCTATGTGTTTAATTCATGTGTTCGTTTTGTCTCTCCAGAGGGAGACAGAGCTCTGCCTTCTATACCAAAGTAAGTCAACTAATTCCACTCACGCATATTAGGAGCTGTACAAAGTAAAAATCAAGTGTCTTTTGAAACATTCAAGGTGTAGCCAAGGGTCTGGTGATGGATAAGAAAACATTCTCCAATTTCTTTGCTTCTACTTGTCTTGTGTTTTGTTTTTATTTATTGGTTTCACACATTTTCTTTTGAGGACAATGTAATAATTAACCTAAAGCATGTCAGTTTTTATTGTATGGTGACTTCAGTTGTTTTTTTCTGACTTTGTGGCTAAAATCTAGAGCAACATCTTGATCCCTGTAAAAAGTTAAGCTCTTGACTTGCTCATATAGTGAATGCAAACATTCCTTATAAAACATAGATGCACATTTTGGTTCTTGTTTTTATCATGTTTGACACTGGAAAGCAGCACACATGACAGGATGTGGGAGGATCTTCCATGTCTCTGGTCACTACTGTCTTCATAGCTGCAAACAGAGGTTCATTCTGAATACTAGCCAAATCATAATAAAAAATATTGTCTTGTCTCTGTTCCAGAGTTTCAAATCATGAGAAGCGGATGGAAAAACGGATGGAAGGAGTTCGGACCCGAGCTGTTTGTGTCTCAGGTACAAATCCCTGTCTCGTTTTCCTCTTTGTCAATTGGTCTGTTGCACTTCTGTCCGTGTGCTTTTCTGTCCTCTGCTCTAAATGTCATGAATGACAGCGACTGCTAAGAGTGAGATAAAGGGTTCATAGATGTGTCCTCTATAAAGCCCCATCTGTGTATGCAGTGGAGAGTCCTTGTCTGGCCAGATGTCCTCGTGGAGAGCTTTAGTCACTGTCACTCTGTCTCTGCTCTGACTGTCTACTGACCTCTGACTAACTCATATTCACATAGCTTGAAATTAAAATGACCTTGAGTAAAGTATGAAATTATTAAACAATATATGTGACCCTTATCATTTCTACCTTATTAACAGTAAAACTAATGCTTCTCTCCTCTGTGTTTGTGTTTCATGCTGTATGTGGCTGCTGCAGGTCACATTAGCGGCGATGGTAAACAACATTCTTTCTGTAAAACGTCCTTAATTTGTAACAATGGAATTCCTGCTGTGTCTACATTTAGCTTCCTGTGTGTGTGTGTGTGTGCGCGCGTGTGTGTGCGCGTGTGTGCGCGTGTGTGTGTGTGCGCGTGTGTGTGTGTGTGTGCGTGTGCGTGCGTGTGTGTGTGTGTGTGTGTGTGTGTGTGTGTGTGTGTGTGTGTGTGTGTGTGTGTGTGTGTGTGTGTGTGTGTATCTCTGTTTGCAACTGGTGTTATCCATGACTCAATCTGTTTTTCTTCGGCTTGTTTCTCTGGAAAGAAAAAAACCTTTCCATCCCTGCCCTTTCCTTATCTCTGCCTCTCTATCTCCCTCTACATTATACTAGACTGTCTCATTCCTTGTGTCCAGCTCTTCTGTAGCACGTGAACATTTTCATGGTTTTGTATGTGTTTGGAGTCGGTATGGTGACGGTCTTTTGGAAAGGTACTTCTGTCTGATGATTGTGTGTTTTGGTTACTGGTGCAATTTTCCCTCCATGTCTATATGAGGGTGTACTCACAAACAAATTTTGTTTGTGTTATATGGAAGCTTTTATAAGTAGAGACTTGGAGTATAATTGCATTCATATTTTTTGTTGATACTAAACATTTTGTACTTCACCTTTTGATTCCTGCTGTGTCAGAGACGGTTGCTTTCAAGTCAGTTTCAGATGTGACCTTGTTGTCAGCTCTCTTTCTTTTTTGTCACCACCTGAGCCTTAATGTTTCTTGCCTCTCTTCCCCCTCCCGTCTTTGTCCTGGGTCTGCAGAAACAGACGACTATGCTGAGATCATAGATGAGGAGGACACCTACACAATGCCTTCAAGTAAGTCGACAGATACACACAAACATAAAATGTTGTGGGCAGCTAATGCGACAACGGGTGAAACAAAGTGACATCGGGACCTCGTCGGACTCCATGTAGCATACTGTGTGGGCGCACAAAGCTTAGTTCACGTTTGTGTATGTGAGAACGTTGGTGTGGTGATTGATAGAGGATTAAAGGTCCTCTGGAGACGTGTGTGTGTGTGTGTGTGTGTGTGTGTGTGTGTGTGTGTGTGTGTGTGTGTGTGTGTGTGTGTGTGTGTGTGTGTGTGTGTGTGTGTGTGTGAGAGAGAGAGAGAGAGAGAGAGAGAGAGAGTGAGTGTGGTGGTACTGTCGACCCACAGTTTTAAGGTTTGTTTGTCTGTGCAGTTGCAAGATTTTACTTTAATCTTATTCTTCTTAGTATTACCTTGACTATATCTGAGTAGGGGGCCAGTAATTATTTCCTAACATCAGATAATGGTGTATTTAAGAACATTAAAGTCACGTGTCAGAGCAGATTCATCAGTTTGAAGCTGAAGACTGTAAATTTACCTCAAATTCAGACGTACCATTTAGTGCACCTAAAAATATTTCACTGACTGATATAAAGTGAAAATATCATCTGCTAACTACAGTAAGTACCGTGATTAACAGTTTGTTATTGATATTTCAGCTCTTTTTAAAGGTGAATAAAAGGATGACTGATGTTTGAATGAATCTATATTTTCCGTCGTCACATGCAGTCATATTATTTAAAAGGGGAAGTCACTTGAACCGCATATTGTGTGCATTGTTACGCCTGCAAACTATTTATTTCAGTGAGCTGTCACAAGATTTGGAAGCTTCCTCTGATTCTTTTGACACATTTTCTGCACATTGCCTGAATTATAGCGTTTCATGTTTCAAATCACTGTATCCTACTGATCACTCCCAGTGATCAGTGTTTATATTTACTCTACTTTTTAGAGTGTGACATCAGTGTAGATGTTTGTCTGGTCTCATGTATAATACTTATAGGCTGAACGTCCCCTTTCATTATTACCTAAAAAATAAAAATCATCTTTTATGATATTTATATAACAGATAAGAGATTAAACATGAGGAGGGCCTGCTGTGCTGCTGTTGCTGCAGATAGTGCCTGTTCTCCAGGTTTAGGACTGTTGTTCATATCAAGCTCACTGCAGTGCTAAGTGGTGATGCTAAATAGGCAACATTGAGAGGCAGCGGAGATGGGCGATGTCACCACAACACGTCGGGTGGGAAATGGAGCCCGGACGATAAGTCAAAATGTTTCGCTACATTTTGACAAAGTGACCCGTTTAAACTGTCACAAAATGTTGCCTGGGTATCATAAGTACATGCATATGCATAAGTATCCATGCAACCAAACCCCAACATGGCTTTGCTTTTTGCCCATTCATAAATTATAGCCTTTACTTCAGTCTTCTGGACTTTGAGTTGTAAACACACTTAAAGACTCGCATAGAGTAGACGACTGGTTACTCACATTAAAAAGTACAAAAAAAGTCATTGCCGTATACCATGCTGTTTCGTGGTTTGTTTAACACATTGCATTACTACCGCTGATATGCAAACAAGGGAGGCAGAAGAGATCCAGTGTGCACTAACCAGGTGGCCTTTTTTTGAAGGTGAAGTTCAGCTGTTCATGTCGATACTGAGCAGCTTCAGGGTGTCGATGACTGTTTTGGTTGTGTTAACAGCAGGTTTCCTAGTAATTGACCATTTGGTGTTTAAGTTGTGGTTGCCTCGTAAAACACATCCGTTTCAAACTGTCACACTACCAAGTGGTGACCAATGGTGTGTGTCTTTGTCGCTTCAACTAACAAAACACAATGAAATTCTCTGAATTCCTTCAAGCAAGTTATTTTATATAATAAAAATGACCCTGTATAGTTATGGACCCTAACCCATCTGCATCACTGTCACAATCACAATTACTGCTGTTGTTCAAGTAACATAATTGACATAATTAACAAAGACTGCAGCAACAATTCCTGGCTCTCTGTACTCACAGCTAGTTATTTCTGTCTCTTATCACTAACCCGTTTCCCCAGAATACTATGGACTAGATCAAGGTAATGATTGGAGCGTACCATAACTCTGGTTGTACTGTGATGACACTGATTGGTGGTTGTTGTGATCCTTTTTACGTTTGCTTGCAACTGTAAAATAAAACTCAGACTTTATTTCTGTATTGTACCCTGTTGATTTGACCCCCCTCTGTTCATGTTTGATGTGCTGTCGGTTTTTGCTGAACTGTTGGTAGCTTCAGAACTGAGTCCCAGTTGTTGGACATTGATCTTGTGTCTTTTACGTGGTAAAGAGAAAAAGGTGAAACGAATATTTACATCATTCCAAATAAATCAATAGTAACGCAAGCAGTCTGCAGCTGTAAAACCTATTTACTGCTGAAAGTAACAACAATGTGGCAACAGTTCAAAACCATTTTTATATCATTTAACCAGGCATGTTGACTCAGAGCATGTTCTTTTTTTATAACTCTGGCCTCGAGGAGGAAGTGCAGTGAGAGGGAAGGTTTTAAATAAATACATACGTTTATTTACTGAAACATTTTGAACCCTAACCACTAACAAACAGGGCAGTCCCACTTCATTATTTAACCATAACGTTGGATTTCTTTTAAAAGCTCAAGCTACATGGGCGACATTTCGGGGCAGAGCAGGCAGGCATTAATTATGGCCAAATGTACAGTTTTGATACTGTATGTTGCAGCTTATTTCCATTTTCAGACAATCCCTGCTACAGAGGTTTTACTGCCTGACATCGTTGTCTCTAAAAGTCGCACATGTGCTGGACATTTGGACAGCTGTCTTTATTATAAGAGAGAAGTCGGAGATTTCTGTAAATGGACTCATGTATGTTATGTTCATGTGATTATTACATGGACCAAGTCAGGTCAACAGTGTCAGGCAGAGCAAACCACCAGCTTTGAACAGCCTGCGTTTCACAGACCATTTGATTCCTGCTTTATTCAGACAAAATAATAAGAATGGCTCACTTTCACAAGCCTCACTTGACAAAATAAAATCCAGAAGAATATTTACTGACTATAGTAACTTGGTTGTACATTTGTTTTGGACAGCTCAGCTCTTATATTAGCCTGTGTGCTTTTAAATTCTGCCTGTTTGGTTTTAATATTTTACAAATCACCTGACTTTATCCATTTTACATTTGAATTTACATAAAGATTCATGTTCATATATACATTAAGTGTTATTGGCTGTTCGTCTGTGTTACGTGGCATGTGTCGCTGTGGTTTGCTGATGCTTTTGTTGCATGCTGTTGACAGTGATGATTGGTTTAAAACCAAGCTTGTCAGAGGTCGCAGTCAGGACATTTTAAATATATCAGATTTCCCACCTTCCCATGATATCTTTGAGTTTGATGTGGGGCCTGAGATGAATGGTTTCATATGTGTACAGATTTAAGTGAATTTAAAAAAAAAGGAGATAATCCACAGGTTCAGTTGTAAACGTCTTCTGCATTTAAAGGCAGAGATAAACACATTGGAAAGTGCTCTGACAAACTTGGTAAATGCAGGGCTTATGTATGAGTATTGAGATGTGTATTTGATCTGAACGTCTACTCTGTTTGTCTCTGTGTGTGTGTGTGTGTGTGTGTGTGTGTGTGTGTGTGTGTGTGTGTGTGTGTGTGTGTGTGTGTGTGTGTGTGTGTGTGTGTGTGTGTGTGTGTGTGTGTGTGTGTGTGTGTGTTTTCATGTTTACGTATATATTGTGGATCTAGCACGGGACTATGAGATTCAGCGAGATCGTATTGAGTTGGGACGCTGCATAGGTGAGGGTCAGTTTGGAGACGTCCACCAAGGAGTGTACATCAGCCCGGTAGGTACCAGGTTGCCTCCGTATTATACACACACACACACACACACACACACACACACACACACACACACACACACACACACACACACACACACACACACACACACACACACACACACACACACACACACACACACACACACACACACACACACACACACACACACACACACACACACACACACGCACGTACCTTCTTCACTAGGTACACTGCACAGTATTTGTTATACTACGATGTTGACTCTGATTCTGTTTTGGGTCTATTAACTTCTTTCAGGAGAACCCAGCTCTGTCTGTGGCAGTGAAGACGTGTAAAAACTCAACGTCAGATAGCGTCAGGGAAAAATTCCTCCAAGAAGCACGTAAGTTCCTTGTGTTTGTCACGTGTAACCTCTCAGAAATTACTCATCCTCAGAAGTCTGCAGAGGAATACGCTGCTGGTAAAGAACAACCACGTGTGCTTTTTGACCCCCCTGTTTTTTCCCCTGCAGTGACCATGCGTCAGTTTGATCATGCTCACATTGTGAAGCTGATGGGAGTCATCACTGACAATCCAGTCTGGATCATCATGGAGCTCTGCACACTTGGAGAGGTACGACAACAGTAAGAATTTGCAATTTAGTAGCTGTTAAGTTAACATGAAGGTGTGCATGTGTTAAAAGACCTTTAAATTAATTGTTGACAGTATACTCTACACACATAGCATACATATCATCATAGAGTCAAGCATAAATACAACATACAAAATAGTCACATACATACACATTTACTGTTCATTCCAACACATATACATACTAGATTACATACATGCAGTACAAGTACGACATGAGGCTCATTGTTTTCAGTATTTATCTACCAAATTCGGAATTTAATGAGTGATTAGATTTTCAAAATGATCAATTCAAATGTCTAAGTGTAAATCATTTGATAAAAACACAATTTAGTTCAAAAACTTTTGACTGTTTGCTTAGTACATGATTTTGAATGTCTGCAACATAATCAATACCTCATTTCTGCTTCCCAGTTAATGTTTCTCGTTGGATTAGTAAAGCTTGCTGAGCTTTGTTGTCTGTAAACTGTGCTGTTTGTTGTTTGGTTGGGAGCCACAAGGATGAAAACTGAGAGGAAAATCTGACTTTTGATATTCATCTGTGAACATTTTTTATTTAACTGAATTAAATTTGTTCTAACAAACAATTTGTAAAATCTTTATGTTGTATTCCTGCTTGGTGCTTGTTTTATCCAAATGTATATGGGACTTTTGTTGCTCTCTCTGATATCTCTCTGTTCTCCATAGTTGAGGTCATTTCTCCAGGTGAGGAAATACAGTCTCGACCTGGCCTCTCTCATCCTGTACTCCTCCCAACTCAGCACAGCACTGGCATATCTGGAGAGCAAACGCTTTGTACACAGGTATGAAGGAGTGTATCCTAATGCCACGATTTTAGCTTCTTTTTTTTTTTTTTTTTTAAAGCAAACTGAAGAGTCTGGCTGTTAATTTAATTTTTTTTTATTTGATCATTTATGTATTTTAGTTGGTTTTACTTCTTCGTTTATCCTTTTAGTCTATTGAGGTTATTTTAAAGTTGGTATTTTTTATTCTCTGTTTTAGTATTTTTTTTAAACTTTTATCCTGCCTCGGATGTTTCCTCATCACAGATCTGTGTAATCTATAGCATTTCTTGGATTCCTGTTGTTGCTCCTATTTTATTAAATCCTTTATAAATAAAGGAGTCATTTATTGATTTGCACATAAACGGGGAGGGGATGAGGGAAGGCGTTTATGTGGTGGGATGCTGTTTTTATTTTTTTATTGTAAAGTACTTCGTGTTACATTTTATTTGTACGATGTAGTTGTATACAAATAAAGTCTGATTGATTGGCAGTACAGCAAAATATTCCAAATCAATACAGTATATATTATAACAACTTTGCAATAATATTATATGTGGCTGTCTTTTACAGATTCGTCAGTCTGTTTACCAAATAATTATTATTTACAAACCTTCTTTTTTTTTTTTTTTATAATAACAGGGCAGTCAGATGTGAAAGATTATTATTTGATGGCAAAATAACCAAAGCACGGTGTTGCCACCTACTGGAAAGAATTTTACAAAGAACAGGGATGTTTTGTGGAAATTAAAATATCCTGATTTTGGGGGAATATTGCCAGTGTGTCTTATAACTGTTTTTTCCTCTTCAGGGACATCGCAGCGCGAAATGTGTTGGTCTCCACAGCCGACTGCGTAAAGTTGGGAGACTTTGGTTTGTCACGATACATGGAAGATAGCTCTTATTATAAAGGTAGGTAAAAATAAATACACACTCCACCATCTTTGTCTAATTTTCTTTGTTTGGTCACTTCGAGGGAAGCTCCAATATTGTTCATAAATAATTTCCTCATTTCTGTTTTTCAGCATCTAAAGGTAAATTGCCAATTAAGTGGATGGCTCCAGAATCCATCAACTTCAGACGATTTACTACAGCCAGTGATGTCTGGATGTTTGGTAAGTTGAAGCCTTTGTCGTCTTCTTTTTTTTTTCCATTGTCGTGTCACTTATATTTTTCAAGTTTATTCTTCTGAAGCAGGAGATTTTTTTATTTCAAGTCTTTTACTCTTCATTCGGAGCCTTTGTTTTAAGAGCCAGTCGGTGTCTGTCTTATTCTGATTACGTTTTATGTTGTCTTTCCTTCCGCAGGCGTCTGCATGTGGGAGATTCTGATGTACGGCGTCAAGCCTTTCCAGGGTGTGAAGAACAATGACGTCATTGGCAGGATAGAGAACGGCGAGCGTCTGGCTATGCCCCCTCAGTGCCCCCCTACTCTCTACAGCTTAATGACAAAGTGTTGGTCGTACGATCCCAGCAAGAGGCCGCGCTTTACCGAATTGAAAACGCAACTGAGGTACTTCACGGAGTGTGAATCGAGAGTGCATGTGGGTCGCTTTGCATGTGGATTCTGAGCAGAGAGGTTTGAAATAACCTCGGTAGAAGAAAGGTTAAATTATCATTACTATATACTTCATGCATATGGTTTTACTTCAGCTGAAGTAAAACATGCATGTTCATGGCATGTTCATTAGGTCACATTTAGTAAATTGACTCGTTAAACATAAAACAGCTCACTTCAATGTCATGAGTAACATTGATACTAGTTACAGTAACATTTGATGTCATTTGAGGGTTTTTTTCATCATTGTAAATCCCAATGCATGTTTCTTTACTACTTTCCAATCAGTATTGTAGATAAAGAAACATGCCATGGTTAAAGTTTCCCAGGTGAAGTGTTTTCATACACCATCCTGCAGGTGTCACTCTGTGTCTGTATTAATCACAGTAATGTCACAAAGAGTGGAACACAGAAAGAGACATGATATATACTGTGGTCTTCTACTTTGCCTGGTGGTTCAACATCAGACCGGGAAACAATATCAAAGACATGATCAGGCCAGACAGGCGGGTAACCAGGACAGTCGGGACCTACATATTTGATTAAGAGCCATCAATATAAAGTTAGTTCTGTAGATAACATTGATGATATTTCAAATTTTAAATATTAAAACTACTGCTTTTAATTTGAAGTTCTTGACAGTGACAACATCTCTGTCCATGTTTACTCCTCATTAGAGTCATGTAGTGAACAGTGTAGTCTCTTACTATTTGGACATGTGAGGTTAAACAGGCTCTCATTCTTAACAGTGTTCAAGACTTTTCACATCCGTACTTTGTAAACAGAGTATAATTTATCGCAGTCTTTACTAATATGCAGGAACACAGAGCCTAAACAAAACTGTCCCTACACTTAACAGACTACACTGCACCTCCTGTTTGGGCTGATGACATTATGGTTGGCATGGTAACAGATGTGATGATGATGATGATGACAGAGGTAGATCAAATGAGAAACTTCAGCCACACCTTGCTTCCTTGTTAAATGATACATCATTGCCTTGTTACTACCTTTGCCTGGAGAGACCTTATCTATCAAGACACAACAATCCGGTCATGTTGCGATCAGATAAGGCAGAGCCAGACATCATTGTTCTTGATCATTTAAAAACCTGCTGAGTAAGCCCCAGAGTAACATATCACTGTAAAGATGAAGGTTCTAATGTATTAATGAGTCAGATAACATCCTCTGAATAACAGATTGGTTGTGAAAAGTTTTGTCAGATGCTGAGAGTTTCATTCACAAGTTAGGCAACTCAAGCAAAAATGTTTTCATGCAAATCCCCAAAACATCACGGTGTCAGTCATCATTATCAGGTGCCATCAAAGAAAGAAATTGCCTTTATAAACCTGACATGTTTTATGATTTATGTCAGCCAAGTGTGTGTTTATACTTCATGCTAATCACAGGATGCTAACAACCAAAGTGGCATCATCTGCACTCAGATTATAATTTTGCTCCAGCATGCGTTCAGACAAACAGCTACACCAACAAGTTAAATTTTGCTAATAAGATACAGTATGTTCAAGCGTTAGTGTGCATGATAAGACATCATGCTCTCTTTTCTGTAACAGAACTGAGACTCTTGTTAGGACACAGATACATTATTAGATTAAATCTGAAACCCTCCTTTCTCTCACCAATGTTTTCTTTCTTCTTTGTGGTAGACAGTAGAGGTCTGGTAAAGGCAGAGCTCTTCCCAGCTACTATTACTCAACAAATCCTAGGATTTCAGACATGAACAGACCTGCAGTTTTTTGGAAGTGATGGTTGAGCATCGCCCCTGATGGGAAATGAAAACAATGGGGAATGAGTTTACCACTAAAACTCTGCAGTCTAAACAGATAATGAGTCTTATATGTGACACAGACTTTACATGATTTTAAGCAGTAATTTAGATAAAGGCAGCATCTGAACATCAGATAATCCACCAGTACACCACTGGACCTTCTGGTAATCAGTGTTCTTCCAGTTTATTTTCCTTTTATTTCTTATACATGACAGTAGCATTCCAGGTGTCATCTGGCTCATTATCATGCACACAGTTGGCCTAGATGAATTTGAACCTAATTCATTAATGGCCAGGAATGATGCTGCAGATTTGAGCGCAGTTGCATGTGCCAAAGATATTTCCCCTTCACATCCAAGGGGAAAACTTAAACGCTTAAAGTTACATCTACTTGAACGTTTAAGCATAACTTTAAGCTGCTTATTTAAATTTGCTGTCTGTTAAAGCTGATGCATGTAAGTGCAACTATCACCAAACATTAATGAAGAATTATGTATCTCTTTGCTCCTGGCTAAAGACTGAATTTACTTGGAGAGATATCCTGTATGATAGTTTGTGTATTTTATTTTATTTTAAATCGCACTGTTGCAACACGACATGTTTTCTTCACAAATGCATGTACACAAGCGGAACAACGCAGCAGCAGAAGCGTAGCAAGATACCACCATTGTTTCCTTCAACATCCTTAAACATTCACTCTTGACACTGTTTTTCTCTGTTACACAGAAACAGAGAAATAAGAGTGCATATTTAACTCCTGTAGTTTTATGAGTTTGCTTAAAACCAGCATGACTCATACCTGGAATTCCAACTCCAATCTCTGTGTCAGCTTTCTGGTTTCTCCCTCAAATTCTGCTCCTTTTACGCTCCCTTTTTCCTCCTCCACTTCTTACATTTCAACGTTTCATTGTGTCCATGAAATCTCGCTGTCTTAGTTTTTGGCTGCCTTGAATTACAGACCTTCACATCGTGGAGGTCCGCTCATTAGTGTGACACATGTACTGCATGTTTGTGGTTGTAGGTTTTAACTGGCTGAAAACAACGTGTGGAAAAGTGTGTGTGTGTGTGTGTGTGTGTGTGTGTGTGTGTGTGTGTGTGTGTGTGTGTGTGTGTGTGTGTGTGTGTGTGTGTGTGTGTGTGTGTGTGTGTGTGTGTGTGTGTGTGTGTGTGTGTGTGTGTGGGCACTAAGCTGACAAAATTAACATTTTCTTTTAATTGACAATTGTATCTTAGCATGACAGAGAGCTAAGGAACCCTCAATGGGCCTCATGCAGTGTCTTGGATACCAAGTCAATATTGACCATGTTCACTGTGGTCACTGGCTATTAATAGGAGAAAGTCATGCCATATAATGTTATACTATTTGGTTTACTTTCGGTCTGGCTGGTTTTTATATCTTAATATCAATTATAGGTCTTTCCTGCCAAATATGCAACTCTCTACTACAGTTTTCCTGGACGCTGAACTAACGCGCGTGTGTGCGTGTGGGTGTGTGTGTGCGTGTGGTGTGTGTGTGTGTGTGTGTGTGTGTGTGTGTGTGTGTGTGTGTGTGTGTGTGTGTGTGTGTGTGTGTGTGTGTGTGTGTGTGTGTTTACACAGTGGGCAGCTGCCAGGAGCTGCAGCTTTCCAAATAACAGAGAGAGAGAGAGAGAGAGAGAGAGAGAGAACTGAGTCAGAAAAAAAGAGGGAAAAATCCCAAGCAGAACTACTGTTGTGTTGGACTCCCATGGTCAAGGTAGCCTACAAAGACTCCTAATGCTCAGATCCTGATAGTGTATGTATGCTGGAGGACTGTAGCCCGGAGTCTGCCAAGGTGTGATTCACCTGCAACAGAGCATATTTCTGTCATCCTGCCAGCAGATGTAAACTTTATCTATTTATTATCTGCTGATGTTATTTATGTTGACCTTCAGTAGCGTATCAGTGCTGAGTGTTGCTGGCGAATCATCCTTCTAGTACCTTTTGTGGATAAACTTTTGTGCTTCTGGAGTGGTCTTGTGTTAAGGTAAAGTACGGTCTCTCTTTTACATGCCTTTCTCTTTCATTGGACTTTTCTCAATAGTTGTGGTGTCAGCGTATCAGCGACTGTAGTGATCTGAATTCAGTGGACGTTACTGCTCCTCTGTGTCAGTCTGAATTTTGGAGCCGCCTGCCTTTAGGGTACCTCTGACATGGTTTGTTCTTTGGTCTCCCTCCTTTAATGCTCTTCAACAGGGTGGATACTTGCAGCCACGAGTTTCAGTCTGATTGAAAGCCTCGCTGTGGTCTGTCTGTGTTTCAGCCGCATCTTTTCAACATTCTATCGAGATTACTGGGTTTTCTCCCCAAAGACGTGCATAAAATCATTGACTGTTAAATTTCCTTTTAAATTTACTACTCTTTTCTTTGAAAAATAAGACGATAGATAATTATTGTTTAATTTATATATATTTGAAAGTTGGCAAGAAAACACTTAGTCTGCCTTCAGCAGTGAGGAGTAACTCTTTTTTTTTTTGTCAACAACTTCGACTGTGGATTATCATCATTGAGATCAGTTGTATCGCACACTTTTTTCTTTTTCTTTTTACAGTAATCCTAAAAATGTATTCTTTACTGCTGCCTTTGGGATAAATCTAAGGATGAGAGAAATGAGTAGATAGTTTACATCCAGTTGTGCTGCTCAGTGGTCATTAGTTGTGGTCTTACTGTAACTGGGCAGCTCTCAGGTAAGAACTACGTAAGAGTAAAGCGGGGCCCAGCCTGAGTAAATATACAAAGGCTTTGTTATTCCAGGTGGTGGTGTGGTCTATGTGGGTAGGACACAGTGTGTGTTGATGATGCCAGGTGCTGATAATATCCTCATCACACATATTCATACGTGATGTAATTTACTGTTGCACTATGAAGCAAGATTGGCAAATTGATCGGTGACTGGCCGACTTTGTATTTCTGATGAACTGCCTGGTTGAATAAGCCTTAAAGTACATGCCAGGGAAAGAAAATTACAAAACACTTACGCTGTTATAAGCCTTTATGAGCAGTAAGAAGCCCTTTTTGTTATTTTGAGACAAATCATTGTGTATTTTAATCTTGTCTATAATATGACTGTTATTAACACTAATTCGAATGAAATGGGGAAAAAGTTCTCCTGCAGACAAGAACTTTTAGAATAAATGTGAAACACACTCACAGGTCCTTAAAATAAATAGCTAAAAAAAAATGAAAATTGAAAGTGAAAAATTGTGTTGCCAAGATGATTAGGTCAGGATCGATAAACCGGCAATACCAATTATCACAATGAAATCTTGATGATACATTTTTATCATATGTTAGGCTGAGAAAAGGTTAAAAACAAATGTAGTGTTAAGCCTAATTAATTAAAAGAATACATTTTAATTATTGATAATCAAGTTATTCATCATCTGTTCCCAGCAGTTTAAGGCACAGTTCAATGTGTCTTATTTGAGTGGACATTTTCAGTATGTGTTGATACGGTTGTACGGATGAGTGTGAACGTGTGTTGTGATGGAAAGGAAGAGCAGACTGACTCGAACAGGTGCGAGGACACACAAACACTCGGCAGGAGACAACAGAACAGGAGGGTAATGATGTTACTAGAAATAGCTCTTATCCGTGTTGTGGGAGTAGAAAGAGTGCGTGACTGTGGTGAACGTTTGTATGCTGGATTGTCCGACAGTTCAGTTTTGTGGAAGCCAGACGCGTCCTCAGAAACAGCTACCTCCTCTGGGATTTTGAGTTTGGTTTGGTTTAGCAGCCGTTTTCCCAGGGAACAGGTCAGTAAACTCAGGGTGGTATCTGTGGCTACACGAGACCTAAAAATGTTCAGTTTGGGGCGTGGGATGTTGCTCAACTTTAACCATAAATTATTCCATTTGTTCTTAAGCAATATTACGCGGAGATTTACGTGTTTATTTGCTGTAACAGTTTGCCTGAAAACACGGCAAAGAAATTATATCAGTAGTTAGTGTGAATGTGGAGTACAGTTGGAACAAATTTTGTGTTTTCTAAGACAAAAATATTGAATTCCAATAAGCTGTGGCATCACAACACAACAGCAGACATCCCAGTAAAGTGGACAGAGACGTTCAGTTTTTGTTTTTCAATCATCTAAAGCCAAAAATGTTGACACTTGACATTTTTTTATTACTATAACTAGCGCACTGAATAATACTGTAAAATTATTTGAGTGTTCAGGGATGAACTGTGGAGGTAAGAAGAGGCAGCAATACGATATTTCCTAACAAAATGGAATTAGATTTTCTTCTGATTGAAGTAGTTTGTGTTCTCATAGTCTGTACAAACAGGGCGTGAGGAATGATATGCATGAGGTTTTAGTGGGTGCACAGCCTACTGCAATGAAACTCTGACGCAGAGAACAATGTGTGCAAGTTAATGGTGTTGTCGGCGAGTTTTCATACATACAGCAGGAGGTAGAAAAGCACTTAAGGAGCCTGTTTGCTTGTGAAAAAAAAGAACCAAAAAAACCTACAGTTTGGGACGACCCTGACACGAGGGAATCGTTTGTGTAAGGGCATGCGTTTATATGAGTTTACTTGTGTGCACATTGGGTACTTGAAATTTAAAGTACAAAACCTTGTTGTTTCATGTTTCAGTAAGTGCCTTTCAAAATGGGACCTGACAGAAAATGAGGCACAAGATCGAAGTCGCATTTTACTTTCTTTAAGACATAAAACAAATCGTTTTCTCTTGCTTTCTTTCTTTGTGAAGTGATATTTTATACCAGTATTTTATTTCTAACCGGTTCTAACCTCAGCAGAGAAGGACATCATTCTCATCCGAGTTCATTTCAGTCATCCATATTATATCTTTCCGAAAAACATCCCAGGAACTGCTGTAACACAATAATGTGTGAAAACGTATACAGTCTAAATCGTTAATAATGCGATATCTTCATTTCCCTTTTTGTACTGGCGGCTGTGACGGTACCCGTGTCTTTTTTTGTTACATGATGGTTTTTGTTTCCAGCACTATATTAGAGGAGGAGAAACTCCAGCAGAAGGAGAGGAACAGGATGGAGATGAGGAGGCAGGTCACGGTTTCTTGGGACTCAGGAGGGTTGGATGAAGCACCACCAAAAGTAAGACATGACTACACCACATGTGTTTGTGTGTCTGTGTTTGCAGAGAGACACCCTGATCATTGCAAGTCTCATCCAGCTAAGATTACAGCCTCTTTGATATTCTTCCATGTGGAGTTTGTGTTACATTTCTGTTGTCTAGTTTGTTGCACTACACATGACTGTATGTATGTGGCCACCAATAACATGAAGGCTTGAGAGTGAAAGCTCTCAGTGTTATTGGAAACGTGTTTGATAATTAATGTTTCCTTTGTGCCACCTATTGAAAATGTAAAGGTTCGGGGGTTAGGGTTAAATAACAGCTGAGGTCAAGACAAACAGATGTGAAGGGGTTTAATCTCTGAAATACAGGCTTTTCAAGCAGGAGTGTAATTTCTGTGTTAGTATCATACCATAGGAAGAAATGCCCTCACACAACAGGAAGTGGTTCTTCAGGTGCAAAAACATGTACATAATGTGACAAGAAAGGGAATGATTTAAACCTTTTTTTTTTTAACTTTATCGTTTTTTTGACAAATTTTCACATTTTTAATGTGGTATGTCTCAGACAGAAGTAATCTATGTCACATT
This sequence comes from Brachyistius frenatus, assembly GCF_029030835.1. Taxonomy (NCBI): domain Eukaryota; kingdom Metazoa; phylum Chordata; class Actinopteri; family Embiotocidae; genus Brachyistius; species Brachyistius frenatus. Next base: position 5,161,040 of record NW_027210613.1, read on the forward strand.
TTTTTTAATATTTTGGCCACTTTTACACATGTAATAAAGTCTTTTTTTTTTGCATGAGAAGCCCCTTGTTTGTCAGTGTGCAAGCATTGTATGATGTGTCACTATGATGATGATGATGATGATGATGATGATGATGATGATGATACAGACCCCTGATCATTACCACTTGCTATGAAAAAATTTGAATATCCCACTGTAAATAATTTGCTTTTACAATGTGACATTATTACTACTTAAATTGCTGTTTATGTAAAAGCCCACCCGCCTCCCCTGCTTGGACAAGCCCATCTCACCTCAGCCTGTTGGCCTGTTCACCGTCACATTGCCCCCGTTCCCTGCTGTTAACATCTGTTAACTGCTTCTTCTGCTTACAACGACAGCCATATGTCTTGAAAAGCTGTCCATGAATTTGAGAGATGTGGTTTTGTTTTTTTCAAAGCCCTCAGTCATTCAGTTGTCCATGTTGGAAACTATTTGGTCTTCAGGCTGATTCCCTGCATGGCTTGGGATACAGTCGTGTATATTTTCATCTGTGCTTTGGCTCAATCCCGTCTCTCCCACCTGTCCACTATGTCTTTGCCTTCCATGATACCCTTTTTTTATTTCCATGTGTTCCTCCTCTACTTTTGTCTTTCTGTTTGCAGCCCAGTCACCACCCCTCCCTGCAGCCCACCTTCAGTCTGGATTGTGTTTCTGCTCCTTCTCCTCATCATCATTGCCATCAAAACCAGCGCTTTGCGTCACAGCTTTCTCTCTGCACTGGAAAACCTCATCCTTCATCTCCCTGCTCTCATCTCCCCACTCCTCCATTCTACTCATCCTCTCTGAAATTCACCAGTCACTTTTCCTCCTCTCCCTGTCCTGAGCCTCAATCACCTCCTCTTCAACACACCACTTTTTACAATAAGTCTTTGTCTCAGCACCAGTTAAATCCAGACTCCAAATCTTACCCCTCTCAAACTAACATGTATTATCCATCTTATACAGATTCAGGCAGCCTGTCCAATGGCAGCTGCCCCCACAACACAAATCCCCCCACTAACGGCCACGTGCTGTGTTCCTCCCATCCAAAGTCAAATAGCTCCCACTTTCATCCCTGGCCATTTTCTCTGCTCCTTTCCCAATCTAGTCAGCGCTTTAACTCTCTGCCCTGCAGCATGTCAGATGTTTATCCCCACACCCTCCAAATCATCCAGCCCAAGTCCAGTTGTAATCTTAAAACCCTGCTGTTGCCCAGCTTTCACCCTGACTGCCAGACTAATCCCAGGAGCCCACTCAATCCTGACTTTGACCCCCAGATCCAACACCCTGCTCTGCAGTCATGCGGGAGACCCCCACTGGTCCCTCCTGCCCCTCACACAGAGAGAGTCCTCCCAGTGACCCCGGCCTCCACTAACCCTCACCCACCCAGCCAAATGCCCAGCCTCCCTGTAACTACCCATGCTCCTTTTTCCATCGCCTGCTCTCATCAACACGTGTCCAGACCCCTGAAGGCAGGTGGTGTGCTGTTAAACTGCACTAAAGCTTTTTCTAATAACAAGAACAAACCTACTGAATGTGTGTGTCTCAAAAAAAGTTGCAACATGCCTGTTTGTGGAGCCTTTGCAGGAGGGGGTTTTGAAAGGAAATGCCCACATACTGTAGCTGAGAATGTAAACAGTTTAATTTTGTTCTTATGTTTTCTGAATGTGGAAATTTTTTCCTTTTATCTTTAAATAGAAAAGATTAAATATGAAACTTTAAAATCTAAAGGTCAGAAAAACATCCTGAGGAGTTGTTTTATAACCATCAAAAAACAATGCAACAGTTGTCACTAAATTTGAACCAGTGACGTGATCACAGACAAAACAGTACAGAGAGAGTCTCAAAGGTTTATTGTGCAACGTGCAACCGATAGTTTTCTGTCTGAAAATATATTTTTTCAGGGCCTTTTAAAGTTGTTTTTGTTTTTTTTATATATATCTTTGATTAAGCTAAAACAGGCTTCTTTGTGCATTTCTAGCTAATTGCAGCTGAATCAGATGCTTTCTCATCTCTGATTTATTCTCCATGTTCATTCAATATTTGGCCAGTCAGTGCTTCCAGGACCCTGGCTTTACCATCATTCACATCCTTTTTCTTACCATACATCCATAATTGTATAGTATTCAATATAAGGGGATGTGGTTATATTTAGGAAACATGTTGGCAGGTTTATTTTTCAATTTAACACTCAAAACAGGAAAAGAAAGTTGCAAAATATTTGGATATATGGTAAAAAAAAAAAAAATGTCCTGTCTACTATAGGACTAAACTCACACCAATCTTTGAATCATTAATCACAATTTACTGCAGTGATATGTTTTGGGTTTTTTCATACAGTGTTTGCTAACCCAGTAACTGTGCAATCAGCATGTATATGCTAAGCGTGGTAGCATGCTCTGTCTATGCAGGACATGCTGTTAAAAATGTCCTCTGTGACTGAATGTGTTTGTGTTTGCCTCTGTCAGGCATAGTTTTGATCTGTCCTTGGATTATTGCACCCTATTTCTGGCCTGTTGAGGATGCCTGTGATAAATCCTTAATCCACTGAACGAACAGTCTAACACGTGTAACACACATGGAACTAAAAAAAAAAGAAGGAATAATTATAAATTAATAAAATAAATCTTGTGGTCATCTTTTTAATGTAACGGGACTTTAAATTAATGGGAATGAGCTGAAAAAGTTGTTAAAAACCCTTTTTTACACTTAATGGAACACACAATCCAGAACAAATGCTGATCTGATTGTTGTATTGCAAAAACCACTGAAGCTTACAGGAATGTGTGCATTTTTTGGATTAAGGCAGTTACTAAAAAATACCTAAAGAGTGAGCTAAAAGGTTAATCTATACGTATATCTGTTTCCAGCTCTCTGGTACTCTCACCTTGAGCTCGCTGTCAGGTGCTGGCAAGTTGGAATACATGCCAACTAGTTTTTGTAGGTAATCCCCAGGGCTGGGCAATACAGCAATATTATATTGATTATCATAATATGAGATGAGATAGCCCCGGTAACCATATTTTTAGGGTAAAAGAAAAACTTAATCACACTGTGCTACGCAATTTTCCTTTAAGTTGTTTTTGGAGATAAGCCATGCGATTACATGCTTGTAACACGGGCATGTGTCTCTCAATGATTACCGTTAGGTGATTATATAAAGAATCACACTAACTGTGTCTAAAAGTGCTCCCTGAAATTATGTCATTGTAAAATCACACAACCTGTTTAAATACTGAAGGTGATGATACAACATTTGTATAGTTGGATACTGTGTTTATTTTTGTCAAGCTCCATGTTTTAAGTTTTATCTGGTAACATTTACTTCAAACCCCAGGAAAATGTCTAAAGTAGTCTTTTCTGCCCACCTACCGGTGGCTTGATTAACATTTTCAACAGATAAAAAGTCATTGCACCACATCACAGCTAACTCACAAATGTGCACATTTTGTTTTTAGCTGGTTGCAAGTTCTCCACTCAGCATATGAACACAGGTTTAAAAAAAAAAAAAAAAAAAAAAGAGAATCAGCTGTAATGGTCATGGCCTGCAGGTCGCACACATGTCAAAACCGCGCCGGCTTTCTTTCCCTGCTAGTGTATGGCCCATGTGCAGCTCTAAACTGCTACTGCTGCTGGTTGTTTTTAATGTCCGTTGGTGGCACTGCAACTCTGCAGTTTGATGATACTGACTGAGCCTGTTTTCTGGTTCTCTGCATCCAAAACTATTTACCTATTTGGTCATGTGTTCGTAAACTCAAATATCCATCCAAGAGTCTCCAGACAGTAACCAATGTTTGTCTCATCCTGGTGTGATGGGTCCGGTCACATTGACCTCCAGTCTGTGTCTGTTGTCCCCGTGTTCATCGTTTTATTTTGAAACTGGTTATTCCCAGGGAAACCTCCCTCCTCCTGGATTGACTACCACAAGGAAGTGAATCTGCTGGTGCAGATTTAAGCTTCCAGAGTTGTTCGTTAAGAACCGTGTTTCTGTCTGTTGGTCTGACTGTGTCTGAACATTTGAAGCTAGTTTTTGTCTCGTCTTCAGTGTCTTTGTCTTGTCTGCTTCTCTTTGTCCTTTCTCTCTCCCTTTCTGTCACTTTTCCCTGTTTTATTTTTTCTTTCCTTGTCTCCTTCCATCCTTCCTTGTCTTCCTTTGCTGTCTGCTTCCCTCCCCGTGTGTCTTTGTGTCTGTCTCGCTGTCGGAGGTGTGGTCCAGAGAAAGCTACTATGAGAGACTGTGGAAGGTAGAGGTTGCAACACTGTTGAAATGAGCTCTGTGTTAGAGAAGTTAAAATCATTAACTAAGAGGGGAAACTATTCATCATCTCAACCAGCCAACAGAAGAAACAACACTGTGGGTTCACCAAGCACTTCTGTTTTTAGCTGAAAGTACGAGCCAGACACAGAACAGGATAAAATCCGACTCACTGTCCTCAACTAAACTCTGTTCCTTTAGCCAGCAACACATTTTGCAGAAGCGTGAACTGCACTGCAATAAATGAAACAGGGGGGGGAAAAAAAACATTTCTTATGTTAATTGTTTTACACTTCTTGCATTCAGCTGGTCAGCAGCAGTACAACATTTACAGTTTGAAATGGTGCTTGAAAGAGAGGTCTTTGGTGAACATGCAGCGCTCTGTTTACACGCCTGCATCACATCTAATCTGTGATCTGTAGTCCACGTATGTAACAGTTGTATACCAGTGATCCATGGATGTTGTTGTTGTTGTTGTTGTTTGTGGTTAGTGCCAGTTTAACTAACAGCTTGCTGGACTTGCAGCCCAGTGGGTGTTCCCTGTTTTGATTGACAGCTAACCCAGCCACACAAACAACTCCTTGGAGGTTTGTGTGTTGATCGTCTGAATAACTCGGTGTCTGAATAACTCGGTGTCTTCTAACGTTCAGTTCAGGAAAAAAAGATGATACAGCCTCATAACTGTATTCTTGTTTTTTTCTATTTTGTCTTTCTATATCTCAATTTCTATCTTCCTTTTCTTTCATCGATCTGTTTTTCTATCTTTCTCCTCCTTTTTGTCTCTTTATCTTTCTGTCTCGGTCTGTAGCCGAGTAGACCTGGCTATCCCAGTCCTCGCTCGAGTGAAGGTTTTTACCCCAGTCCGCAGCATCCTGGACACTACCAAGTATGTCAATAAACTCCACAATCCTTCTTCAGTTGTATAATTACCAAACTTAAATTGTGGTATGATTTAATGCAAAGAGTTGCAGTAATCAGAACACAAGGAGAGCTGATGACAGAATAACCAGGTGTCTTTGTCTCTGTCCTCTCTCTGATGTCAGATGTCTGGGTATCCAGGCCCTCACACTCTCCCCTCTGTGCCCAGCGCCCTGTACCCTCCACAGGCTGCGATGTTGGACACCCACCACGCACACACGCATCCCCGCCACCACGTCCACACACACTCGCACGTACAGCACCTTCCCCAGCCCCACGCACAGGAGTTGGCGCTGTGGGGCTCCGTGATGGAGGTAGGAGGCCAATTTTACAGACACACACACACACACACACACACACGTATGTGCACACACGGGGAAGTCATGACACGACTGAAACACTAACTAATGACTCCAGTCTACAAATTTACTCAAAAGACGAGGTTTTGATCCCAGATGAGGAATCAATCAGCACCTCATTGACACCCATTATGTTTAGTGTGTGTGCGTCCACCGTCTCAGCTGAGCCTCTCATCAGTCTGGTGTAAATGTCTGTTTGTCTCCATGTCTGTGCGTGTGTGTTTTTTCTTCACGTGTCCCTGTGTTGGTGTGCATGTCTTGTTCTGCTATGCTTGTCTTTTGTTGCACGTGTGTGTGTGTGTGTGTGTGTGTGTGTGTGTGTGTGTGTGTGTGTGTGTGTGTGTGTGTGTGTGTGTGTGTGTGTGTGTGTGTGTGTGCGCGCGCGTGTGCGTGTGTGTGTGTGTGTGTGTGTGTGTGTGTGCGCGTGCGTGCGTGCGCGCGTGTGTGTAGGACAGGGCAGTAGACATGCAGCAGTGTGTAGGCCAGCAGTGCCTGGTAATGGAGGAACAGCTGATGATACAACAGCAGCAGATGGAGGAGGATCAGAGGTGGCTGGAACAGGAGGAAAGGCTGCTGGTAACACACTCGGCACACACAGTGGAAATACATCATGCATCCATAATAACACATGCTGTAGTAAAAAATTCATGAACCACTAACTTCACTCATGTTTCAGGAAAGATCTTTTTTCAAAATAATGTACATGTCTGCTTACAAAAACAATAAAGTTGTTTTCTACTTCCTGCTCCTTACTTCCCGTCAAGGAAATTACCCACTATCAGACAGAACATTTTTGCAGTGTCTGCAGGCAACAGGTTATTCTTCTGTATTTCTTCTGTATGACTGTAAGGAGCCACCACTTACTTCTTTTAAAAGTCACAAAGATGAATAAGCGCAGGGTTTGATGCTGTCTTAGAGATCTACGGTATGCTATTTTTGATTGAAAGAAGCAATGACAGGAAGACGAGGTTGACAGGAGGGAGGGAGGTTTCATGTAGGATGCATTTTTTCTGTGAACAGTGATTAAACGAGATGTCGGAGGGGGGGGGGGTGACACAGAGTTTGTAGGCAGGTGTGGCCTGTGTGAATTCCAGGCTAATGATAGGCTTGCAGAATCTGACAGCCCAGTCAACAGTCTGTCTTTGACCCATAACCACGAACTGACAACACACAAGATTACTGAAAAGCTGAGAAGGCGATAACACACACACACACACACACACACACACACACACACACACACACACACACACACACACACACACACACACACACACACACAGGCGTGTGCGCTGTAGACTGGCTGTTTTTTATAACACTGTCACTTCAGGGAGGAACGAGAGAGGGGTGGGACAGAAAGGGAGGAGGAAGGCAGAAGGGTTTGGGAAAGAAGGGCAGACATGCTCACATACTGACAGCTCGCTGGCAGCATGCTCCATCCCTCCTCCTCCTCTTCCTCCTCCTCCTCTTCTCCTTCCCTCTCTTTTTGCTTCAGTCAGATATAAGTGAGCTGGAGGCAGGAAGCTGGAGCTGAATCTGAATTCTTCTCTTAATGAAACTGTTGGCAGAGACAAGTATACAGGCGAGCAGATAGGAAAGCATTCAGAGGCAGACACATACTGATAGATCAGAAGATAACAGCAGAGACACAACACACCTCACAAAACGGACACAAGCGATTCATGAGGCAACTTTGATGAACTCCATGGCAATGCTGGTCTTCAAGTCCTGTCTTGGAAAACTGGTATGTGAGGACGGTTGTGTGTTGGCAGCTGGCCTGATGGTGTAGTTATGTAGTGTGTGCAGAGGTGTCTGAGTGACTTTATTTTGGCTTTGCTTGTGGGTATATTTTTCTGAGGTAGCAGTGCAAATTTAGTGGTTACATAACAATATAATAAAGTTTTTGTTAAGTTAAAAAAAAAAAACTTTTTTTTGGATCATTCAGCTTTGTACAGTGTGTTCCTGTTTTTGTTTGAGGTCCTGTCTTTGGATGGATATGTGTGAGCTTCTCTGCTTCATTCATTTCCTCGTTCATTCAGTAGTAGGAGTCTGTTAAAATTGTTTGAATCCAAAAATCAGTAAATCTGCTGAGTTCATTGATTGATTTTGCACCGTGTAACACACCAGTCTGACAATAATATGGATTACTGAGCTGACTTGTGTGCCATAAAATATTTTTTTTTCTAGAAAACAATCCCAATCCTTTGGCATAACTGTAATTACAATTTCTTTGAATCTGTCTCAATGAATCATTAATTGATTTCAGTTTGAAATCTCACCACATGTGAGACATATGAAGATCTAATGTTTGTGATTATTTATGTTTGTTTAGAAACCAGACACAAGAAGTTCTAGAGGGAGTCTGGAAAGAGAAGAAGTCGGACTCCAGCCACCGGTAACATACCTTTCTTTTTCCAGCCATCTCTCTGAACGCTATCGGTGGTACAGAGGGGGGGGAAGGAAATAACATTTTGACAAGAATTGAGCTGTCCTTGACTGTACATTACATAGCTTGTCAAAAACAGGATCATTTGCAGCCCCCCTCCTCACAAAGGGAAGTTATTTTTCTGAATGTTTTGCGTATTTAAACAAAGAGGATGTACGATAAAGATAAATGTTGCTGTTGGACTCGCTGCACTTTGGCTGCAGCATGTGTTTGTTTTGATTGGAGCTGAGGGGATTGATCCAGGGACAGGAAGTGACCTGTTGGGAGGGTAGGGTCAGCAATGTGGGGTTTCTCACAGATTCTCACAGCATCACTGGATATTCATAGAAAAGTATTGCAAGCAAAACAAAGTAGTGTCTTTAGTCATGTTTCTGCCTTCAGCATGCTGGTGGTCTGAAGTTTACTGGTCTATGCCTGAGTTGGTTTATCTGTAATTACACACTTTAGACTGTGAAAAAGCGCCATCAAAAGGAAAATACGATAGATCTGGCCAGTGTTGGCAGCCTTAGGGTTGTTGTTGTAACATTTAGGATGATGATCATTTGCCTTTAAGGTGAATATGTCACACGTAGAGATGTAGCAATTATTTATATAGTTTATTACAAGTAACTATTTTGATTATTTTGTCATTTTTTTATCCAAAAAGTGTTGGCGTTTTTTATTTTGTTGTTGTTTTTTTTGTCAAATGTCAGTGTAAGTTGAATATCTTTGGGTTTTGGGCTGTTGGTTCGCAAAACAATTATGATGGACTTTTTTTTTTTTTTAATCATCATCTGACATTTCAGAGACCAAACATTTACTTGTCTGTTTGTGAAAGAAAATCATTTATTGGCCTTCACGTTTATGATCCTTTAATTCAGCAAACCACATAATTTTTTTAACTGTGCACAAAGATATAACTTAAATCTGCACACATATGTTGTAGTTATAGACGGTTAAGAACCCGGTTGTGTTGAAACGTAACTTCATCACTAATGTTTCTCTTGAAGGCTTCCTCTGATATCAGAGCTTTTCAGTAACTTTATCCTGAATTTGGAGTCTGCAGAGCTGAGCTGCACGTTGATGTCTGTTCTTTCCCCGATGCCAGCAGAGGTTGTTGTAGCAGTCTGAAGTTGCCATGGGCCAGATATTTCCGTCTCTGTAATTCATCTCTGCTTGTCCTCCTCCTCCCATTGAATGGTTGTGGTTTGTGGTGGGAAAATCTCCCTCGTTGGTGCGTTTATGCGTGTGCGTGCGTGCGTGTGTGTGTGTGTGTGTGTGTGTGTGTGTGTGTGTGTGTGTGTGTGTGTGTGTGTGTGTGTGTGCGTGCGTGCGTGCGTGCGTGCGTGCGTGCGTGCGTGCGTGCGTGTGTGCGTGCGTAAATTGCTGTAGTGGAGTATTTTTGGGTGTTGTTGGTTGTCAGACCACGACACTCTGATGGCACTGAGGCTTTTGAAGCCCTCTGTACTGTTTTCTCACAGAGAAAACAACAAAGATGCTGGAATAATACAACAAAGTAAATATGCAACATGCCCGGCACTACTAGAACTCTTGTGGCATCAGCTTATGGTCACAACCATCAAATCATAAAGACATGCTGCAGGATTTATTTTTTTTCCCCCCAGTTTTGAAATGGTAGCTCAGAGGAAACACTTTTTTTTTCGCTCCCCATGTAGTCACACGGAATATTTTTTGTTAACAGAAGTTACAAAGAGAAGCTGTACCACACACCACTGAAGACAGGCGCAGCTTCTCTACTGCAGTCGAGAACTTGTCGTGTTCAAATCGAGACTCTGTGTTGTGTGACAAGAAAATTAAATTGGATTCCTGACATTTTTCAGAGACTGTTGTTGGTTTTCGCCAGTGAAGTTCTAATTTCCTGCAAAGCCTCTGATTATGTCTTTGCACTTGCTAACCCAATGTTTGGTTTGTTGTTTGTTTGTTTGTTTGTGCAGACAGGAAACCAACACATATACCAGCCCGTTGGCAAACCAGGTAATAGACGAGCCTGTAACCCTTCATAACCACAGTCACTTAACCACCATTGTTTTATTCTGTCTTCTCTTTCTTCCAAAATATGTAGTTCACAAACATACGATCGATCACGTAGCTCTGTTATCTCCTGTCAGTATACACATTATGTGTGTGTGTGTGTGTGTGTGTGTGTGTGTGTGTGTGTGTGTGTGTGTGTGTGTGTGTGTGTGTGTGTGTGTGTGTGTGTGTGTGTGTGTGTGTGTGTGTGTGTGTGTGTGTGTGTGTGTGTGTGTGTCAGCCTGCAGAGTTTACTGTCTGTTGCCACAATATGACACATCTGATTGTGAACTCTGCAGCCTGTTGGCCTACTCGTGAGCCAACCAACTCTGTTGATATGGACTCAGACAGCATGTCAACCTCAATATGTTGTGTGCTCAAAGCATGAATACACCAAATGTGCAAGCACGCTGCCGAGCACAGAGGAAATAGAAAAACATTCAGGACTTATAATAAATATGTTTATTTAATATATCCAACACCCTTTTCGCCCTTTTTAATGTGAAGGACAACTGAGACTGCAGACTCTAAGCTGAGAGCTGCTGAGAAATCAAAGTAGAATCTGTGCGCTCCTTTTACTGTGGTCTCCTTCAGACTATGAAACTGTGAGTAGGGATACTTTATACTATATAATATGTTGTTTCCTGCAGAGCATGTGGCCCCCCCAAAGAAACCTCCTCGACCCGGGGCCCAGTGCCAAGTGGGCAGTCTGGCCTGTCTAAATACTGGAGACAGTTACAACGATGGAGTCAAGGTACACACACACACACACACACACACACACACACACACACACACACACACACACACACACTTACTCACTTTGACGTACACAAAGACACATTTACCAAATATACGTATTGCATGTGTTGCTTACAGCATTAATATTTTCCTTTTTATCTTCTTTGGCTGCTCCGTCTCTCCTTCCCCTCTTCCTCCTCCCCCTCCTTCCCTCCTCCTCCTCCTCTTCCTCCTTCGCTCTGCCTTACTGTTGACCACTAGCCTTGGCGGGTAAGCAGCACACTGTGTGTGTGTGTGTTTACTGTGCGTCTTGTCTCCTATAGTGGACTCATTTAGTCCTTCACTTCCATCAGCTCCTTGTTTCTCTGTCCACCAAATGACATTCTGTCACATTAACATCATACACCTGCAGCTCACCTTGTCGTGTAGACCGTCGGTTTTCATGTTTCTATCGTCTTTTCCTCTTCCGACTAACATCCAGATCTGATTGATTTTGATTGTTAAAGTTACTTTTCAGTGATTTAAAAAAAAAAAAAAAATTAATGTCACAGTTGAAACACCTAGTTTTAGTTTTGTATTTGATATAAACATTGTAGGAGGCTGTCATATTGTATATATGCATACGATCCAGACAAGAGAAAGGTCAGCGAGGCGGGCAGAGCAGAGAAGACGGTAAAGATGACAGGAAGACATGAAAACACAAGAGGATCTGATTTATGTCAAGTACAGGAGGATGTTGTGTTCATAGAGCACATCTTTTTCTGATCTGTTTGAAGGTGTGTGAATTTGTCACGATGGAGACAGTGCAGGTTGTCTCAGTGTGACGCTGCCATCTAGTGGCCGGAATAGAGAACTATGTTTAATAACCTCTGTCTGCTCAGACTCTTTTAAAGTCAAAGCATGTCACAGATCCAGATAACCTGATCATATTCAATCATCCATTCAATCCATATCACTCATTAATCTCCTCATTGATTTACTACTCCATCTTCTTTATAAGATTTCAGTGTTCTGCAGTGGCTTCTCTTCTTCACCTATTTTGAAGGCTGTATTGTGTAAGAGTTTTTAATATGAAATGAGTAGGAGGACAGATGATCCGAGGGCATGATTAATGTACGTTTCTAATCATGCAGAATTTGTGCAGGCAAATGTCTTTACAAATGTTTTTATGATTAGAACGCTTATTGTTTCCATCTTCATTGTGTCAGCTGGTTTTCTGCCAACTCTCGCCGTCAATCCCTGCACTTCTCTCCCAGGTTATTTGTTCATTCAATGAGCCCGTCACTCATTTCTGTCTGTCCTCTCCTTGTTCAGCTGCAGCCTCAGGAGATAAGCCCGCCTCCCACGGCCAATCTGGACCGCTCCAATGACAAAGTGTACGAGAACGTGACGGGATTGGTGAAAGCTGTGATCGAGATGTCGAGCAAGATTCAGCCGGCTCCTCCAGAGGAATACGTGCCCATGGTCAAGGTAACAAGTGCATCGCACTCCTCAGGAGCTGCAAAGTTTGACATAAGACCTCGAAACATTAAAAAGGTCAAGGCAGTTCCGTTCTTTTTCCTCTTGACCGCTGTGACACGCTGTTTTAATTTATTGACACTGTACACCTGTAAGGGCTCCTACTCACTGATGAATAATTTGTGATTCACCCGTTAAGCAGACTCTGCAGCGCTGACCTTTTGACCTCACCAGGTACTATAAAATCATGGAGATTTATTAATTGACGTTTCCTCGTGAGTCCTTTTGAAAAACATATATTTCATATTATTTCATGTTTTTTCTCCGTACTGTTTTCCACATGTATTCACAAAATCTCAACAGAACACTTGCATTGCCAGAAAAACAACAACTCTTATTCTGACTTTGGAGCGTTCACGTGTTGCTCCCAGGTGTTTAGGCCTGGTGTTAACGCTGCTGTTCCACCAGATCAACAGCCTGAACAGCTGATTTTACCAGCTGTCCTCAGTTTAGCTCCTCCCAGTCATGGGCTGGAGGTTGCCAAGCGGGGTTTGGGACAGAAGGGATGCTAATTTGATTTCTTTCACGGGCAAAGAAAACCCTCCAAGGCTGTAGTTGCCTTTAGGAAAGGCACCTTTCTCCCAACTGCCTCCCAGGCGCTGTAGCTGCTCACAGATGGGTAAAAATCCAGAGGTCAAATTCCTGTGTCATTTCACTTATATCCTGTGTAAAAACATACTGCCAGCCAAAAGAAATTATTCTCCTTTGAAATTAGTCAAGTGGATCATGTTAATGTATATACTGGGTTTTATTTTGACGTAACTGCCAGCGGTGATGCATCTGCAGCCATTCTGCCATAACTTGCATGTACTATTTTTTTTTCAGGAAACATCAATGTTGTCAGAAATTTCTGGTATCTCCAATTTGCTCATTAATATGATTTAACTTACATGAGTGAACGCGAATGAGTGAATATCTATATATATATTTATATATATTTATATTTACATATATATTTATATATATACTTATATATATATAAATATATATATTTATTTATATATATATATATATGATTTTATTTTTTATTTTAATTTTTTATTTTTTTTTATTTTTTAAAACACCATGTGAATCATCAAATCGTTATATAACTTGTCCTGTTCTGGACACTAACGTGTGTGTCGCTGTGTTTCAGGATGTGGGTCTGGCCCTGAGGACGTTATTGGCCACAGTAGATGAGACTCTACCTCAACTTCCAGCCAGTACACACAGAGAGGTAGAAACACACACTAACAACTTAAACACGCCCTCAGTGTGTGGAGTCGTTTGAATTTTCTCATTATTGTTGCATGTTTTGTTTTTTTAAGATTTTTAAACCGCAGTAGTGATCACACATTTTCCTGAGTTCTGTTTTATCCTGTCAGCTGGATGTGCTCTGTTTTCGTTAACAGATCGAGATGGCACAAAAGCTGTTGAACTCTGACTTGGCAGAGCTGATTGGGAAGATGAAGTTAGCCCAACAATATGTGATGACCAGGTAGGTACGCGTACCAACAGCAGCACACTATACAAAGAATGGTTTTGTTTTAGACACCTAACTTTTGTATCTGATCACAAGATGCACTGCTTATTATCGTTTCATGAAGGGGTGCAAAAAGTTAAAGATAAAAAAAAAAGTTGAATTTTAAGAGGGAACATTTGGTCAGTGTTCAGAAAAGTACGGAACGGTCACAAACAACGACTACCACTGCTACCACTGGGAGGCGCCACATTTCCACACGGTGTCTTTCATATTGTACTACGCTGCCCAGGAGTGAACGTCTGTTCTGTAATGAATGTTTTATTTTGTGTTCTGTCCTTCAGCCTCCAGCAGGACTACAAGAAGCAGATGTTGACGGCGGCTCACGCTCTCGCTGTCGACGCCAAGAACCTGCTGGACGTCATCGACCAATCACGGCTCAAGATGATGGCCCATTCCCGCCCACACTAGCCCCACGTCGGCTTCGCTGACCAACAGGAGAGAGAGCATCCTTTATGGTTTCTGTTGGCGGCGGAGAACTAAAGACTCCTTGATTAGTGACGTCAGTCCTGATATGCGAGAGGTGCCACCTTCACACCAACGGAGAGAAAAAAAAACGACTCTGCTAACAGAGCCCGTGAAGAATCATTAGATGTTAAATCCTGCATTAATCGAGGTAATCAGTTCATCTGGGATTAAAATCTCCACCACTGTGACTTTCCTCATACAAGAACAGAGCAAAAACACTTCCTGAATCAGGGACTTGGCAGCTTCGCTCTCTGTGGACTGAAATACAATAATGAGAGGAGGAGGAGGAGGAGGAGCAAAGAGGAAGAGGAGAATATTCTGGTGGTTTTTAGCCCGTGGCTCTGGACCTGAGAGTTTCAAAAGGTTTAAAAACTTCTGACAGGACCACTTCCACGGGGATCTGGAATTGTTGACACCGGATGGATTAGTCTTAGTGGAATCCACCTTTTAAAGCACATCCATCGGACCGCGATTCATCTGCGACATATCTGCATGAAACCTCTCGGTGGGAATCGACATTGTGCTCAGGCAGCAGCCACATCAGTACATGGTCGAACTGGCCTCCACATCACCATACAGGCACATCAAACCAGATGTGTCCTGCTCCGCTTTGGTCGTGTGCTTTGGGTGGATGTTCCAACAAGAAAATTCACAGTAACGAGAGCGTTGGTTCGGTCTGGAGAAGCAGCCTCCCACCCTGTACGTCTTCTACGATCTCTCTCCCTGCGTTCCCTCCGTCTCACCAGGCTTTATTTATAGACTCAAATTGCAGAGGAGGAGACGGAGGGAGGAACCGGCAAAGAAGATTAAAACTTGAGGACAGTCTAGCGGCGCTCCAGTGCCTGAAGAAAGAACACCACGCTCCCTTCCTCCTCTTCCTCTCCTCTCTGTTTCACTCCCTTCCTTTCTTCTCACTGCTCCACTCTCTTCCCACAGTCTTCCTCAGCTCCTCTCCGAGCAGGTTTCAAAGACTCCAAATGTGAAGAATCCAACTCTGTCTGGGTAAACACCGCAGGCAGGAAACTCCCTTCTCGCACTCAATTTAGTCGACCCTTTTTGTTTTGTTTTGTTTATCTAAATCGGCTGGCTCCATGTTTGTTGTGTTGTTTTGAGCAGTTTTCTTCCTCTGTACTGAAAACTGTTTGAATGCAAGCAGACGTTCAATCCCAGCAACGACTGACGAGCAAAAATGGAAAATAACAAACAAAGCGACGGGATGCTTCAGTGGAAGAAAAGGGTGTCATGTCTCAGACTGGTCACTGAGCTCGACTGAAACCATTTCTGTGAGGACGGTGTCTGCTCTTCTTTGTCCCTGTCCTCACGCATAGTCTCCCAATATCGTTCAGATGTTCCTCATAGAAGACTGGTGTCACGCCTTTAAGTGTCCAATCAACCACCAGTGACACAAAAAGTGTTTTTCCTGGGGACACGCGCAAACCTCGCACCTGAAACCTTTGTGCTGCGCATCCTAGTTTCTGTCAGGTGTAACACTTTAAAAAATGCCCCTCCTAGATCATCCCAAGGAAAACAAACACACTCGTGAAATGTGGAGCCACATGACTGGTACTTGTCTTGCAGACACAAAACACTGAACTGAAAATACAGCAGATCACAAATGTGTCTTTGTTAATAGTGACCCCACATGGAGTATGACATACTGCTATATGAAATGTACTGGTGACTGTACTAGTATAGCATGGTATACTGGTATGGAGAAGAGCATATTTGCACAGCACCAAAAAACACATCCTAACTTCTTTTTTTTATTATTTTTATTATCCTATTTTACCCAGATGTGATTTCCATGTTTAGCCAGCAATGACACTATCAAATATCTGGGTGTTATAGGAATAACAATTTAAAAAAACAAAAAACAAACAAAACAATCTATTTTATCTCCTTGTTGTTGCGTAAATCTGCTCATGTTGGTATATTGTAAGCTATACTGGTGTGTCTCACTGGTGAATTGTACAGAACTCGTACTAGTAAACACTGGTTTTTATTTTGTCTTCTGGGCTAAATCAGCCATCTTGTCAAATAGAAGGAAAAAAAAACAATGAAATAAAATAATGATGAAATGGAAATCTGTTCTCGCTCTCATCCATGTTTGGGATTTATTTAAAAATATTACCTTTCAGGTTTTATATCTGCAGTATGTGGACTTAGAGTTTTTATTCAGTGTTAAACGGTGAGCTCCATTTTATTTCCCATTCTAATGAGCGTTTCTGTTTTAAAAAACATCAAGAACATAAATCATGTACGCGAGATAAATTAGTATGATTTACACACAATTAAATTCAAAAGAGTTACACCAATATGACAGTCTACCATAATACTTGGTTACAAAGAGAAACACTTCCTCTGAGAAAAAATTTTCTGTATACAGAACAATACACTGAAATGCCTAAAAGGGTCTTTATACTTTAAGCTTCAATTTTAGAGTTAAATAAAGGTTGCAGAGATGTCGATAACACAGAAGTGCTATAACAGTAGAAGTCAAATCCATAGTACAGTGTCTATGAGGGGGGGGGGTATTTGATATATCAATTAGCATTATCTGTCAGTGTCATAAATAATGGAATATATAATCACAACTTTACAGTATACAATAATATTTTAAGTGCTCCGTGTGCGTGTTTACGGCACAATCTCCAAAAGAGTAACAAAGTGCAAGGGTATTTGCATGATACATTATATTAAATAAAGTTACAGATAGATTAGAGACAACACTTTGATACAGAGAAGCAGTGCGGCTTCCACGGCTGTGAACAGCGCTGATGTCTCCCGCCGATCTCAGCGTGAGAGCAGCAGTCCAACACCCGCTGTCAGCAGCAGCAGCAGCAGCGTGGCGTGTGTGTGAATGGAGTCGGCTCCGCTGAAGTTACACAAGTTAAAGCTGCTGCAGCAGTTCACCGTGTTTCCGTTTCCGTCTGAGTCGACTGAGGCGGCCGCTGCAGCCCCCCTGCACGTGGCCTGGCTGGCACACTGCTTCACTATGGCTTTCATGAGACCTAACGCACACAGACACACACACCACACACACACAGACACACAAACAACAGGAGTTTTTTTTTTCCAGAAATACTGTAGAAGCTGCTCTGTAAAGGTTCTCTTCAATAATGACTTTTACATTTTTTTTTACAACTATAAAGTAACCAGATTCAACGAGACATATTAATATAAACACCGGATCCTGAAAATCTGCAGAACTGTTTTGTGTCTGGATGACGGGCCTGACAGTGTTGTCATTGTTACCTAAAGTGTCGACGGCAGTCATGCACGTGCCGAGCGGCGCCTGACACTCCTGAGTGTTCTTGTTGCATTCTTCATTGGTGGCAGAAGAACTGCAGACGTAGCACTCCAACGACAGCACTGCACACGAGGAACAAGCGTTATGTAAAGTCAGATCACAAGATAGGAGCTAAATCACATGTCATGAAAGTCAGTCAAAGATTTAAAAAATAAAATAAAATACAGGAGCGGGTTTACATTACATACAAATGTGGATATAGATGTTTCAGATATTTTATGTGGAGAATTTTACACTTTTAACTTGGTGAGCGATCAGTTCCAACTTCATTTAGTGTCTGCTTGAGAAAATATTGAGAGCTGCTACTTAAAAAAAAAATATATATCACTGAAATGACTTCACTTGACTGGAATGGGAAATGGTAATATTTGCTGTCTTTTTTGGCATTTCTGAGAATAACACACTGATTCTCTGCTTCTGCATTCAGATCAACATTATTAAAATGGCAATTTTAGGTTCAAACCTTAGCAGAATGAAACTTATTGGATATTTCCAGTAAGATAGGTGCTTATGAGAGACAGATTTAAAGTCCAAGCGAAACCTTTATGTTACGCCATAAACTCGCGTCCAAAAAATATCTCCAAAAAATAGAAAGACAGCCACACCCAAAGACGACACTTTCAAAATTCGTCAGGCTCGCCTATTTAATTATAAGGCATAGTGAAAAGGAGGCTGCATGCTGTTCCTCCCATTCAGAATGGATTATCCTGCTTCATCATGTCGTCAGAATCACAATAAACACCTGGTTACCAAATGTTTGATAAATACACTGCCATGTAACCGATCAAAAACATTTCATACGTGATGAATTCACATTCAAATGCACAGACATTTCATATATAAGCCTCTAATACACTTAGAGATACATATGGTTTAGCAAGCTGGTGAGTTTTTACAGAATGTTTGATGCAGAGTCAGTTTGAGGTTAGCCAATCTAACTGACAACCTTGATATTAGCCGA
Source organism: Brachyistius frenatus (assembly GCF_029030835.1). Lineage (NCBI taxonomy): Eukaryota > Metazoa > Chordata > Actinopteri > Embiotocidae > Brachyistius > Brachyistius frenatus. Next base: position 5,179,566 of record NW_027210613.1, read on the forward strand.
GCACGGCTATCCATAAAGCTCATCTGATGTACGTTCTTGTTTAACACAACACAGCACCATATCACGACTATCACCAGCTGAACCCGTGGACCAACAAAGTATTCGACACATAGGATTTCTTACTTTAAGTATTATCCTTTTTCAAATCAAAACTCCAACATTATTTAGCCTGCTCGTGCATCAGCAAGTTTATCTTATTATAAGCTCTGCTGGCAGATCACGACCAGACATTTTTATAGATGTAAACTATCAAGAAATTTTGTCTGAAAATTTTTAGTAGGCGTAAATACTACAAAGTGTATGGTCTCCAAATTTGTCATGTAAAACATGATCACATTTCACATGTTAAAAAAAAACAACTAAACTTTACAATAAAATAGTGTGAGATTAATCCAAAGAAAACCACATAACATGCTGAATAAACATGGTCAACACATCCCATTGCAAAACTCACAAAGCTTCGCCATTTCTCATTTCAAGGTGCATTAGTTATCTTCAAATAAACTTTGATGTTAGTTACTCATTTCCAATATTAATCCATTAATCCAAAAATGCCAAACATTATTGGACAGCGAGGTTTTAAAAGGTGCCAGAAACAAAGAACAAACAAAGAAATCAGTCCTGCCAAATATGTACTGATGAATCCAGCCAGCCAGCCTGATAATAAATAAACGGATAAAAGTGGCATTTTCTGTTGTCGAGACAACAACTAAACGGCAGGTCTGGACACTTCCAAGAATGATGTTTGATAGAAAAAGGTACAAAAACTTTTTGTTCAAACTTTGACTTTCAACAAAAGGTTTGAAACTAAACCTGTTTATCAACAGTTATAGTCAGTTTCACTTGACTTTTGATAATTCATCATTTTAGAGATTGCAATCAAAACAGATTGACTGATTTCATACTTTTGTGCCCCTGTCTGTGCATAAAAGCACATCATCAGTTGAGCAGTCTGAGGTTAAATTACATACCCGGAGAGAAGAGGAGGAAGAGAAGCACAGGGCCAAGCAGCATCTTTTTAGCAGGTGTTAAAGCCCGTTCACCGCCTGAATGTTACGCTGTCTGCGGTCGAAACTTGTTTTGCCCCGCTGTGTGTTTGTGTGTTTGGTTTCTACTGTTTGTCTCAGAGAAATCTTCAGGAGTAGTTCCACCCACATACTGCACATCGCCATCATGGCATAAAACAGAAAGCATTCTCATAAATGTTTTCTCTGTGTTGAACACATTCCTCTATATTGTTTAGGTTTCACAGATACTTGCCCTTTATTCATCTGCTGTCAATCAAAGGCACAATGTGGCTTATTGAGTTAAAGCATCAGCTAACTGAAACACCCTTTGTCTTTGCAGCCTGAGGCAACCAGGATTATGTCATGACTTTCAGTGTGTACAGCTCAACCAGTACTGCAGGACTTCTTGGATATTTCTTGGCTTTCTTTCCTTTAAAGAGGAAACTCCAATTTCTTTCAAGTATATGAATTATATAAAATACCTAAAACAAGAAAAATCAGATTGATTAAAATTACAGCCAAGTAGCCAGTGACATAACTCATAAATCTAACTATCCAATGAGTTAGTCAGTGAATGCAAGCAATGAAACCATTTTTTTTATTTATTTTTTTTATGAATGGCACATTCTTCAAAAATAAATTAATTAATAAATATTGTGTTTTTACCATGACCCTTCACTGTCTCCTGCCAACACTGTTGGACTATAACATTTTCAGCCAGACCAAACCTTACACCTTACTATCTATGACCTAGAATAAACATTGTCTGTGATTATTGTTCTTAAAATAACTAAATGTAATTCCATTTTTTTTCACCAGACGGATATGATGATTTTAAAATATTTGTCATGTGCCTTCCAGTCAGTCACGTTATCCTCATTTCGATCTTATCACATCTGTTTAATGGTAACAGAGGAATGCTGACACCCAACACGTGTACGCACAAACACACGTTTTAAAAAGTAAGCTTTTAATTAACATTGATTCCCTAAAACCAAACCTGAATTTGTTTGAGTGTGAAGACAACATACTGTATGCCCAGGCTCAGAGCTCTGAATCTGTTTAATCCATGTCGACCTACTTTTAGTCACTCGATCAGCGCAAATAATGGAAGGCTGGGCAAAAAGACAGCCTTGTCCACCAGTGTGCACTGTGTGCACAATTATCAGGCAAGTGAGTATTTTGACCATATCCTCATTTTTATGCATATTTTCCAACTACAAGCTATAAAAACTTGAATGCCTATTGGATTTAAGCATATCAGGTGATGTGTGTTTGTGTAATGAGGGAGGGTGTGGCTTAAGGAGATCAACACCCTATATCAAGGTGTGCATAATTATTAGGCGGCTTCTTTTCCTCAGGCAAAATGGGCCAAAAAAGAGATTTAACTGACATGTCAAAAATTGTAAAAAAGTCTTTCAGAGGGATGGAGCACTCTTGAAATTGCTCAGATATCGGGGCGTGATCACAGAACCATCAAACGTTTTGTTGCAAATAGTCAACAGGCTCGCAAGAAACGTGTTGAGAAAAAAAGATGCAAATTAACTGCCAAAGATTTGAGAAGAATCAAACGTGAAGCTACCAGGAAGCCGTTATCCTCCAGTGCTGTCATATTCCAGAACTGCAACCTACCTGGAGCGCCCAGAAGTACGAGGTGTTCAGTGCTCAGAGACACGGCCAAGGTAAGGAAGGCTGAAACCCGACCACCACTGAACAAGACACATAAGTTGAAACGTCAAGACTAGACCAAGAAATATCTGAAGATAGATTTTTCAAAGATTTTCTGGACTGATGAGATGAGAGTGTCTCTTGACGAACCAAATGGACGGGCCCATGGCCGGATCAGTAACGGGCACAGAGCTCCACTTCGACTCAAACGCCAGCAAGGTGGAGGTGGGGTACTGGTATGGGCTGGTATTATTAAAGATGAGCTAATTGGACTTTTTCGGGTTGAAGATGGACTCAAAATCAACTCCCAAACCTACTGCCAGTTTTTAAAAGACACTTTCTTCAAGCAGTGGTTCAGAAAAAAGTCTGCATCTTTCAAGAAGGCCATGATTTTTATGCAGGACAACGCTCCAACGCATGCATCGAAGTACTCCACTGCGTGGGTAGCCAGTAAAGGCCTTAAAGATGAAAGAATAATGACATGGCCCCCTTCCTCACCTGACCCAAACCCTATTGAGAACTTGTGGGGCCTTCTTAAACAGGAGATTTACAGTGAAGGAAAACAGTCCACCTCTCTGAACAGTGTCTGGGAGGCTGTGTGGTTGCTGCTGCACAAAAAGTTGATCGTCAACAGATCGAGAAACTGACAGAATCCATGAATGGAAGGCTTATTACTGTTATTGAAACGAAGGGTGGCTATATTGGTCACTGATTTTTTTTTTTTTTTTAAATGTCAGAAATGTATATTTGTACATTTTTAGTTGTTTGTACAGTATATTATTCTCACTTTAACAGATGAAGTGAGATGGGAATTTTCATTTTTCATTTAGTTGCATAATAATTCTGCACACTAATAGTCGCCCAATAATTGTGCACACTTAGATATTTTCCCAAGAAAGCCAAAATGTCAATTTACTTTCTTAAATATTCAGGTTTGAGGTTTATTAACATTTTGGATTGACTGAGAGCACTGTAGTTGTTCAATAATAAAATTAATCCTCAAAAATACAACTTGCCTAATAATTTTGCACACAGTGTATATTTAAGCACCATATCCACATATTAAAAAAAGTGATGGTCTGTCAATTGCTGATTTCAGCCTATTAAAACTACTAACCAGTAGCCTGTACTGTATGTCTGCAGTATTTATCTCCAATAAAGCATTTTGTTATTGTTCTATTTATATTTCTTCATCTCAATGGGATCAGATTTGAGATCTTAATAAACCAGGCCCTTACTGCCATGGATGGTGTGATTTTTGCTTTTTTGTTTTTTGTATCGGTTATTCTTATTTGTCAACTGGCTGGTAAAGATGATTAAATATTTTACATTCCTATTTTAGATTAATAATCATGGTAACATGTTTCAGAATGAAATAGCTAAAAGTTGTAAATGACTTGACAATTGTCAATTAGTATAATTGTATCTAATGTGTTTTGCAAGTGCTTTGTAAAAAAAAAAAAAAAATCACTTGTTTGTGCTTGGTAGTCTTATTCCGATTTGTTCCCTCAAGTAGCCCAATCCAACTTTCTACAGCCTAGCACCTGCAAGTATTCAGAGTCAATTTCACTGGTTTAAGAAATAACTGTTGCAGCACAAGAAACAATAACAACTTTAAGGAGCCCAAGAGATAAATCCAATTTAACTGCTGATACTTTGTAAATATAAATATAATTCTGTTTTAATTTTGTATGCACACGTTTCAGATTTAGTATTCATACAGTTTAAAAAGAGTGCAAAGTATCCAGCTATGCTCACCAAAAAGCTAGCATTATATTTTATTGAAAGTATATTGTTATCTTTTATTAAATGTTTTGTTACCCTTCAATCTTAATGGGAAAGTACAAGAGCGATAATGACAGTTTAGCATCTGCAAACAGCTTGCGTGTTCAGATACATAACCACCATATACTTTACGTACCTGGTGTGACCCTATAGCACTTAGTTTGTGTGTTGTAACCTGTTTCAAATTAGTTGCGAACAAATATCCACAAACTTCTTTGGCGAGTTTGACTTAACACCGCTGCAACTGTTTCAAAATCCTGCTTTGCTGCTCAGGCAGGGTGATTTGGCTAAAATCCAAACAATTCACTTGTTCACACGTAATTCAATAACTTACTTTCTTATTTAATGTAAATATAGTTTCTAAGTTATGAATCTGTTTAAATCATCACAGCACAAAACCACTGAAATTTTGTGAAAAGCAATACTCCCTGCCCTTTATTTGCTGCCAGTGGCATGTATATCTATCTTGGCAATGATTAGCTGTTTTACTGGATAGGTCATGAAGGATTCGAGACAAAATACACACACAGATCCAAACTAAATCAATCCAGTACATTTCATTTTTTATTGATTAATTTCAAATTTACTAAAGTGCAGTCATATTAAATGTAGCTTTCAATATTTTTAGAGTAATATTATTTGATAGCTCAGAAAACACTAAGAAACAGAGCGGAAGATTCATATCATTCACTAAGGTCGTGTAACTTTTTGACATGCACTTTGTCTGTATAAATACAATTGCTCCTTAATTCTTTTTTTCTTTTAGTATTTGCAGAGTGCAACATACTCCCTTTGGAGGAGAACATCATAAACGAATCATAAACATCACTCTCAAATCACAGATACATTCCCCATGAAAATAACTTAGTAGGTTTATAGTACTTAACATATTTAAAATCCAAAGATAATTAGATCATTATTGTAAAGGATACCAAAAAAAACATCTGCTTTTCCTCATATAATGTATGATGACTTCAACATGCCCTCCACCGCCTGCAGTTACAGCGTGCCAATTTTCCTCTGTTTTTGATGCGGTTTTAGTCACAACATCCATCATGCCGGCATCTCTCCGTGAAGTTGTCTTCCCTGCTGTTCTTTTCCATGGCTAGATGGCACAGGCATTGTGTTTGTTAATTTGCAAGTCGTTCCAGTACTTGATGAGTTCATTGGGCTGGAACCAATGGGATGTGATCAATTGGCTGTACTTACAGCTGGAGTAAGGCACCTTGAAAGGGTTGAAGAGGTCGTTGTTGGGAGGCGCTACTGGGTCGATGCGCCACTTCGCCAGGCACATCCCCACGTAAACGTCCTCCAGGAACAGCCTGGGTATGCTGAGCGAGGCCTGATAGACCAGCTCAGCCACGTCCCCTGAGAACACATACCCCGTGCCTGAGGCGAATGTTGGGTAGCGCTCTCCTGGATACACCTCTGGTGGCATGTACCACTTGCTGTGCTTGTCTCGGATTGGTGAATAGTCCATCATCAGGAAGCCAGTGAAGTACCTCTGTTTGGGAGGCACCTCAGGTTTCAGCAGTTTCTGGATGAGATACTCTGTATTGACAAACATGTCACTGTCTGTCTTCATCACATAGGAGGCATGTGGGCAATAGGTGGCCACCCAGTTCATGCCCATCAGGGTTTTGATGGTCAGGTTGTAGTAAGTGTCCTGATAGTCCTGTTGGATGATGTCGTGGTAAACACGGCTCTCTTCCTCTATACTGCTCTGAAGGGAGGTGTCTGAGCTATTTCTTGTGCCGAGCAGAAAAAGACGGACAAACCCGAGACCCATTGCCACGCTCTCATTTCCCCATGTTTGGCGGATGGCATTGCGGGCATCAGCCTGTCCTGGTTCTGTAGTGATGAGGAGGATGAGGAAGGGAGTGCTGTCCCTGCACTTAAAGGGCTCATTTAGGTTATATCGGTAGGGTTGAGCGCTAAGCCTTTCACCTACACCCTTATCCTTCTGTAAACTGTTTTTAGTGCTCATGGAGTCCCACAGCCACATTACACCTCCCCCCACTTCTCCCCCTGCCTCTACTGCAGTCCCCTCTGCCTGCGTAGAGCTGCTTTGGTTGGTTTCTCCATTTGGACTGTAGAAGCCTCTGATGTAGGCCAGGGTTTTTTTGTATTGCCCTCCGTGTCCTGGTAGCCGGTCTTGGTGGCTCCAAAAATAAAAGAGAGGGACGATCATGGCCAGGAAAAACAGGCCAGTCATGTGGATCCGAAAGAGTGAAGGCTTGATGGTGCAAGTGATCTTGATGGGACAGAAGTGTCTGCGTCTCCACTTCATGGTGCAGATTGGGGTTGAGGAGGCACCTCAAACACGTGGTTGCCAACAATCAAAGGTTTATTCAAGGTGGCAGGTGGGTTAGAGTGAGCTTCCTGGTGAAATCGGGGAAATGTTTGAGACCCCTATTGCAGCTTGGAGTAAGGTTACAAGGACTCCTGGTGGAGCTGGAAGGCAGCAATTTTCTCCACTAGCTCTTCTTTGGCACTGTGGGCAATCCCAGGGTTGTGCTGTCTGGATATAATAAGGGTGACCTCCTCCGTGTTTGCTTTCTAACCTGAAAAGAGAAATAATTATCGAGAAAGCTATATTCAAGGTTGTCCAAAAAGCATCTCTTTTTCACTGACACTGAGCCACATGTCAACTGCCTGAGTTGCAGATTTGGGGAGATGTGGGGACGGCTGAGCTTAATTTTTTATAATTTTATTTATGAAACGTTTTGATACATTAATTCAAGATGCATTTTTTTTTCCAGTTGCAAAAGCCCCAATTTGAGAACGATTAAAACCTGTGTTCTGAAGTGCATACAATTTAATTTTACTTTTAGTATGTACTGCAACTACCCTTAAAAAGTATGTGGGCCTACTGTTGCATGTAGTATGTATACAATTCAGACATACTACTTCATCATAAAAATGTGCCTTGAACTTTGACCTTTTTGGTCGTGATCTGTAGTGCGACATTTGAAGTAAAAATAAAAAGGATGGAATTCTGAACGAGTACGCTTCCTTTTAATGCCTCTTCCAAATACTAGGTTCAAGGTCGTCTTCAAGCGGTTCAGACGCTTTTCTGCTTGCTCTTGCATTTGTCTTGCATTTTTCTGCTTTTATTTCTCATTCTTTTTTGTCAAAATCTGAGATCACTCTCTTTTTATTTTTTGTAGATTAAGTAAGCCATTGCCATTTTTCCAAAAAAACGAACAACTTTTGACCTCATTACTACTGGAGCAAAGCTTACCGACAGCACAGTACCTAGCTAAGGCTAAGCTAAAGCTATAACTTTGTGCCCTTTTCTGTGCATAAAAGCCCTTAAGTTTGACCTCTATAGTTTAAGCGGTCTAAAGGTTAAATTACATACCTGGAAAGAAGAGCAGGGAGAGGACCACAAGGCCAAGTAGCTTCTTGGTGTTCAAGTGTGTTCGCTGCCTCAACCAGAGGTTGTCTGCTGTCTGCAGCTCAAACACCAACAAGGAAGTCAAAATCTGTCAAATGTTGACTGCAGGGCACGTTGCTAATGTTAATTAACTCCTCCTACAGATTTCGATGTACCAACCTGAAGTTTTGTCTCTCCAATTGTTGTATCCCCAATTGTTTTCCCCGAGTCCATTGATAGAGGCAGTCTTTAGGCAGTTTCTGGTCTTAGCTTATTTTTATTAAGCATAGAATACAAGATATCTTGGAGAGCCCAACATCAACCAAAGGTCTCTTTGTTGGATTCTAACTTCTCGCTTTCCGGCACATACACTTATACTATTGGAAGAGGCGTTACATACGGTGAGGCGGGAACATTTGCATATGTTTGTTTCAGTACTTTTCCACTGTCCTTCGTTTAAGCCACACCTCCTCTTGCCTAATAGCGAGTTGCACCTAATGGGTTGTGCTCTATTTGGGTGTTCAGTTTTTTTTATGTCCAACCTCAACCACCAACAAGGAAGTCAAAATCTCTCAAATGTTGACTGCAGGGCACATTGCTAATGTTAACTAACTCCTCCTACAGAGTTCGATGTACCAACCTGAAGTTTTGTCTCTCCTATCTTAACACCTGGGAGATGAAATGTTATCAAAGGAATTTGTTTTCGTCGATTGGTGTGCCCTTGGGGTGGCGGCCAAAAAGTCATGCATGTTGTTCAAAAAATGACTGGCATTTTCAAAGTCAAAATGGACTTGTGATTTAAAAAATTTTTTTTTTTTAAGTCATGACAAAGGGGGTGAACGATCCCCAAGCCTTGTAGCTGAGAGGCAGCAGTGCTAACCACTGCACCACCAATCTTCCCAGGAGTTACACTGCATTGTGACAAACCTTTGGCTCACTGCAACCTATAACTCCACCGCCCATAAATATTCATTCAAATGTGACCAAAATTGCCGTAGACATTCTTTGGATAGTAGATACAGTGACCCCTCGCTATAACGCGGTTCACCTTTCACGGTCTCGCTACTTCACGGATTTGCATCGTGCATTGTGTTCTGCATTCTGATTGGCTAAACAGTCTCTCCGCTTCTTCTCTACCTGTTTGTCAATAACGTTGCGGTTTAATATGTACACGTACGTAAAACAGCTTGCCAAATTAAAAATAATCGATGGTGGCATGTCGGTTTATAAGAATCTTTTTGCCCAGAAGAAAAAAGAGCGACAACAACTACCGATAACTATGTTCTTCTCTTGAAAAACCACACCTGCACCGCCGGCTTTAGAAGAAAGAACCGCTGCAGAGCGGAGTCAGGATGCAGCGGCTCAGTCAGAAGAGCAGTGAAATACACGAGTCACTATTTGTCCTACTGTACTTTGTATTTGTTTTCATAATCATTTTTCATTTCCTCCCGTTCTAATCCAATGACTCGGGTCGCAGTGGGGCGGTGCTGATCTCAGCAATTTGAAGCCTTCAGTTCGTATTGATGATTAAACTTATTATTTTACAGTACAGTAGTTATTTGTAAAAAAAACATTTATACAGTACTTTTATTTGTTAAACAAATGCTTGGGCCTGTAAAAAGGTTTTGTTCTTTGGTTTCAATGTATTATGGAGTATTTCATTGTATAATAATTGTAAAAAAAAAAAAGGTTACTACTTCACGGATTTCACCTATCACGGTTTCTATTTGGAACGTAACCCCCGCGATAAACGAGGGTTCACTGTATACATGTTTTCAAGGGGTCTGCAGTGATATTAAATATCTCCCTGTGATGTGTAGTGTATATGTGTATATTAGGGAATATGCGGACCCTCGCGTGCTGCACGTCGGGGTCACTGCTTGCAGTTTTAATTTGTGTTTCTGTTTCATTGATTTTGGGTAGGTTCAAAAATATTACGTTCCTAAGATAGTATTGTTTTGTTTGTTGTTTTGGCCTTGGCAAAACCTTTATATTCATGTTATGTCTCGCCCACCCCTAAACGGGGCATAACACCATTAATTACAGGCACAATGTGACTTGTTGGGTTTAAATCTGATCAGTAAGTTTGGTTGGCAAACACAGAATCCAATGCGTGATAGATGCAGTGTAACACAGGCTCCCAGAGTTTCAGCAGTTTGTTAGAAATGACATATTCTTGCCCTCTCATTAGTTGGATTTTTCTACAACTAAAACTAATGATTATGAAGTTAAATGATATGCACCCAGAAGAGCATATTTTAAATTGTCCAAACAAGGTCAGTGCGGCTGGGTTGTTTGCTACATATGTTGACTCAGTTTGGTAGCTGGTGTGGAGATATTTCGCATCTCCTGTATATACATGTTCGGATTGATAACATTATACGTAATATTATAGCAGATTATGAGCAGTCTCAACAAAACTTATTAGTATATATTTCCACTCTGTTGCGAGACTACACACACGTGATAGTGCAAACTGACAATGTATACATGCACTGCTAATCACAGATGAACTCTGTGACCTGACGTACTCCGGTTGAACAGATGTACTCTGTTTAACATGATTAAATGTTACTTAAGGCGGAACTAAAACCAGCCTGCATGCATGTGCTCTGCACTTATCCATGTATGGACATATGTCTAGTTAGCTGACATCCAAGGCGTAACCATTGTACCCAAAATATTGGCGTGACTGATTCCGAGAAGTATGTCCCACCTCACATTTATGTAAAGTGAGTGTATAAATGCTGTACTCTTTTCTGTACGAAGTTGAAGAACTCTGCAGTCCAGCAAGCTGTGCGTTTCTTCCCATGCTCCATGTCCAATAAAGAATTCAGATGAATTGATCTTCGATTCCAACCTCATCTGTGACCAGTCTGTTCAAAGACAATCTACCACACTGGCTAGATGAACAGTTAATTGAGCTCGTCACATACAGCCTTACTACTCAGAACCGTGTACTGACAAACAGCTAACATACAGGATGGATCAAAAAGTTGCAAGACTGATCCCGCTGTGCAGGAACCGAAAGCAGCGCTTTGATGTACATAGATCGGGGGGACGCTATAACCATTGTGCAAAAGTAGTCAGAGTTACCTAATTTAGACCTTATCTAGATGATTATCTAGCCGTCTGTCTGTTCATCTGTTTCTCCATCCCTTCCTTATCTGGACCTTATCAAATACACTTAGTGTAGCTACACTGGTCCAACAAAAATGGCGACGCTTCGTACTGATGTCTTTGATGAACTTATATTGGCTCATTCTCTCTCTACACCTGCGTCCCCCTGATTCATGTACATGTACATCAAAACTATAAACCGAACAGAAGATTTCGACATACATTGCGACCTCTTCCTGGAGTCTCTCATGCAAATGTCCGTTGCCAAACAGGCTCACACGTTAGCACGTTAACAACGTCACAAAACTACAAACTCTCAAAAATGCAATACATGTCAACTTAAATGCAGGTCAACAACAATAATGTAGGGATAGTAGCGGTTCTTCCCAGAATGCCTAGAGGTTGTTCGACTGTTCATAGTAGGCACCATAAGTGACATGAGTTTGACATTAATGTAAATTACCTGTGATTTGTATGTGTTTGTACAGTATGTAAAAGTTAACAGCATGTTCTTGAGCCAAATAAAGAGCTGGTCCTGGAGTTGTTTAGTGTATGGAACCCAGGACCTGAGCTAAGAGTTTGTCTCTCTGGCTGTATAATCCCTGACTTGTCACAATATATATAAATATTGTTACGATATGGCAGTGTTTTAACAGACGCAGACACAGTAGGGTTTTTGCTTTTTACGAACCAGGAAGTCTTTATTTTCTCCAAACAACTGACAAACAGTAGGCAGAGATAAATAATGTTCAAGTCCGTATGGGGCCGGAGCCCAATGGTCAGCGGGGAGACCAGTCTCCTCTCCTCCTGAGCCAGAAACAGGTGTTGTCGTGGATGTGGCTGGCAGGCAGACAGGTAGGTAGGTAGCGGGGCTTGGCTTCGCTGGGGAATCCCGAGGTTCTCCTCAGGCAAGGAGACGGACATACTTACGGGACGTGATGTCGGGTAGATAAATGGACAGACTGACCACGAGCAGACGGGAGACCGGTGTATTTGTATCCAGCTGGAGGTGATTAGGGAGAGCTGTGTTGATGGAGAATGGTGAGTCAGAGGGCGGAGCTCAGAGGAGGGCACTGCTAGGAACACAAAACAAAACACAAGCACCTGTATGCACCCTGTGCACCTCTTGGACCATGTGCCAAATTTAGTCTAGCTTGGGGTCATTCACTCCTCTCTGCCTCTGTGCCAGCAAAACGACCCCCCAATGCTACAGTCATGTGCTCACGCCAACTCTGGGTGTGGCCCGTTACTTTACGGCATTACATAAAGAATTATGGTACCTTGAGCTCAACCATATACACTCAACAGATTTCAATTGCATGTTAATCAATCCTGCTCATTCAACATGCCTGCACACACAAGGAACATTTATAAACTTATAACTTGCTTCAACATGTCTCTGACAGTTACACTTGCACTACTTTAATGTGTCTTTCTGGACCTTTCTCTCATTCATAGGCATTGTCAAATAGTCTATTTACACTACTTTCCATTTATATTTACCTTTCAATAGCTTTGGTTGACTCGGAGGCTGTCATTATGATTACACTACCATGAGTGTATATGTATCTTTTAGGACTTTTGCCTTGCTCACAGTCCATCTTTACCATAACTACACTAATTTAGGTGTAGTGTGCAGTGAAATGTCACCAAAGTATGACCAGTTATAGAAGAAAACATTAGCAAGCAGATAGAGTACAGATAAGGTCCAGATAGAGTACATATAGAGTACAGATAAGGTCCAGATAGGGTCCAGATAGAGTACAGATAGGGTCCAGATAGAGTACAGATAGGGTCCAGATAGAGTCCAGATAGAGTACAGATAGGGTCCAGATAGAGTACAGATAAGGCCCAGATAAGGTCCAGATAAAGTCCAGATAGAATACAGATAAGGTCCAGATAGAGTACAGTTAGAGTACAGATAGAGTACAGATAAGGTCCAGATAGAGTGTAGATAAGGTCCAGATAAGGTCCAGATAGAGTAGAGATAGGGTCCAGGTCGAGTACAGATAGAGTACAGATAAGGTCCAGATAAGGCCCAGATAAGGTCCAGATAGAGTACAGATAGAGTACAGATAAGGCCCAGATAAGGTCCAGATAAAGTCCAGATAGAGTACAGATAAGGTCCAGATAAGGTCCAGATAAAGTCCAGATAGAGTCCAGATAAGGTCCAGATAAGGTCCAGATAGGGCTCTCCAACAAGACAACGTGCCTGCTCACAGTGCATTGAAAACAGGCGAGTTCCTCAGCTTCAACAACAGAATCTTCGCTTCCCACCACTCCAACTTGCCGGATTTGGTCCCTGCCACTTCTTTCTGTCCCTCAAAAATTTGACACAGTTTGATGTGCGCTCTTTGTTCAAGTTTGAGGTCCATGATGACATCGTAGGTGCACACATACCAGTGGTCACAATCTCAGGTGATGACGTATATCAAGCGATGCAACTTGGAATACTTACTCAAAAAGGTCACAGCCTCCATCTGCTCCTTGCACATCAGGGTGCTGCGCTTTGTTTGCATGCAACAGGAGCAGTGTGGAAACTTTTTGGTTGCCCCCTCGTATTATGACTGTTGTACAAAAGTGTACTAATGAAGAAAAAATTCGGCCCTCACTTATCAGCTGAAATCGAACTGCCAGCTCTCACGCGTGCCCTGAATGAGTGCCCTGTAAAGAGACATTGTGTTGTTGTTTTTTTGACGGCCACCTGCTCCACCAATGTGGCGAACTTCTGGGATTTGTTCCAGGATGCTTGATGGTCAGTATTGACATTATACCATCAGCTGCCTCTATAAGCAACCCCTACATGGCTTATGTACAGTGAACCCTCGTTTTTCGCGGGGGTTACGTTCCAAATAGAAACCGTGATAGGCGAAATCCGTGAAGTAGTAACCTTTATTTTTTTTACAATTATTATACAATGAAATACTCCATAATACATTGAAACCAAAGAACAAAACCTTTTTACAGGCCCAAGCATTTGTTTAACAAATAAAAGTACTGTATAAATGTTTGTTTTTTTTACAAATAACTACTGTTATTAAACCGCAACGTTATTGACAAACAGGTAGAGAAGAAGCGGAGAGACTGTTTAGCCAATCAGAATGCAGAACACAATGCACGATGCAAATCCGTGAAGCAGCGAGACCGTGAAAGGTGAACCGCGTTATAGCGAGGGTTCACTGTAATTGTAACAGCTGTTTACTCACCTGTCTAGAAGAAACCTTGCAAGTTCAGCATTAAACCTTATTCCTGTCACCAAGAACTGTCTCCAGTGATGGAATGCAACCGCAATGTCAATTCTGCTTCTGTTCTGCCAAGAGTTTCAGCCATTAGTGTTTCATTTTCCATTGATCATAATAGGCTAGAATACACTATTTCTTCATCTCCTCATGTTGGACTGAGGGTAGACTGAACGTTACAGTCACTCACTTTCACAACTTGTGTTACAAAGTAGTACAGTATAACAAGACAAGACATGCAGGCCAGGGCTACCTCGTTAGCATGCTAACCTCAGTAGATGTCTTTGCAATACATAGAGGTCTGTGGCAAAAAGTCAACGCTGCTACCTCTTCACACTCTGTTGATAATATTATCAATTTTCTTTTACATATTCAAAACAAAATATCTTAGATTGGCCTTTTAAAGCATCAGCTAACTGAAACACTCTTTGTGTTTGCAGATAGATGCAACAAGTATTATGTCATGAATTCAGTGTGTACAGCTCAACCTGTACTGCAGGGACTTCTTAAGAGATTTATTGGAAGAAACTCTCTTGTAATGGCCTCCCTGACTGTATGTAAATACCTTAAATAAGAAAAAGAGGATTCAATGAAGTGTAGCCAATAGCCGATGACATAACTCATCTAAGCATCCAATGAGTCAGCCAGTGAGGCCCAACCTGAATGGGAAGATTGACAACATTTATTTACTGAGTAGGAAGACAATACATGCGCGCTTCCTGCTTTGTATTTATTAAGAGACACCAGTCAAGCAGTTCTCATTGATAGACACATTCACACACTCACATAATACCATACTGTAGTAGCAGATTTGATCAAATTTACATAAACCTTAAAGTCAGTTACAGTTTTAGTTTTTATACTGTTTTATACAAAAGAGTAATAATTAACAAGCTGGGTGCATTGCCGAAATGATGAAAAATACAATAATTAAAAATTGTTTTCCAGTTAAAACAGTTCAGTCAGAAATTAGCACTGAGATCAGTGTGGTACAGTAAAAAGTCAGTAAATGCGTGTTTCCTCTATGACATGATGCATTTGTGTGACAAGTAAAAGGGAACAGACAGGTTGTTACATTTTGCAGCTGAACTGTAGGTCTTATCTCCTACAGGGGAAATTACATTGCCACAAGTATTGTTTCTTTTCTTTTTTTTAAATGGTAACACTACAAAGTCTTTCTTTTTAAAATTGTTTTGCAGAACAGTGACAGTGAAAATAACTCAATGTGTAACATGATGGGGAAGACTTTATTTACACAAAAGACGAACAGTAAATCTGCCCATCAGGTCATGATTGAGCACCCACTGATGTGTTGGACTTCATCTACAATACAAGCCGATAATACTAACTGTCAGCGCCTTCACATCGGCACAACTTGCTGACCAAGAATGTGCCAAGAAGTATCAGAATTTTAACGAAAGTAATTTCTTTGTTTTCTAAGATTGCAAGATTAAAAAAGTGCTGATCTTTTCATTACTGGTCTGACGTAATTAATCTGTTCTAAAAACGTCATGAGAGTATTATAATGTTCTTGTAATTTTTTTGGAAGGGACGCTTTTTGTTGTTGTTGTTCCTTGAATATTATTCTTAAAGGTAGGATAACTTTCTCTTAAAACATTCCGAAAATATTTTGTGGAAATGTTTTCAGTGGGACATTTTTTTTTTAATATGCCTAAAATGTTATCATTTTAGAGTTGGATAGCGTAATATAAAAACAGTGTACACATTTTTTTGTTGCAACATTCTCAGAAGATTGTTGATAGCATAGTTTGAACATAATGCCTTAAGCAAGCTCAGATCCCATCTCTTCTTTTTACCCATTAGATCTAGATACCAGAGCTGGTTTGTTCCACTTTGTCCGAAGATTTATTTGTGCACAACAACATGTCTTCTCATGCAAGTCAGTAACATGCTGCATACACTTTGAACACATGAGGCTACGTGCTTCATCTTTATTTGTGGTGATCCCTGAATACCGATCATTGTCATTCAGGACACACCATGTCTCAATCATATCTCATCACTCTGTCTTCACATTGGGTGTCTGTCACCTCAGGTTTCGACAACGTCCCCAAAACATCATCATATGTTGCAGCCAAAATGTTCTAGCTTTGCTAAACTATCAGATGACAGGAACGTTTTAATAGAAAACCATCTCCAATCTGTGAAACATTTCTTGAATGTTGCATTGAGAATGTTCTTCCTTTGTCATCACACATTCTTGTGGAAATGTTTGTAAAAGAACGCCATGATATTTTACCTCAAATCATGTGTTGCTAAGCAATGCAGTGTTCATACAATTGGACATTATTTAACATTGTAGTCAGGATGTGAAGCTTTCAATAGATAATAAATGTGTTGCACTGAGTTTGGGGGAAATTGTGTATGAAGAAAAATGCTGAATAATTTTCATTTGATCTAACAGTGCAGCTGTTAAAATATTCCACGTGAGCATTAAATAGTTATAGCTTTAGTGAAATGCATGAATAACCATATAGAATACACTGTATGTATTTAAGCTCTAAAAACAGTATTTGGAAAAAAAAACCTTTCTTCTTCTGCAGCTTCTTAAAGTAAATTTTAAATCGAGAATCTGTGTTTAAGTCAGTCAGTCAGTCAGTCTTAAAGTTAAAGTGTAGTCTAAAGGGGATTATTAATTCATGGTTGTCAAACTACACTGAGTCATAGAATTGAACCTTCACAATGTACCAGAAACCTTCAACTCCCTCATGTGTGCATCAAGAGCAGAATCCAGCAAATAAATGTACATCACAAGTGGCGACGGGATGCTGCTGATACAGTAGTTCAAAGGTAACCCAGCATGAAATGAACAGTAGAGAAGTCTGTGGATGAACGAGCTCACTCACTGCAACAGTAAAGGGGAAGTTTCATCAGTGTCAAGCGAAAAGCAGCACCACCACCAGCACACAGCAGCGCAGAGTCTGAAGCAGGACAGGATCAGTCAGTCGCTGCTGCTGTGGCTCACATGGACCACAATCCTGCCTGAGTCTCTGTCTCACATCCTGAAGTGTGATTAGTTCCCATGTGCACACTCTCTCCCGAAAACATCCATTTGTCTTGTCCTCACTGAGTCTTCACTTTCTTGGTATGGGGAACAGACTCTCGTCTTCTGGGTTTGGCAGAGTAACGCCTGGTGAAGATATGAGATAAGAGCAGGATGGTATTAGTGTTACCATGGCAACTTTGAACACAAATCCATTAATGGGGATGGCATGATAAAACTAGTTAAGAAGAAAAGCTATGTATGGACCCTTACAGAAGAAACACACGGGTTTCCCATGCTTTCCACATGTTGCCACATATGATATTATGGGGAAAATATGTGGAAAAGTTTTCATATGGGACTCTACATGGGCTTCGCACATTACATCATGAAAATGTTCCTAAACCACTTGTTCCCATGGGCAAAATACATTGTACATGTTTCACATGTGCACAATTACATGTGTCATGTGGTCACGAGCTTTTGCACGTGAAATTCAGGAGGTTTTTCTGTCGGGGTATTTATTTTAAATTTGTGTGTATGCGTACATGTTTTGTAGTGTTTGTGTGTCTTATCTGATTTCTGGGTACTGAAGTACATATATTATATGTTCTGTGTAAGCGTTTGTGATACTGCTTCGTACCTTCGCTGGTAGAGGTAGAGGAAGAAGAGGAGCTCATCTCTGAAGCAGGAAAGTTGATGGGAGGAGGAAAATGATGCAGACGAGGAGAAAAAGGAGGCACAGGAACACAGATCCGAAATCAGCGTGTTCACTCCCTGGTGGAGAGAGGAGAGGAGGGAATTATAAGCTAATGAAACTCAGATCCTGGTAAGAGTTGAATTAAAATGGTTGAATCATTTTAATACAGTGTCCAAAAACATTTGAGAGTCATTGTCACTGTTACTGTTGGTGAACAAGTCAGAGAAACACTCACTCTGTACATCAATACTGTCCCCTGCAGGTGGCTCACAGACTTCAACTGTTCATCAGCAAAGGAAAAACAAAGAGACGACGGGGAGCAGTTCTTAATTTACATAATTAAAATTAATGAATTGCAATATTTAATGACATTTATTTATTATTTAATTTGTTAAATAATACATCAATAATGACCACATTTTTGCTGTCGCTGGGTTATCTGCAGGACCGACCTTGTGGTTAATGAAGAGCTGAGGAGCCATCGACAGGAAGCCGAAGGCATACACTCCTGAGAGGGTGAGAGGGGAGTTAAAGTGTTCGTACAGCACACTAATGGTTCAAATGAAAGTTAAACCTTCAGATTAATTATAAAACTGAAAAGCTTTCAGTGAAATACTTTGAAAAACTGCTCTATGATGATGATGATGATGATGATGATGATGATGATGATAGGGTGGATGGTAGAAAACTCACCGGTCACCAGGCTGTTGATCAGCCAGGAATAGTAACTGTCAACATAATACAAATTTATGTTAATTTAACAATTAGAAGTGCCTACTTATGCACCAGTAAAAAAAAAACTTTAAAAAAAAACTTGTACTTTAATTCAAATAACATTAAGGTCCGATTTCAATCTGACTGCTTTAAACACTTGAGTATAATCAAAAGAAACCAAGATGACATAAGGAAAGAGCTTGTGTTGAGGTGTCATGTGTGTGACAACATTTAAATGAAGCGGCAAAGCAGAAAGTTGAATCTGCTGGTTAGATCACCTCTTTTGGCGTAAGTAGGCCAGTGAGAAAACCGCTCCACTGATACACAGAGGATAGACCAAGTAGGACAAGTATCTGGATGCCTGGGGGGACAACCGCAGAAAAAGTATTAAAATTAAACAAAGCCTAAGGCAGACTATAAAATGAGAGACAAGACAGAAACATACTGATACCTGTGTATCATACTCCACCGTCTTTCTCTCCTCTTCATCCACCTTGTTTACCTGTAGAGTAAGACAGGAGTAAGACCAAGCAAGACTGTATACCTGTTAAAACCGCTGTGAACACGGACAGGTAAATGCTCTATACTCACATGAAGCTTGTTGCTTTTACACGGCAACAGGATCTTAAACACTTTGAACACCTTCCACACCTGGCAGGGTGACAGATTAGAGGATTAGTCAATCTGCGTGGATCTTTATTCGACTTTTATTTGTTTGACGACACCAGTAAGTACCTCAACACATGCTCCCAGCCCGACAGGAAGGAGCACCAGCAGACTGGTCTCCTCTAGTAGATGAAGGAAAATCAGCAAAGTGCTGAGACTACGCCACAGAACTAGAAATAGAAAGGCAGAGACGGACAACTCGTTTCATTTTCCAGGACCTGCCTCACTGTGGTAGATCACTTACAGCAAATGTATAATTAAATAAATGTCACTCATAAAGGCTGGAACTATCATGCAGTGACGCAGACTGGAAATTTTGCCAGAGGAACAAAACCTTTAGTTCTGACAACAGAAAAAGAGGGGATTTTTTTTTTTTTTTTTTTTTATGTTACGTAGATTACCTGACTTCCTGGACATTCCCGCCATGCTTTTCTTTTTTCTCCATGAGCTGATGTCATTTTTAAGAGCCAGAAATTCACAGATGAGCTGTAAAAAAAAAAGTGGGAGACAAATCATAAAATCATTCTTTTTATTTCACAAAACCTTGATTTGAAATACATATCTGGGCTATCTTGTGTCCATTTGTCTCACTGTACTACAAAATTTTTTTACCACACTTTGTATCAAGTCCTCTCTAATATGTACTGTATGGTAAAATATGTGGTGACATATACTCTTACTTGTAGAGCTGTGATAAATGCAGTCAGCACTAACAGGTAGAGGTTGGATCCCACCAGAGTTTCTTTAATCTCATCAATATTCTCCTCTGTGAAGCCTACATAAGAAAACAAAGGAGCTATTTAGGTTTTATTCAGGTAAAACTACCTTGTACAACTGTACACAGTATAACACACCATCAAATGTCTCGTTTAATATAATTCAGAGCCCTGAGCCCTTTAAAAACTATAACTCCAGTTATTAGCTCACCAAATTGCCGCAGGGAATAAACCATGTCCTGCAGATGGACCCAAAACCTGAATCCTCTCAAAGAAATTCCCTCATAGGAGACAGTCAAAGGGAGCTGAACAGTGTCACTGCTGATCTCCTGTCCATGGATGAATACATGAATATACAGCCATGATACTTTAAAACAAAAAAAACAAAAAGTCTGTTAAAGTTTATATACAAAAGTTTCCTACCATGAGGTCTCTGACTCTGAAGCTGAGCTCATTGACCAGCAGCAGAGGGAGGTAGATCATCTGTCTGCCCTCCTGAGAGCTGCAAGGAGAGGCAGGAGGGAAGTTTACAATAAAACTGACACGGTGGCTCGGCCACATCTCGTATTTACAGCCTGGGAAATATGCAAAGAGAGTAAACAAATTTACACATGTGCACATTTAAACAGTTTGCTTACTGGCACCTTTACGTTTGACAGGATTTAACAGGTTTACTTTACTTTTCAATCACCAGTGCATTATTTGTAGAAAATAAATCAGTGGTTACTGACTTAGTGGTTGGGGCCACTGCAGGGGATCGCAAGGTAAACACAAGATGAAAACACAACTATGTTTTTTCCTCACTTGATTTTTGTTCTTGTTTATTGATAGATAATTATGCTTGCTGAGGACTGCAAAATTTATATTAATAATGGTCAAGGAAACATGCAACCTGTAACGAGTGGCCACACACACCTATTGTTATTTTAACTGCGACAATACATTTTCTGTACCATAGATGTACTATCAGTAAAAGGGAATTTCCATCTGTAGATCCCGAAAGTTTTCAAGAGATATTGCTTCTTCTCAAGTGTCATAAGAAAAGGTTATAAATAGGATGTATAGTATGGCTTAAACAGGGTATGTGTTCAAATAAAATAGATGCTTTAAAAAGATCCCTGACTGGTAGCTTTACAGTGAATGAATATTGAGAAGATTGGATTATTATTATTATATATTATACATCACAAAAGAACACCAGCTAAACATTTTATTTCCTATATTATAATAAAGAGGCATCATAAAATGCCACAGTCACACTTGATTTTCTCTCAGAGTACCAGTGAATATCTTCTTCTTCTGATGTCACTCTGTCAGCAGCACTTTGACTGCTCACCTGCTTTGACCTCCAAAGCTTCATGTGACTTACACTCTCATGTAGCGCCGCACATCACTGGGAAGCCCCGCCTTGTTGAGGGTGAAGTCCTCTGACATCATATTGATTGACAGGTGCGGCCTCCAATGGGACACAGGATTCTTAGATCCGGGCCTCTGACGGAGCCGCAGAAGGAATTTATTTGCATGTCTACTGTAGAGGTGACAGGGTGGTTGGAATATGATGCACGTTTACAGATACTGAGTTACACTGTACCTTCTGCGTGTCCTTCTGCCCTTCTGTGGGTGGAGGAGTGATGTAGGTGGTGAGCTGAGCTGCGTAGTGCACTTCTCTGCTGTCCTCCAGAGGTGAAACAGCAGCTCTGTGGACATAAACAACTGCATACAGAGTGCCGTTAGCCCGAGTCTCCTCTGGCAGAGAGACGTTCACCTGCCTATGGAAAGACACAAAGGCATAAGTTAGAACAGCTAACCCGGCAATATGTCATTTCTTTTCATTAACTTTCACACATGTTAACGTTTACAATGTTTGTGTTGTGACATCTTTTTATTACCTGTGTGCACAATGCACAAGAATCACATTCCCGTGATGGTGACACACCTTATCTGTTGTGAGTAACCACTCATGTGAATGAGAGTGCTACTATGTACAGTGACTGGAAAACTTTTCATAACCTATTTATGTTAATGACTTGTGATTTCGCTACCAGGTAACACAACATGTCATGTCATGGACCAAATTTGTAGTAATGAGTCTTGTCTGATTAAGATTTGTGTCGTTAACGGATGTATCCAAATGTCAAACCCACCTCTCAAATGTAGAGTGAGGGTCAAACGGATCTATTTTTACAGCGAGGTTGAGTGGGCTGTTGTCTGGCACAAGGCAGGTAAAGACACTCAGCTGAATAAAAAAAAAATTAAAAAAAAGAGATTAAAGCAGTCTCTGCAAACTTCGAGATTAATTTCAAAACCTAGTTCAGATGAAAGTTGAAAACAAGAGAAAAACGTGTCTGTTCCAAATAACTTTATTTTTGTGATTGTACTAACCACTCCTAAACAAAATTTTACTGAGGATTCATTTGAAATCTGTGAATTATGGATTTTTGTTGTTGTAACAGAGCAGTATTTTTTCCAAAACTCACATTTTAATAGTCTGTACTCTGAGATATATACCACCTTCAGAATCTAAGTGTGGACTTCCCCCATACATCTCATGAGCCTTTAATGGTTCGGCCTGACAAACATGTATCTCTCTAAATAATTGGGCACAGAAATAAAAAACCTAAAGGCCAAAATTAAAAAAAAAGTAGGTTATTACTTGTCTTAAACTTCCATGGAGACAACACATGCTTTAGGCATCATACAAAGAAAAAGGGGCAAATAACATGATGGAAAAAAAAAAGAAAAGAAAAAAAAAGCATATGGCAGTCTGTTTAATTGTCAACTTGCTAAAATGATCAGATACATCACAGAAACTCACGGATTTGTATCACATAAGAATCAAAGGCCTGCGCTTACCTGTAGTCTGGGTCTGGCTGTCAGATAGGAGGTGATGCAGAGCTCCCCTCTGTCTCCATCGCAGGGTTTGGTGTTGAGGAAGCCAAACAGCAGCCAGGCGGTGTGAAGCATGTAAACCACGAACACCCCGAGGAGCAGCTTCGCGATGGAGCTCCTTTTCCCGCTGCTGTCCGCCTGTTTGGAGTAACAAGACGGCAACATGGCAGCTCTTAATGCCGATTGTCCAAACAGCACAAATAATACAATAAAAATAAAAAATAAAATAAAAAAAAATAAAAATAGGCCTATGGATGGATGGGGTTTGGATCGAGATCGTATCTGTATATAATCGGATGCGGCGTCAAACAATAATCGCCACGCTTCCTCCCTGTCACAGCCTCCTTCCGGTTGTGTCCAGCAGAGGGATGCTGATTCCGACAACTCCTCCGCGGCTGCGCCCACACAGTCATCACCGAGCCGGTCCACGGAGCCCACACACAAACACACGTCGTGTCATAGCTGTGTGCCACAAAAGTCATCCTGTTATTGAGGATTTCCCCCCCCCCCTCCTCCCCCCCATCAAACCCTTGTTCCTGGCGTTTACAGACGGGCTTTGAAGCACCATTCACCCTTTGTGTTGGAAGATTGTTTTTCTGTGTCATATGATAGTAAAGTGAATATCTTTGGGTTTTTCATAGTTGGTTTGAAAATAGCCTACCGAAAATAACAATTATAACGGTATCTTTTAAAAATGCAATCATAATTTGCAACCCTTGACTCATAATTGCCTTTGATTAAAAAAAAAAAAAAAAGTATAATTAAGAAATATGAATTAGGTCAAACTTTTGATTAGTATTTTACAAGTCGGAAGTAGGCCACAATAAGTTTGACTTATCAAGAAAATGATAACTTCTATCATGAAAACAATTTAACGTGTATTTTCTCCTCCTGGTCTTACTCGTCTTTCATATTTGATGTTAGAGCCAACCACTCGGTATTTTTTAAACCTGTTTGTGCTCTGTGAAAAAAAAAAACAAGAAAAAAAACAAACAAAAAAACGCTCCATTTTCTGTCCGAGTGATTGACTTCTTTATAGACGATCTTTGTGCGCTCGTCACCGCGGTGCATTGTGGTCGGAGTGCTCTTGCCTCTGTCCTCGCGGTCGCTCGTTTCTTCCTCACCCGGTGAAGTGTGTTTTTGGGACTGAAACGCGGAGTAATGTGTTGATTCAGGACAGCCTGTAGTCAGCGGCGGGTCACCGAGCTGTTTTACTGGTGTCTTTGTTTACTGTCGCCACGAATCCGGATAATTACCGAGGCCAAAATAAATGTCGTTATGCTAACAGCTGTTAGCAAGTGAGGACAGTTAGCATAACAAGCAGAGCCGCGAGCACGTTTTAAAACGGCGCGAGGAGAGTTGGAAAGGAGACGCGCACCGCAGGAGGACACGTTAACTAGTCCTTGCTTTGCATGTCCCGCGGCTGTTACACGCGGCTCTGGTTAGTCCTGTGGATCTGGACCGTCTCGTCTCGGGACAAAACAAACGGGCAAAACAAACTCGAGGCTCCTCCGAAACCGTCCATGAGATGACTCGAGCATTTCACACACGTGGAGCTTTTCATGCCTCGTCCGCGTTCATTTCTTTCTCGGCGTACGGAGGCTGAGGCTCCTTTTCCTTTCTCCCGCATGTTTTGTGAGTCACGTGCTGCTCAGCTGTGCAGAACCGGCATGGCGGCAGTGCGCGTGAGGATCAAACCGCACGCGCTGCCGCGGGTTGGCGGTGTGAGGTCCACGGGGACGCCGTGCGTCGGGACCTTTAATCCGAAACGCCTTTTCAGCTCTGTCGGTGTTTTGTCCTCGAGACTCGGCGGAGCTCGAGCCGCGAAGCCGCGTGGCGGCGGAAGACTGGGATCGATCAGCTGGAGCTGCGGTGACGTCATTTCAAATGCGTTGCGCGGTCAAACACTGCCTGTGTCGGGATGTCCCAGGAGAGCTCAGTCTGCTGCGATGGGGAAGGAGAACCTGCTGCGAGGAGGTGCAACGTGGCCTGGTAAGATGAAAACAGTTACTTAAATAACACACTGACAACAACAGGGCTGCAAATAATAATTACTTTTTTCAATATTGATTAATCCGAGTTGATTGTTTCTTGATGAATTGATTCACCGTTCAGCCCCAAGATGTCAAAAGAACGATGAGAAATGTCAACTAGTGTTTCCCATACCTGTCAGTTTCAGAGCAAAGTAGATTTATATTTTAACATTCAGCACTGCTGTAGTCAAAGAAGATAAGTGAACGACTCTAACTGTTATGGAGAAAGGAAGGAAGGAAGGAAGTGTTATTACCTTGTTAGTCCTGCTGTGTTCAAGTCTGTTCTGCTTTATATGGGAAAACTTTCCTTCACATGTGGTTTTAACTTTTCTTTCTTTTCTTTTAACAGTGTCCTTCATCCGCAGAAGAGTCACAGACGCCCCGCTCTCTAGTGTGCCTCCAGCTTTTGTCGTGGTAAGAGATATAGTTTCAGTGGTCGTTGAATAGCAGTGGCTACTAGCTCCATGTTAGAAGTACTTAGTGGTGAGATGATGCAGACCGTTGGATCTCGCAGCTTTTTTCACGTGGATTTAAACCATATTTTCGACTGTCGTGCATTTTAAGTGCAGAAATTCATGCTGAAACTGCTGTGAGTTTAAACTGAGGCTGTTGTGATCAGTTCAGGTGACCAGTTTCATGTTTTATTTATGTGACAGATGAAGTTTGACCAAGAAGGAAATGTCACATCATTTGGTAAGTGTTAGGAAATTAATTTAATCAATTTCTATTGTCTGATGCTTCTTATTTTGATTGATTGTCAAAATATGACCATGTAAGAGACATGATTGGTCGTCTCTTACATTTGACAGTGTTGGTATTGTTTTCATCATTTCATACCCTGGAGTTCACTCTTAGCCGCACAGGACATACATTATACTGTTGCTGTGTTACTTCTGCTTTGACATGTTGTGTAACTATCCCCTATTGTGGTAGCGCACTCTGTTGTGTTTGTCGTCCAACAAGAAGAGTTGTTTTTTTGAAGAAAAAAAAAATATGCTAAAAGCAGCTGCCTCTGCCTGGTGTGTGTGTGTGTCCCATGTAAAGTAAAAAAAAAAAAAACATGTGGTCGGATTGTGTCTGTGTTATTTCACTCAGTCTCTGCTCCTCTTTTCTTTTTCTTTTTTTAAAGAAAAGAAGAAGACAGAGCTTTGTCAGGAGCTGAGTCTTCAGGCCAGAGACCTTCGTTTCCAGCACAGTACCAGCCTCACTGCAAGAAACAACTGCATTATTATACGAATGGCGGTATGTTGTTCCTTTTTGCTCTTATAACACACACATGCACTGGCAGGTGCTTTCAGATCAAGATCATCTTTAATCTGGCTGTTTATTAGGAAAATGTTATCTTAAGTCCGACCCAAAACATTTGTAACACCGGGTAAATATTTGTTGCCATAGTCAGGAATATACTGTAGCCCTGCAAAACACTTACAATCAACCTCTCGTGATGCAGATCTCGATATAGCTTCATTTTAAACTAGAGGTATCAGTGCAGGTTTCTGAACCAAAGGAAACATGATGCCGCCCAGATGATGACAGCGCAGTAAAATCATGAAAACTGGAAAAATATGTGTGGCTCAAAGTTCCCAGAAGGCTCTGTATTACCGCATTGTTTTCAAGGTTGTAAATTATTTTATTTATAATATAATTATATCACAATTTCTTACATTAATTAAAGTGAATAAGGCTGTTTAATACAGAAGCGTATTGCTGCCAGACCACAAAAACAGATCAGCATCACATCACAACATGGAAAGTTTAGTTATAACAAGATATTTTCACGTTATTACATCAAAGAAATGTATCACATAATTACAATAAACTCTTCTTGATATAACAATATACTACAATATACTATTACTATGTTATTACAGGAAACTCTACGTTATAGTGAGATAAAATAATTGTGTTCTATAACAATATATAAAACTCAATGCATAAAGCCATACCAAACACACGAAGGAATGGTGGATTACTTCTGCACTACACGTGGACATTGTTTAGCCCGAACCACAGTCGCTTGTTCTCCAGAGGCCATGCTGGACAAGGTGTAGAAGAAGAAGCAATCGTCATGACGACTCCTCATTTTACAGAATTGATTAGTGTCTCCTCTTTGAGGCAAATCATCTTTAGTCTCCACCATTGTCACGGTGAGGTAGCCGCACTCTCTGTCACACCTGATGGCGAATGTGAGAGCACAGTCAGTTTAACATTTGTTTCAGATGAAAAAGTAAATGCACAAGTAAAGTCAAGAAGTTTTACTTTTTTGCACTTTGTCATCAACCGTAACCATTAGTGCTGTCAGAAAGAAAATGATACAGCAAGTCTGATGACGAGTAATAACTGATATGAAAGAAAACTGTCATGTCAGTTCTGTCAAGATTTTCTTGAAGAGAAGTATAGAAGAGATAGACAGAATATTCTGTAACGAATAGAGTATGCAGCACTAGACTATTCATGTTAAGAGGTGAATATATATCTGATCTCACCTGTTTTTCATCGTTTCCGTCCCGAATGCGCGGCACTCCACACACACAGTGTGCTCCTGACATCTGTTCTCACACAAAGGGCAGTTCTCACAGGTCGGACCTACATACGGCATCTCGCATTTACATCTTCCACACTGGCACATCCCTCTCCCATTGCATAGAATCTGGTTTTTGGCCAAACAGGAGTCGGTTTCCATGGAGCAGCTGCAGTCTTCACCTGTCCAATCGTCGTCACAGATGCACCTTCCACACATACACTTCCCGTTTCCTCCACATAATCTGTTCGATCAAAAACGTAATATTCATCCATCTATCTGTTATTGTAACTAAGTAGGATTAAAAGAGAAGACAATGTTTGACTTCTCGGGCAGAAAGTGTTCACTGATCATCACGTATACCTGCCGTTGCTGTAAAAACAGTTAAAGTTGTCGCACTCGCAGAATCTTCCGCTGTATCTTTCCTTTGGATTCTCGCGTATGTCACAGTGACAGAAGCCCTCCACGCACCTCCCCCGATCGCTGCACACGGGGGCATTCGAGTCTGAGCGGCAGAATCGATCGTCTCTCGATAACAAGGAATCCGTGTCCATCTGGCAGCGTTGTCCGTCATAATGCTCGTAGCACTCACACTGGCCACACGCGAGAGCCCCGTGACTGCTGCAGCCAGCGCTGTTTTCCTCACGGTTTCCTGTGCAGTTGCATTGACCTGGGAAGGCAAATTGTTTTTTTTTTTGTGTGTGTTTTTTTTCACAAAACCTTTGTCACATTGAAGACACCTGTGCTGTTCTGTTCCTTTAATTTGCCACAGTCTTTGTTTTGTTTTTTTGCAGAATATTGGGATTTATATATTACATAGTTTAAATAGAACTGACTCTATTTCAATGTCCAGATTTTGCAGATTAGCTGATCCTCAGCTTTTGGACTGTTTACTCAGTGTAGCATGGTTCTGCACACTTACAAAGCAAAGTGATCTCTAACTTCACGCTCTGTGGAAAGCCTTTGAAAGTGATATAGACAGACCAAGGTCCAGTTCTGTTCTGGTTTGAGCTATCACTCGTACGGGGACACTGAGCAGCTTCCACATTCACCTAGTGAGAAAGACGAACTATTATTATAATAATGTGTATTTTGTAAAGGCACGAATAAGAAGTGACACTTGAATGTTACATTAGACATTACTTCTCTGACCTGTACAAGCAGGCGATTTCCTTTCATTGTGCTGCTGATTGTGATGTCGACTCCTGCTGGCACATTGCTGGTGTTCATAGTCAGCTCTGTTATTGGCTGGTCTGTCGGCATGGAGATAGTTAGTGGAAAGGACTGGCTCACGCGCGGCCTCAGATGTAGGGAGAACTCCTGAGGCTGCAGGAACAGAGTTTTGGCGTCTGCAGGGTCTGTGCTGCAGAGGTCACCAGCAAGAAGATCAATACCTTAGAAGTCATTACAGTATTGCACAAATGATCAAAATATTTCCTTCTGCACCAGTGTCATATTAGTTTGGGGTGATGGATTTAATAGTTTATCTTAAAGTAATAGGACACATAGGGGAATTTCTTACTAAAAATACTGTAATTCCACTTTCTCTTTTATTGGCCAGTATGAAAAGGAGCTGTGATTAAATTAATCAGTTACTGTTTCAGTGCCTTTATGGGCACCTCACTATTGTTTGAAGACAGATTTGTAAATTTGTCTACGTGTCGTTTAACCACCGCAGAGTTTGACTGCGGCTCTGTAAACCAGGATCCTTACCTGCTGTCATTCTTGACAACCTCCACCCTGCTGTTAGGGTTATAGATATAACTTTTACCACAGCCTGCTCTGCGCAGCCCGTTCACGGTATGACAGCGAATGTTTGCACCGGGGGCGGTGCACCAGGCGCACTCAGGGTCCAACTGGATGCACTCGTCGCAGCTAGAAGCAGATGTGACACATGTTGGTTCTTTGGCCCAGCTGAGACAGAACAGAACCAGCAGCAGGCAGACACAGGCCAGCTTCACAGCCATCCTGCAGTCAGAAGGAAACATCAAGATTATGTTCATGAAATTATAAATTTAGTCATCAGTCAAATAAGGACAGAAGCAACTGAAACTATAATTGTCTTTAAAAAAAAAAAAAAAAAAAAAAAAAACTTTAGCCAGACTGGAATCAATAAATGACTGAGGCACAGCATGTTTCTTGTTTTGTAATTATAAGTGGTAAACAAAATAAAACATAAATACAACAGAGTGCTGATTCATTGCCTGTAATATTAAAAGCTTCCCGTGCTGTAGCTGTGTCGGGAGATCCTCCCCTGCAGACTGTGACACACTGATACACCTCAGTTTTGTATCAGCTGCGTCTAAATTCTGGAAGCAGAGTCTGATCACGGATCCTGATTGGTGGGCCTGTTTTGGGTATCTAACTGTTGCTTTAGAAAGCAAACACAGAAGTGCACTTGTACGGGATCAGCATGATTTCATTGATCAGCGCTCACCGCAAATATTTACAGATCAGAGTCAACTAGTGGGACAACAGGCTTTGAAATGCATGCACAGTTGTATAAAACACACTGAGTACAGACGTATGAACATATGAAATGTCACGTATATTAACAGCCTGAAATTTTTAATTGAGATGTTTTCAAAGTAGTTGCATCGACTCGTGGGATCAGAGTATATGTTTGAGTGTTTCCCTAAGTGCCTAACTTCTCTCCCCGTTGACCCTCTGTCTCTTCACAGTCTTTGAAAGCCATTTTGACCCCGCAGTACTTTTTGGTGCTGGATTTTCGCGGTCTGGGACTGGAGCGCTGGCTGGTACTGGAGCTCGCCCCTCAGCTGGCATCGCAGACACACTCTCTGCCCTTTGAGTTCAGAGCACTGGAGGCAGTCCTGCAGCACAAGGTGAGACAGATCACAGGGAGACAGTGCGCTTGTGTACTTAAGCATATTCTAACCCACATAAATAAGGACATGCCTGAAGCTCTGTTACAACATAAGCGAGTGTCCGTGTTTGTGTCAATAGGTAAATACTCTACAGACCCGGCTGAACGATGTTGAACCAGTAATATTGGACACATTGGAATCCCTCGTGGACGCTAAAATCCTTTCTGCTGATAGAAGTAAACTACATATACTGCTGCAGAGCAGCAAGAGGTAAAACACATAAGCATTTATCTTGACATAGTTAGAAAAAGGGTAACATTTCTGGATTACAACATTTGTCTAGATTAGAGGAATTGGGTGAGCATCTCTGGGGCGGGACTGTTTTTTTTTTTATTTTACTGGTCATTCAGGATTCATGTATAAAATAGAGCATGCTTCTACGCTCACTTTTTAGATTACTATTGTTATCTTTGAACAGTATATGTCTATAACAGTGTTTGACCGAATCATTTATGTATTCACTTATTTTCTTTGTCTCTCTTTTGTGACAGTTTATCAGAGTTGGAGACAGACATAAAAGTATTTAAGGACTCCTTGCTGAAGATTTTAGACGAGGATGAGATCATTGAAGAGCTCTGTCTCACAAAGTGGACAGACCCAAGAGTTTTGTATGTCACTCAAGCACTCAAACAGACAGCAATCTCTGTAGACTCGTCTTAAGTCCCAGTCACTGGTTGCAATCTAAGATAAAGAAGACTCTAATGGGTCCAAGTCTGTTGTCCATTTTGAAGAGTCTCTCCCCTCCCCTACGGATCATGTTTTTCTCTACTATTGTCCTTATTAGTTGGGGGTTAGGTTAAACGTTACGGTCAGGGGTTTCAGAAATATCTCGTTGGGGTGAAGTAAAAGTTAGGATGACTTCCCTGAAAATTAAACATACCAGAAAACGACTCTGAAGGTTTTGATAACTACCCGACCTTTTTTTTTTTTTTTTTATGTGTATGAACTTATGTCCGTCTGTTTGCCTTTCAGTGAAGAGAGCAATTTGGGTATTGACCACGCTGAGGAGATGGAGCTGTTACTGGAGAATTACTACATGCAGGTATTGTGGTGCTGATTTTCTCCCCTAATTTTCCTATTAAATAGAAATAATTTAATTATTGGCCTTTTGACTTATTTCAGTTGCCTGAAGTCATTTTCATCAAGACCTGATTAAACCTAATACATTTTCGTGTTTATGGAAACATTTATATTTACTTGCACCTTAATTGTGGTGAATGTCCCTGTCCACGCACCCCTCCTAGTTGGTTAGTTTACTATCGAAAGCACTGAAACACATCGACAGTACATGTGATTGACACTCGGTGAGCTATTTATTGTGTTCACTTTGAACATCTCCATACAGACAGAGGAGCTGGGGAACAAAGCCAGAGAGCTGAAAGGACTCATAGACGACTCTGAGAGTATCATCTTTATCAATCTGGACAGGTACACACGCTGGCTGCACAATATACATACAGTGTGTGCACACATATTTTTGGTAGTGACAAACACAACACTGTGATTATTGGGCTTGAATGAACCATTGAACAATCAGTTCAATAAATCCAGTCGTGTTCTGAGCAGGATATGAAAACTGTTGACCGTTGTGTTTACGATGTTCAAGGTTTTATTTGAAACTGCCGACGTGTGTTCTGTACATTATACAAATCTTTCTTTCTCGCTTGAATCCCAAAAAAACAAATCTCGGACAATGTTTTTGAGTTTTCTCAGGATAAATTGACTTCTTGTCTGTTTTATTGTAGCCATCGTAACGTGATGATGCGTCTGAATCTGCAGCTGACGATGGGCTCCTTCTCCCTGTCCTTATTCGGTTTGATAGGGGTGGCCTTTGGGATGAATTTGACAACAGCTTTTGAAGATGTGAGTTTATATCAACATTAAGTTTGATAGTTGTTGTTTGCAACGTCTCAAATATGAGGACTCCCTTGTCTTAATTTTCTAATTTGTTTTGAACTGTTCGTGTGATAAAATTAAGGATAAAACTTAGTTGATAGTTTACAGAAAAACCTAATTAATATATCTAATTTCAAAATGGTTGATATCTCTTTTTTTTTTTTTGCATGTGCGTAACTGTTTTAAGTGGATTTATTCATTTCGGTCCGTATCTCTCCATATGCATGCTGTACCTTTTGTATGTTTATACGCACATATATTTATGGCTGTGTTTATCACCAGGACCCTCGTGCCTTCTGGTTGGTGACAGGCTTCATGTTTCTGGGCAGCGGGCTGATATGGAGACGACTGTTGTCATTTCTGGGACGACATCTAGAGCCTGCATTACCCCCACCAGTAATACACGCACGCACACACACACACACACACTGGCACACTGGCTTCTCAGTACTTTTAGGTTTTCCATTACATGCCCAGTATAATAGTGTTTACCCCACACAGTTCAGTTCATATATGCAGGCCCACCACTCGCCCTGAACTGCTCCTTTAAATAACTGAACAGAATTTAATTTAGTAATATCAGAGGGATGGGTGCTTAAAGAGAATTTCTTCTTCATGTAACACAGATCCATCCAGTTTGGAAGAGAAGTCTGAAAGCGTCAGACGTCAAAACTGGAGTCAGATGAAGTTCTACCTCAGCTCTGTGAAATGCCATAGACTCTGCAGCTTTAAAGGCAGCTGTGTCACTGCGCTGGTCCTCTTGAACTTACCTCTGTCCACAGCAGATGTTGGGACTGCATCAACATGTCTGGAGACTTGTGTGTTACAGTATGAGTGCTTCAGTGTCTCCATAATTGTGTCATGTGTAATATGTTGGGGTTATTTCAGATGTATCGATTAGAAATCTTCATTTCTAATCATCTTCCTGTATTTGGGTTAGATGAGTGGACCCAGAGTGTTGCCCTGTCATCGCTGGTTTTAGAGCAGTGGATGGATGCGTAGGGGAGCAGCGGCACTGGAACTGAAACCGGTAACAAACTAAATAACATGATAGCCACCTCAATATGCAGCTTTACTTTATTTTATTTCACAGGTGGAAAAAGTGTGTCAAAAGCATAAATTCTATTTTAATTAATGTGAAGCCTATAAATGTGTGTCTGTTAAGTTTTATATAGACTGATTTCCTCCTCTGCTCACTGTATATACTGTATGTTAAAAGATTGCCTTTAGAGTGAGTACAGTCTGCAAAATTGTAACATCAGCTAGAAAATAAGGACTTTTCTAAACTCCTGAAACATTTACTGCCATGGAAAACAAGGATTTATCAGATAATTGTGTGTTATCTGGTGTGATTGTCAACATAAGCGAACACATGAGAACCATAATATAGGACTTTAAAGCTCTGACTGACTTTGTCCTGTGGATATTTGGCCAAAAACAATTAATACCTTTAAAAAGCTGTAAAATAGACTGATCCATCTCACAAGTAGTTACTGATAATGGCCTGCTAATTGCCTTAACAGAAGTAAACAAACATTTTTGATTCAATGCCACAGCAGACTTTATGTTTTATAGAAAAAATGTATGACTGGGGGATCCCAAAACGTTCCCAGGCCAGCTGGGAGATATAATCCCTCCAGCTTGTCCTGGGTCTTCCCCGGGGTCTCCTGCTAGTTGGGCGTGCCCAGAAAACCTCCAGTGGGAGGCGCCCAGGAGGCATCCTGATCAGATGCCCGAACCACCTCAGCTGACTCCTTTCGACGCGAAGGAGTAGCGCCTCAACTCCAAGTTCGGCTCAGCTCCCTCTTCACCAAAACGGTCCGGTTCACCGCCTGTTGTACTGCTGCAGCCGCACCGATCCTCCCCTCACTGTGAACAAAACCCCGAGATACTTAAACTCCTTCGCTTGAGGCAGGCACTCCGTCCCCACCCGGAGGGAGCAATCCACCAGTTTCAGGCGGAGCACCATGGCCTCAGATTTGGAGGTGCAAACCGCCCCAGTGAATGCTGGAGGTCACTGTCCAAAGAGGCCAACAGGGCCACATCATCTGCAAACAGCAAGAGAGGCGATCCCGAGACCCCAGAACCTGACGTTCTCCTCCCACCGGCTGCGCCAAGATGTCCCGTGACAAAGGACAGCCCAGTCGGAGGCCAATACCCACCGGGAACGTGTCTGACTTATTGCCGAGAATACGAACACGAAACATACCAGCAGTTGTGTGTTTGAAGTGTTGAGTTTATGCTTGGCTGTCCTGACTGCCATTTTTCTGCCATTTCTGCCATTTTTCACTAGAGGGAGTCAAAGCTGCACAACATCTCTCCCTTAACTGAGGTGGAGAGCGAATATTGCAAAAGTGTTTATTGAATTTTATACAAAAATCAATAAATGTGTTTTGGGAACCTATATTATCTTTTATTTTTACAGAAGTTAAAGCTGTAACTTTTAGGTGTCTCCCCCCCCCCCCCCCCCTCTAGGACATTTAGGGTGGTCCTCAACTTCCAAGTGCTATATGAAGGTTAAGACTTGGTTATAGGGTAAGAGTGAAATTAGGACAGAGTGCCTAACGAGTGACCCCCACAAAAATATAAAGCAAGGGTTGTGTATGTGTGGGTGTATATTTCGAATTTTATGTGGACAAAACCATTATTGTAAGGACATTTTTGCATTTTGAGGACAGGTGGTCATCTGGTCCTCAAAAATGTAAAGGTCAATGTGATGGTTAAGACTTGGTTTGAGGTTAGAATTAGGTTTAGGTTAGGATTGGGGTTAGGCACTTTGATGTGATGGTTAAAATTAGGCCAGGTATGCGATGTCTCGATGTGTGTCCTCATAAGGATAAACAAACATGAGTCAGTGTTCAGGAACGCCCCCAGCCACCTACCTTCTTCTTCAATGGACGTCACGCCGTGTTGACGTCACCGCGGAGCCACGCTGCGATGCCAGTCCAAACAACTTTTCAGTCCAACAATTCCTCATTCACGACGAGTCCGGGGAGGCGTTCAAGAAAGTAGAGATTTAACAAACTAACTAAATACAAGCGGAAACGTGACAAGAATTTAGCTGAACGGCTTTACTTTAAATATCCCATTTAACTTTTCTCTTCGTTATTTACATTTTCCCTTGAAAACGTCGTTGGTTTTTGTGAGATAAAATGAGGAGCCCGTGGTTGCTGTTCCTCGTCGGGCTGGCGACTGGGTTTATCAGTGAAAAAGTAAGTAGCTTTTAATTTACGGGTTCGTTTTTAATTTGAACTAGTTGATGTTAATGGAAAACCTTAATGTGATTTTTTTAATTATTATTGGCAGCTTTCACTAATTTAATCTGGAGAAATGGCACTAATGAGCCGTTGAAATACGTTTGAAAAAAAAGAAAAAAAAAAAGGGGCAAACGTCCGTAACGTTTATTTCGTTCAGTTGACTTTTTCCTTCCAGTCTCTCCATAAAATATTGGTTTGTTTTCTTTTCACAGTGTGTTATGTTGTCATAGCCAGTTCAGAATGTTTATTTTATCGAAATATTTTCCCATTATTGGACCACCTGGATGTTAGAAGTTTGCGCTGAAAGTGATCGACATTTTTATATCAGCTTGCCCAAATGGTATCTTCCTGGAATCAACAGCATACGATAAAATAAAAATAAATCCCATTAATCCAGGATTTTCTGATAGTCAGCAACAGACTCTGTATTCAAGCCAAGTTCAGGCGTCCAGTTTGGTGTCAAGTTCACACGGGGCCAAAGTTTGTTCAGCCTCAAACTCGCAAAGCGTTGAGATTTAAACCCAAATCTGGACAAGAGCTGGACTGAATTTCACACCCACACGTGGCTGCAAATGTCAAAAGAAATTCAGTGTCAGAAATTCATAAATATTTAACCAGGATAAAAAAAAAATTAAAAAAAAAAATTACTTGACAAGTCTGTATTGGCTAATAATTAGAAAACTCTCCCTTTCTTTTCTCATCTCTATGTGTGTGGGTCTGCTGTAAAGCAGGAAAACACATGGGAATGACATGGGAGCTCTGTTCATTGTCATGTGTGAAAAGAATATCCGAGTTGCATGATTTATTGACTGTAAAAGTCCCAAATGAGAGCCAGGGAATTTCACCACCTCTCCAGAAATGCATATTGTTTTAAGATTTATGGACTGTATATTGTGAAAGTGGGAGAGCTGAAACCTGAGACTATCGTAGTGGATATTTGTAGCAGCAGCTGAAAAGAAAGCACACACTGGCCGCCCTGGACTGAAAGAGCTGTCGACATTTAAATAGTAAATAATGTTTGCCATTTCTTCCTTGCCAAAGAGTATGAATATGATACCTTATAATCAGGTGTGATCACACACACACACACACAAAAAAACCGACCTTTATCCTGCTTAATTTATTTATAAAGTGGGTCGTACTGTGATCCACACGTGCTTTGTTTCCTCTTTACTTTGTGCCACTAATACACATACTCCAGTCCCAAATTGCTGGGCGTGATGGGTTGCGTTGTATATCCAGTTTCTTTTTCTGAGGTGGCTGTAGAGTTACTGGTTAGTCAGTCGGTGATATTACTCACATCTGAGAGATGAATGTTTGAAGCAGGCTTTCAGGCCACGACAGTCTTGTGAGACGGGAGTTGTGTCATTTTGTGGATGGATGACTCACACTGAGTCCCACCGGGCTAGTTCAGGCAAGCGTGTTAACAGCGTGGGATACATGCACTTTTCCATGCAACCGCAGAAGGGAAGAGGAAGAGGGTGACACCTCATCGCGGTGTTATTAATGATTATTTTCTGAAGTACATTACCAATAAAGTAAAACGAGATGATTTAATGATAATCAAAGAATGTAAAAAGAAACGTAGGTTGACGTTCTTTTCGGTGGCGATTTGCCTGAAGTTTATCAGTTTATCAGTAGTAGTCACAACATTGTTCTGTGAATGGAGGGAGGACTGTAACCATCTGATTGGCCTCCAGGTTATTTCTACGATAGTTGTTGTGACTTGGTTTTATTGTCTGACTTTCAGTCTCCGCATGCCCTTCGAGGGATCTTCACAATATGAACAACTGGAACTAAAAAAGAGCTGTAAAACTAGAACGAGGCATCCTGCAGTTGGAAATACCAGCGAGCAGATTCCACGAAATATTGTTGGATCTCTTTCGGTTCTTTTACCACCACAAAATATTATCTTTTGCTGTGTGATGTGGACTAGGACCCGTAGTTTGGAGTCAGAAGTTTCATATTACTCCTATATGACATCCTATATCAATATCGCGTGTTGGACAACCGTAGATATTGTGTGACTATCTGTTTTTTAGAATCACATGTTGGAGTTTGGAGAAAGACAACTCTGTCTTGTCCAGACCTCTGGAGCTGAAACAAAAATGTAAAAAATCTGTTAACTCCCAAATTGGCTTCTATTTCTTTCAGTATATAATCATTTTGCCTTCAGGGACCACAGCTGCTGTTAAACAACAAAATTAACATTCGACGTTGAGGAGTCAAACATTTTTACGAGTCAAAACCTTAGTCAAACATTCACTCCCTTCAACACCGTGTTGTGTGCTGCTGCTGCTGCTGCACCTATCTCGATGATGATGATGATGATGATGATGATGATGACAGGTCTGGTGTGGCTTTTTGGTTGTTACACAATCTCACTCCTGACTAGACTGTCCTCTCGTTGATTTCCACCTCATTGGGGAAATATTTAACTTTTTAGCCTAGCAGAAACTAAATATATGGATTGGTTCATCCACAATACACTTTCCCAACATCATCAGTACTTCATGTCTGTAGAGTTGTACAGCTGTGATCCAGCTGTTTCCAGTAAACTGTCTTCACAATGACAAAGTCGCGGGACACCATATTGTTATATGGTCTTTGTGTGTGTGTGTGTGTGTGTGTGTGTGTGTGTGTGTGTGTGTGTGTGTGTGTGTGTGTGTGTGTGTGTGTGTGTGTGTGTGTACGTGTGTACATGTGTACGTATGTACGTACGTATGTTTTCCAGATGTGTGAAACCTGTGAGTCATGCCTTCCCGTAAACCATAATGCAAAACTTGTCTCCTTCAACGAGGACGAGAGAACATTGTCTTTTGTGTTTGGTTTTATTTAATATACGGTCAGTACATTAAACAATAAGTCAAAATATGCTCTCATATCATGATGTTATCCTCTGCACAAATTTCAGTTTGGAGTTCTGATTCTCCGCAAGAACTTAAGTTTTAGTTTTAATCATATGCAGAGTGTGGCGCCGTGTTTTAAATACCAGTGACACAAAATATGTCCTCATTATGCTGATAATGATTTCAATCTTATTTCCTGGGACATGAGCTGCTCTCTTTCAGAGCTGGAGAATACACACCCAAGACTAGATGTCCAACCTGGACATGTGTGTTTGATAGTAAATTGAAGCTACATCTAAATTGAACTCAATTTGGTCATCTGCACAAATTCTACATGTAAAGACACCGTAGAAGTCATTAGTTGTGCATCGACGTGTGTATGGAGGAAGCACTTACCGCCTTCTGTATGGGTGTCTGTGTTTTGTTTTGACAAGCACACCATCTGCTTTTGTAATCCCTGGATTAAGACAGCAAGAATGTAAGAGCCTCCTCTGCTATTTTAATCAGACTTGGCATTATGGGATTCTGTGTTTAAAAAAAAAAAAAAAAAGTGAAGTTAATGATTTTCTGTTTGGCCTCTTTCACCACAATCTGAAGACAGCAACTTTCTGCGTCTCATAATGTTTTGTTTTATGTCGGTTGATAGGTCTCTTTTAGCTCAATCTACGTTCGCGGACCCCATGATGGAAATTGAGCTAAAAACTTTGTTCGGACTCTTTTCTACCTTATTAAGCGCTAAAATAAGCTCAACATGTAGCTTGCTAATATGTTGCAGAATGAAACGGTATCAGGGGTTTGGTATCGAATTACAAAATAAATACACACATTTCATATCCTTATCACTTCTCATGTCTGATTTATTCTACACTCATGGCTTTTGTCTGTTTTTTTGTTTTTGTTTTTTTTTACATTTAAACATTTGCGTATTTTACCAAAAGAAAAATGGTATTGACAGGAGAAGACTTTCTCTGAGAGTTAATCTCCCCCCCCCCCCCCCCCCCCCCGAGTGTGAAATCAGTAAATCAGAATGGAGCACTTCATCACACATCTTCTCCTTTGTCTTCAGCGCCTGTTTTACAAAAAGCATACAGAAGTGTCCCTGTGTCTCTCCTTCTCTTCCTTTCTCCAGCCTACCTCCTTTCTCCCTCTCTCAGCACCTGTGTTAGTGGAAGCATAGTATACATACCAGACATACTTCAAGTCTCAATGGGCCATATTCATCCATGTCTGTGTGTGTCTTAACACCAACATATGTTCTAGCCTCTTTCTTTCCCTCCTTTTGAATTTCAGAATCATTATCATCTTTACTTCTTTGATTCATGTGGTTTCTAGTTTGCCTGAGAGCCATTTGTTCCATTACCTTGTGTCTGCCAAGGATTTAGATTTTTTTTTTAAAAACAACGCGTTTGATTTTCATCACACTCCTTTGTTGCGTGTTTGGGTTGCATGAGTTTTTCCTGGGCTGCAATCTGAAGTATAAAACAGTCTTTTTTGTGTGTGTGTGTGTGTGTGTGTGTCCACTTGTCTGTTGTGTGTGTGTGTGTGTGTGTGTGTGTGTGTGTGTGTGTGTGTCCACTTGTCTGTTGTGTGTGTGTTGTCTTTGAAGCTGCTCTATCTCTTCCCACTTCCTCTCAAACACATTAAAGTGTCTGCTGACTGGTTCTGTGAAGTGTCACATATTACTGCCACGACACATGAAAAGAACAATGAACCAGCTTCCATCTGCTTTACATAAGATAGTATATAGATGCAATGCACACTGTGGCTTCATTCGCAGACGGCGGTGCACACTCTGGCATATTTGGCCGGCATACATCATTGGTTGCGAGAGAGGTATTGTCTTACTCCAGAACTGTAGAGACGCTGGCATGTTTTCAATTAGTGGGAGGAATTCAGCAAGTGTGAATCTGTGTTGTATCGTTAGCATTTCTCTTCTACTTGAATAAAAATGTCTATTTTTTTTCTTTTTCTTCTCTTGCAGCTCTTCGTCTTCTCTCAGTCATCTTTTTCCACAGCAGATGACCTGTACATAGAGGGCCGAACATCAGGTGATATCCCTATTGATGATGAGGATGGTGAAGAGGATGGGTCTGGCTCTGGATCTGGAGTCTACCGTAAGGACACTACGGTCTCTTCAACTGTCTTTTTTTGTTGTTTTGTGATTGATTTGCTTGGTTACTTTAATAATGGGTATCACTGAAATTATGATGTAGTATTATTTGTTTCGAGAGTAGTTGACGATTTTCCAAATAACACGTTACAATACTGTGTTAAGAGAAATGTTACTTTAACCTGAAACTTGATTATTACTATCGTGAGCAAAATCATATTTCTTCACAATTAAATTCCCTCACAGGCAATTCTATTTTACAATTATTCCTCGTCTTGTTCTTCAATTGGAAACTTTTACAGTGAAAAAAGTAGTTACAAATATTAGACAATAATAGCTCCACTCCTTTACACATGTAGACACGTGAGTAATACGTCTTGTAGACACAAGGGCTTGCATATTCAGGCACAGAAGCACTACAATGTGCCAGATGTTTGTCCTGAGGTGATGTGGAGTTAACCAGGGGAGATTTTATTGGAAAACTCACAGATGTCAAACGATCCCTGGTTTTACTATGAATGACTCACCTGTGTGCCGACAGTGAACGATGTGCTGGAACATTCAGTGTGATCTCAACATGAAACTAAAATGTGGTTAGATAAATTCCAGTAAGTTATAAAACTCACACAATGGATTGTATAAGACTGGTTAATGAACACCCTATCAGAATATTGTGTCACATAAAAAAACACGTATCCTCAAAATGTTTGATTTTATATACCGAGGAAAATGATCCTCATCTGTCATATAATCCAACTGATTTATAAAATATTTTTTCGTCTTAATAAGTGGGTGAAAAATTGCACAAAATAAGGCCCTACCAGTATTAAGTCCATGCAGTGTGTCGATGGGTGATAGGTACAGATCAATCGATGCAAGCGTAGTTTTGCAGTTATGGTGCTTTGCTGAAAATACAATTTCTCTGAAGTGTTTGTGAGTTTCAAGGTGCTGATTACTTCCTCTATTTTAGCTTTCAGTGACATCTCGGCTACAGAGGAGCTCAACCTCTCAACGCCCGCATTCTCCAAAGAACTGCTGCCGCTTCAGCCACGGCCAACAGCAGACTCTCCTCACAACCCATCAACCACAGCAGCAGACAGCCAGGATCCAGCAACCACAGTGAAGCACAGTGAGACAACACCATTCATTTTCCCTGATGGGAACAGCAGGGATACGGAGGTGAAATATTACTTTTCCTTTCTGTTCATATTTGTATCTAACATTTAGAAAGTCTTGATGACTAGGGACCCAAGACAAACTCCCTTTTAAAATGCTCCGATAAATATTTTAAATTATATACTTTCACACACTTCCCATAATGTTTTAGGAAATTATTGTTATTAATCTCATGATTTCCAGACTTCTATCCATCTTCTGCACGATTTAAAGCCCCTGCGACTACACATTCAATCTATATATTTCAATTTATGATAGGGGAAGTTGATGGAATATTATTTCTTACCTTTGTAACAACAAAACCACAGGAACTAAGAGCTTTAACAATGTGGTTCCCACTTCATGGCATGAATAGTGGTATCGAGAAAGTAATTAAAACCACATAATGCCAAAAAAACAATTTCAGTCTTTCTTTGTTACCCAGTGCCTCATGCGTTCTATCTCTGTTCATCCAGGTGGCCGGTATTGACCCGACAGTTGACTGGTTCACACAGAGTACTAGTCCCAGCTCCACCAACATGCCTCCCAATGGAACTACTGCGGGCGAATTCAGCATGGACATCACTGTAACTGAATACACCGACGAGGACAACAGTGTGGACAGGTGGAATGTTGCACCAACCAAAGAGGACGTTCTGATCAAACGGGTGGAAAATGAAATTCTGGCCAAAGGTGGTCGCGGCAGCAGATTACACGAGTTGCACTCTCCTGAGGAATGGACCTCTGAGAACTTGTGGGAGAGGACGGAGGTGCTGGCAGGTAAGGATAGATTTCTATTAAATTTTACATTATTAGGATTTATATTGTTGAATACAGTCAACATTTAGGTTTCATAAGAGGTTTTTATTGCTAAAATTGTGTCTTACAAAGTGTGATATTTTTTTTAATGATAATTTAGCACTTTTGACTAACTATGATGTTCCATTTGCAGCAAGTGTGAGACACTGTCAAGAAAGCCTGATCTTTAAAGTAATTTTGTATTTCTTTATATCTTCTCCAGCTGTGATAGCATGTGGAGTGGTTGGATTCCTCTGTGCCGTTTTCCTCCTCCTCCTCCTCGCCTACCGTATGAAGAAGAAGGACGAAGGTAGCTACAACCTCGGGGAGACCAAACTTTCCACAACATCCTATCACAAAGCACCTACCAAGGAGTTTTACGCCTGAACGGACCACTGGGGACAATCGAAAGTGAAATCAGTCACCTGCCAGTCAGAACTGAAAATGGATCTATTAACAGCTGAAGATGATTCCTCTTGATGAAGTCAGACACATCTTCTCTTCTTCAGTGCTCCATACATGTTTTTGTCTCCTCATCATTCCCACCTTCATCCTTTGCCATCCTTTTATCTTCTCGTCTACATAATGTTCTGTGTTTATGAAGGTGTCATAAGAAAACAACACAAGAAAACAAAGTGTAATTCATTCCTGTCTGTACATGCTAAAAAAAAAGGAGTTTCAACGTAAATTCACATCCTGAACTTTAAGAAAGGAATCTTTCTTTTTTTTGGCATCACAATGGATCACAGCCGTTCTGTGTCAGAAAGTTGTCAACCTGAAACAATTGATCACACCGTGCCTTTAGATCCACTTTACCTCTTGAAGCTGGATCCCACTGGGCTGGACTTGGTTCTGTATTATAGACAAATTGTCCTCTTTAAAGGATCTATTGCTGAACCAGCCTGCCTCAGTTTAACAGCATGAGGAAGATGATTAAGAAAGCTTTAAGGCATTTCAAATGCTTCCAAATGAAATGGTACCACATATAGGATTAGTATTAAAAAGGGCATTCTTAAGTTAAACCCCTTTCTCTTTTATTTGAGGTCAGATTTACTCTGCTTGTTACTGTGT
This sequence comes from Brachyistius frenatus, assembly GCF_029030835.1. Classification (NCBI taxonomy): domain Eukaryota; kingdom Metazoa; phylum Chordata; class Actinopteri; family Embiotocidae; genus Brachyistius; species Brachyistius frenatus. Next base: position 5,223,028 of record NW_027210613.1, read on the forward strand.
TACATTTCATTTTCTGTATGCTTTCTTTGATGAAATGAATATTTTTTTTGTTATGAGAATGAATATGTATTTTCATATGCTGTCCAGTATTGGTGTGAGACTTTGTTACTCTGCAGGTACAAATGTTTGTTGTTTTCTCGCAGACACTTACCAAACTGACCAAATATAAATGTGCTTCATTTGTCCTTTTGGAAAATTATTTTTAGCAGCTTTTTCAAGGTGTTTTTATGTTTAGAGATTTTATGTAAGCCATTTTTTGAAGAGATTTCTGTATTTTCTTTGTATTCACACAGTGATAGTCTTGGTAAAAGCCCTTCAGGCCTTCATCTTTCAAACATTTGTAATATTTTCAGGACTATTTTATTTGGTGACTTAGTGCTGCAAGCATGTGGGACAGGTAGAGCCAAAGCTGATGACTATAATTCAGAAACCGTAGAAGTGACCAACGTTTTGTGACGACAGCCAAAGCGCATTCCTTTCTGACTGTCCGCTGTGCACAGCCATAATAGTGGGTTGGAAGTTAAAGGGACATTTAGTGTATCGCACATTTTATAGAGTTAGAGCTCATTCACACAGCAGGGTTAAAAGTGGCATCAATTATAGATGCTGTTTGACTCGATACTGAAATAAGACAATTCTTTTAAATTAGAAACTCTGTGGGCAAACTTGTCAGGTTGTAAATATACCTAATTTTCAGACTTTACTTCAAACAGCCAAAGCATGGGGTCTTTTAGAGCTGGAATAATGATACAAGAGGCAGTTAACAGCAATGACAACAGGGTGTTATTCCCTTTGCATAGCGCATAAGTATCCACCCTGTTAAATATATAGTATATCTTAGTAAAAATATTGGGAATTAGACTCGTGTGGATTTTAACCAGCTACCTACTGCTTTTCATGTGTCAAGGAAAACTGCTTTTTTTTTTTTTTTTCTTTCCCAACCGCTTGCTATTGAAGCAACATTGCTATGTTTTTGAGAAGGTCAGATTAACGTTAAAAAATTTTAAGCTGACATTGGTCATTAACATGATTGAGATCAGTGGTTCACAAAAAAGAGAGGTGGGGCTGAGTGGTTAAACTATGAGTAGACCCGCCCCTTTTAAATGATTTAATATCGGAACATTTTATTTCTGACTTGGAATTAGTGCCACATAAGAAATGTTAAAATTTATATGCATTTCTTTAAAGGATTGAAATGACTTTTTATTTGTTGTTCGTTTTGAGTTAAAGGTCAAACCCCTTTCTGTTTCCAAATGTTTAGCCGTTTTTGTCCCTGTTAACTGTTTGATAGACAGTGTAACACAACTCAAGGTTACTTGATAGTGTTTGCTGTAACGGAAATTACTATTTTAAAGCAATTCTAGATTCCCTGAATGCAAATGCATACTACCTATTCACTGTGACCTCCTGTTGATAGCATTGTATTTGTTGAGCACTTGAATCCTCAGTGCCTCATATTACATTCATAAATTTTCTGTGCTATTACAGTATTAGTGTCATGCTTTGACCTTTAAAATGCTAGTTCTGGGCTGGACATCACTGTGCCAGTGTGGTCTAGGAGAAACTTCTGTTTGACATGAACCAGACCCATAGAGGGTTAAGACAACGGGTTAGCACTTGCTGGCAATCCAGCAGGTAATGAAACACAACAACATTTATTTTTTAGGATCTTTACATTTACAGTCTGTTGACGATACTATAATTTATATGTATTAATTTATACTAATTTAGACATTAATCTAGGTTAATATGTCAGTGATAATTGGGATTGTACAGTATTTACCTGGTCAAAGCATCTTTGTGCCTACTGCTCAATTTTATATATATAATTTTATATATATATATATATGTAATTATATATATATATATATGTTTTAGTCTATTTGACAAGCTTCACTTCAATTCATTCTCAATTTCATTGTCAATTATCTTTTTAAAATGCTCATTTTCATGCATTTAATACTTGATTAAAATAGAACAATGGGTTCCTTATCGATATATTGCTGCTTTACTTTAGAATATTTCGAAAGAATTTCGAAGTTGAATATGAATTGACCGAAGCCTTGATTATGATAAACTACTACACAATAGTGAGAAACCAACCAAGCATCAACTCACCAATATGAAGGCGGCCAATCGAGAACTATGTTGCTGAATTGGTGTATCTCATGAGGTTCACTACTGAATAAAAGAAGTGGCTTTAATGCAATGCTGAAACTGTCTATTTTTTTGCTGTGGGGGCTGGTCTTAATCTAAGACCTGTATTTGATCAACAGCATGTGTGTCAATGTTCAAACAACTTCCTGTCCCTCTTAGTTTCTGTCCTTTTATTGACCTTCATCTCTGCTTTCTATCTTTCTCCAACACATACACAAAATCTTTGTACTCCTTGTTCAACGAGGCAAGAATTTTATGCATTACGAGTATTTAGGAACCTCTGTGTTGTCATAAACCTTTTGTGTTTTGAGGTTTGTTACGCATTCACTCTGAAAAAGGCAAAATCTGATTTTTGTACAAGCCTTCTCCACAGGAAGTCACGGTGTCAGTATGTGAAAGAAATTGACATTGTCAATGTCCCTACATTAAAAGTTCAGGTGCAGCTAAAAGCACTCAGCTGTAGCTTTTGTTCCACTTGTTTGCACAGTAGTGCAGAAAAACATTTCCTTCCAACCTCAAGAAACATCCTTTCACAAATGTAGGCCCAAGAAAAAAAGTTTTCAAACCACTGTGTTGAACCAAGTCAGCAGTATTTGAACTGAACCAAATGGTCCGATGTTTTCCAAGACCTGACGATGCAGAGAAAAAAAAACACAAATCATAGGGGAGACAGTGAAAAACAGGATGGTAGAAGACAGATATACTGAAAGTCATGTGTAGAAATCTTATTTTGTTAGTGGCCTGTAGCCTATGATCCATGTATTGTACTATAGTAATCTGAATTGACTAGCCTACTTCTCTTGGGGTAATTTGAACAGATTCATAGTTTTATCTTGTGAAACTCTTTTTTTATTATTACTAGATCTCTTTGAACTGTATTTACATTTGTTGCATATTTTTTTTTATTTTTATTTTAAACACTTATTGAGTGGAAAGTGTTTTGGTTCAAACTATATTTTACAGCTTTTGTTGCGCAGATGCCGCTTTTATTGTGAAATCCGTCAAGCCGGAAGTTTACTTTCGTGAGGCGCGCTGAAATCACGAGCACGGAAACCGATACACCGGTTTTTATGTCGTGTATGTAGTTACCCTCCGCAGCTGAACAAAGTCTACGAAAACGAAGACACTAACTTGGGCTGAAAGGTTTGTGTTTGTGTGATGTTAAGCAGGTTTCAAAGCATGTTTTATGTTCATTGTTGCTCCCAGAACATCCAACTTCCGTAACGTGTCTCTCCATCCTAAACTCGTCGGTGTTAGAATCACTTTTTACGATATAATGTTAAGACTTTTTGTATAAGATAAAACTCTAGACATTCAATTCGTCCTATTTGACACGGTAATGTTGGTTGTGTGACTCAAATACTTGGCAGCGAGCACAACGTTACTCTTCTGCCGGTGGCACTCGCATTTTAGCACAAGTACGTAAGTTATCAATAATATCACACGTTTCATAATGTGGGAGCCATCTCTGTAGAGTTTAGGTTGAGCACAGGTTTTATTTTATTTTAAATTGTTGGCAGTATACTTGATTATGCCCCACTGTATAGAGGTTCAATAATTATTAAGTAATACTGCAGTATCCATTGTTTTTAAAAATGACTTTCCAGCAACGTGGGATCATTTATGAATTTCCTTGTTATATTTCCAGCTTCCAAACGATTTTCTGTAATGACATTGATATTTCTCTGGTCACAGATGGCTTTGGAGGGGAGACTGACCTTCATCCTCTCCGTGTTTCTCTTGCTGTCTTCTCTGTGTGACTGTCATCCAACATCTGCTGCCAGGGCCGCATCCAATGATATAGCGCGGAAAGGTAACCTAAACTCTCTAACTATCAGACGTGGAGTGGGCAATAAAGGTTTGTATGGAAATCAAAGTTTAGTCTTTATTTTCTTAAAGGTCTTGCGCGCACACACACACACACACACACACACACACACACACACACACACACACACACACACACACACACACACACACACACACACACACACACACGCACACAGGCAGACAGGTAAATTGAATTACTACTGCCAATTACACTTTGATTCCAGTTTGAAGGTGGGTGGAAACATGCTGGGAATTGTATACTCTTTGAACTAACGACAGCTTGTACACTTAAAATGTTTAGAGTGGGTCTAATCGGGCAACACTCAGTGAAAACATGCGTAGGTGTGAATGAACTTTAAAAATGGGAAAAACAGTGACTCTAAAAGCCGTTGTTAAGTTTTATTGATACGTTCCTAATCAGGGATTCTCATTTCTGTCTTCTGGTATATGGTATATTAGAAAATATCCACATATCAGTTAATTTATCACATATTGATGCAAAATGTAGACTCTGTCATTATGCCCAGTTCAATTATCACTGACTGACTACAAAGTGTAAGGTAGTCACTGTATGTTTTTCTTGCTTCCTTCACCTATTCTGCGTAATGTTTTTGGTCGGGTGTTTGTACAAGTATTTGATGTTCTACCTTTCAAGAAGGTTTGCTTTTTACCATAATGCTGTATCTTTATGGGTATAAAGTAAATATACATAGCATAGTGGTGTGATTGTATAAATACCTACTGAGTAAAACATTCTCTTATCTACTCAAGTGACACTGTATTTGCTCCCTGTGACTTTCTGGCTGAAAAGATTCTTGACAATATTTTTTTATATGCTTCTGTGTGGACCCAGCTTCAGACATAGCAGCAGAGGTAGCAGGTTATGCCGATGTGGCCAAACAGATCATTGACCTGGCCGTGTTCGGTGCAGCCCAAAAGCGCTCTTACAGACGGCTGGCTGACTTTACCGACACCATAGGGAACCGTGTCAGTGGCTCACACAACCTGGAGATGGCTATTAAATACATGTACAATGCCATGACACAGGACGGGTTGGATGTACATCTGGGTGAGTGTTTGAAATTTGCAGTGAGGACACATTGCAGACATACAGTACATTCAGCAAATTACAGGAACTCTTTCACCGGAGTCTCTGGTGAATGTAACATGAGTTTTGTTGTTCCCTGTTGTGGCTTCTGCTCCAGAGCCAGTCAAAATCCCACACTGGGTAAGAGGGAAGGAGAGTGCAGAGATGATTGCACCCAGGGCCAAAAGTATGGCTATGCTGGGACTGGGCAGCAGTGTTGGAACACCTCCTGAAGGTAAAGACCATACTTTATCAAACCATCATAATCCTTTTCATCTGTCATCCACCTTCCTTTTTCTGCTCACTGTCTCACTCTTATCTCTTCAGGTATCGAGGCAGAGGTGTTGGTGGTTCAGTCTTTTGACGAGCTGAAACAGAGAGCCATCGAGGCTGCTGGGAGGATTGTGGTTTTTAACCAACCATTTGTCAGCTATGGAGAGACTGTGGCTTACCGTGCTTATGGCGCCTCTGAGGCTGCCAAAGTAGGAGCTGTGGCCTCACTCATTCGATCCATCACTCCGTTTTCGGTTAACAGGTATCTATCTGTTTATCTAGCTGTCTCTGTGATGCAAATCATGATGTTTGATGCTGGCCAAAGGAGTCTCAGGAGACCGACTTGATGATCAACAGCAATATTTTTTGACAGACTCAATCACGGAGAGACAGAGTGTCAGGTGTACAGGTGCTAATCCATCTATGAGCTCATCCCCTCCCAGATCCAGTTTATATTGTCCCCTAGAATATTCTACATTTCCAGAGAAGGAGAGGCACCCACCTCATCCTTGAAATATGGAACCTTAGATCACCAGACTGTCTCCCTCTATAACCGTAACAGACCATGTCTTATGGCAACACAGAGTTCAGGAGGACCTAGTGACCTCATGAGTGACCTGATTTATGATGCTTTCATGTCTGTGTCTTTGTCACTACCTGTGTAGTCCCCACACAGGTTGGCAGGACTACCAAGTTGGAGTGAAGCGCATCCCTACAGCCTGTATCACTGTGGAGGATGCTGAGCTGATGTGGCGTATGGCGCAGAGGGGTCAGAAGATTGTGGTCAGACTCACTATGGGGGCCAAGACTCTGCCATACGCTGACTCCTTCAACACAGTGGCTGAGATCAAAGGCTGGCAGCACCCTGAGCAGGTAGCACTCCCTCACCCATTACATATACCTGCATGTCTGAATTGTTAATCTCTGTATATCATCGGACAACAGTTTCTCTTTTCGGTCCAGTTTCCACATTCATCTTTTTATTCCAAAAATGTTTTTTGTTTTTTTAAATTTATTTATTTTAGATTGGCCTCCTGTTTTCACAGATTCCCAAACTCTGGCCACACAAATTATTTATGTTGCAGAACTGATTGTAATTTTTTTCTTTTATAAATTAAATCAATTTTTAATTTTAGAAATTATATACCACATGAATTTAACAAATCTTGCTACTACTCTTAGTTTTTTTTTAAATGATCCAATACTGCAATTTATGACCATTCAGCACGTGTGAAATACAACTTTGATTCAATGGGAATGGAGTATATTGCTTTTCAGGGACAATGACCACCAACTAAAATGAAATAATTTCTGACCGTGTGAAAGTTGTGGTGCAGCCTAGACCAGTTGTTATTTAGTCATAGGGGAAATACACCCAGACAGACAGCTGATACAGTTTAGCGTAATACATTTTTCGGTATTAAATTCTCAAGCAAAGAGTAAAATGGCAAAATATACCCTGCTGTAAGTCTGCAGCTTATCAGTGCACCGAACAAACACATTACCTCACCCAGCTTGCAGCTATGCAGTGCAGTGTCACACACACACAGGTCCTTTGTATAAATGTGTATAAGGACCCAGACACGCCTAGCAGGTAGAACCCGATAAACAGATAAAATCTCCAGATGAGGAGGCAGTGCTAAGATTCAGTGGGCAAGTGGCATGCTGAGCTCTGAGGCACATGAAGCTTCATGTGGGTACACAGGACAAAAGGGGGCAGATGTAAAACAGACCAGCATGTCCTAAATAACTGAGCAGAGTACCGAAATTTTGGTTGCAATCATTTGCGAAAATGAGGGATAAAATCTGTGGAAAACCAAACTGCAACTTGGTAAGAAAACAGAGGAGGAGATTCTCATTAGATTTGACCTATTTGAATCAACATTTTCCATTTCTATTTAGAACAAACTGAAATTTCAATAGTGTCATGTGTGAATCATGGTGTCATGTGTGGGAATTTCCTGGAACATGCAACATGCATTTCAGACAGACTTCACACCACATAATATTTGTCAAGATATGTTTTGTTAGCGGACGAAGGAAGATGATGTTTGCACAAGGAATTTCCCTGGACTGTGACTAAACCTTTACTCCCTCACAAACATGATCCCTCTGCATTCAACAATTGCAAAACATTACAACGTAAGAGTATCGTCCAAGATGGCCAAACACAAGCTTCCTGACTTTGATTGCCAACAGAGAGCTCAAACCAGGAATGCTTGGTATTACAATGTCATAATGTACAAATTCGTTAGATAGATTAGATCAAGATTAGATTAAGATTAGATTTTATTAATCCCACAGTGGGGACATTTACTCATCACAGCAGCATAGAGAAAGACAAAAAAGTGGATATAATATATACAAATTTACAAATACTTATGAGATAAGTAGGTCAGTGGTTCCCCATGATTACTATTCAAGTGAATTCTGTTCTTCTTTGCAAATCTTCAGGTCTTTGGTCAGCTAACTCCAAAAATATATGAATCAGAATGAATCAGAGGGCTATCGCTCATGTCAGCTGTTGCTATTCTGATCTATGGACTCCAGCTTGGTTGTTCATCATAAATGAGGGAAATGAAACACATGGCATAGTTGACATCATGTCTGGCACTGTGACTTTGCACTCCAGCTGGCAGTAGCAGCAATTGTGGTCGCAGTATGTGTATATGTGCACATTCACAGAAAGATGTTATTTTGAGTTGAAGTGAGTCATTTCCACAGTTTAGCTTGTCAGAGCCAGTCAGAATCATCTGCGGGTGCTGAGTTGCTACAATTTCTTTTCCAACTATTAAACTTCCACAACTCCCATCTATCTTTGAAACTTTTGAAGTTTTTAAAACTCAAATGTGCTAATGTGTAGGCTTATGATTATACTAAAACAAATAAGACAGTGATGAGTATCCATCCATTATCTATACCCGCTTTTATCCTGAACAGGGTCACGGGGGGGCTGGAGCCTATCCCAGCTCACATTGGGCAACGGCAGGGTTCACCCTGGACAGGTCGCCAGTCCATCACAGGGCCAACATTTATAGACAAACGGAAACAAAGACCATTCACACTCTCATTCACACCTAAGGGCAATTTGAAGAACCACCAATTAACCTGAGGTGCATGTTTTTGGATGGTGGGAGGAAGCCGGAGTACCTGGAGAGAACCCACACAGGCACATGGAGAACATGCAAACTCCACACAGAAAGGCCCAGACCCGGATTCAAACCCAGAACCTTTTTGCTGTGAGGCGACAATGCTAACCACTGCACCATTGTGCATATGCATGATTGTGATGAGTATTGTTTATAAATGTTAGTGTGTTTTTGTTGAAAAAACTGATTTGTTATATTACTCTCTGAACCAAATGGCTCTGAACCACATCTAAACATCTTTTTTTTTAAATACTTTGTTGGCAACAACATCTTAAGCTGTTTCTGCAGTTAGCACGTTGTACAATCTAGCTATAAACAGACCGTTAACAATACATGTTAACAATTAACATATCAGCATATCAATATATAAAGTCAACAGGGACAGGAGTATTGTTGTGAGGGTAACTAATGTAGTAATTACACTATAACAGTGAAAGAACCTATATTTCAGTTTAGAAAATGAAATATAAATGTCTTGATGTTATCATCAGGTCAGTGCGTATATTTGCAAATATCAAAGGTGAAGAAGACTGGACTGTAAAATCTCTGATGCACATCATAACCTGTGCTAAACCTTTACATGGACAACTTAGATGTTTGGGGAAACGGCATAGACATGAAACTACCCCAGAGATTCATGGAGTGTGTCAAAAGTGTCTCAAAAGTGTGTGAACTGCACAAATTGTTAATACGGGTGGCACCAATGTTCTAAGCAGATCAAATTTTGTTTCCTATATATTCACTATCCCAGTCTAGCATATTAGCATGCAAACATTTGGCACTTAACGTTAAAGTCCAGAGAAGGCTGATGGGAATGTTTGGCTAGTGGGTCGTTGTCCAGTCGGATCAATCAGGTCACAAAATGTTTTGTAACCGAGAACATAGGCCAGCTCCTGACCTATGTTCTCAGTTACAAAACCGAAAAGGGGAGGGATTCCTGGAAGCAGGGGTGACCTGAATTGTGTGCTTTCATCTTTGTTTTTATGATTTTATGAGTCTGTCTTTCCTTGCTGATAAAAACGTATTTTCGTTACAAAGTGATTGTTTGCTTTAAGAATATAGACAGGATGTGAGTCAAATAGTGTTATCTATTCTAATTCCTTTACACTCGGCAGATCAGACAAAGTTGATAAGTTGCCCTGAATGCATCTAGAAAAAAAGCCCCACCACACTCATTCAGTTTCTCTTTATGTGTACAATCTTCTAGGTTGTCTTACTGAGCGGTCATTTGGACAGTTGGGATGTGGGCCAGGGCGCCATGGATGATGGCGGTGGAGCCATGATTTCCTGGGAGGCCTTGTCGCTCCTCAAAGACCTTGGTAATATACAGACAGACACAGTGCTGCGTAAATTACTGATGGACAGAGAGGTGTTCCTTATATTTTGTCATCCTAAATCATTTAAATAAGAAGAGCAAAATATTAGGAACCCCTGTCAGTATAACCCGTACAGTTCAACAGCACCACAAATTACAGCTTCCAAAATGACCATTAAAATAAATCAACACCTAATCAAATCGAATAACAACTGAGCATCACCTTATAAAGGCAGGATTTAGCGCCTAACTGTTGTAATATACGTCTTGCCTTACCAGTCAGTGGTTTTAATGTTATAGCTGCTGGGTGTATTACACCATAGTAAAAGTACAGTTATTACAGCTTGTTAAACATGACATAAAACTTCTTCCTAATGTATCAAAGCAAAACAGAATAAAGCTCCATGATCAAGAAGAAAAACAACATCTTCTATACTGGTGCTCTAACAGCTTGTTCGTGAATATTTTGAATTGGGAGCAGAGTATCTACTTGCAAACTTAGGGACAAATTACAAGATGATTCCTCAGACTGTAAACAGTAATTTTCTACAACTGTTTGTGGAGGAACTAGAACACATATAACTAGCAAAGTAATCGGATATGAAATACTGCACTCTTGTGGACAATAGACTATAATGGGCCTATAAAATAAACCTATAAAAGGAATAGGCTCATCAAACCAAGAGTACAAAGTCCACTGACAGAGTTAACAGTATAGTTTAGTTTGTATTACAGGTTCTGAAGCAAAAAAACCCGTCATTAGTTATATTTGGAGCTGTTGTCTTTCTCTTTTTATATATATTTATAAGTGCACTGCTGAGTTAATTTGTGTCGCCATCTGTTTGTAGGTTTACGTCCAAGAAGAACTTTGCGAACAGTGCTGTGGACAGCTGAAGAGCAGGGTGGAGTTGGAGCACAGCAGTACTTTAATCTACACAAGGTAGCGTTTTCTGTTACTGTGGCGGCTAATAAAAAACACACTGTTACGGCCATAAAGGAAACATCATTCCTGCCAATAAGAAGCAGGAAGGGTCGGACCACTGTGAGAGTAGAGGAGAGTGCAGGAGTGTAGAGATGTGCTTCCAGCAAACTGGAGAGGCCTTGGCTAGCTCCCAGATTTTTCTCTGTGCAGAGGATCTAAACAACAATCCGCAGCCTTACAGTTTCCTTTTTTAGAGCTCTGGCTGCCTGCCAGGCCCTGACCCATAATAAAGTACATTCCCTAAGCCAGAGGTACAAGGTTAGTGCATTTCTTGAACAAAAACTAAAGATTTTAACCAATGTACCTCAACTCCCCAATGCGCTGGTCTAGTACCGGTAATTACTTTTGATGTACAATTAGAATTTGCTCTAGCAGCTCCTATTGGCTGGTTGAGTGTTTGTTCTCTCTCTTTTATTGAGAACACGAAAAGTACAAAAGAAATAAGGCATATTTTCATGTCTTATTCATCATTCATTATCTGCCTCCAAGTTAAACACAAACAAAACCAAACACGAAAATAACGTGAAGTAATAAAACAAAAATCTATTTAACTTATTTAAAATCAAAATACAGAAATAGTGATAGCCAAAAAAGGTTATCTTAAACTAACATAAAGATACAGTTTTGATTTTTTTAAGTAGGGTTGTATGAGGTACTCAGTGTATCCATAGTCAGTGTATTATCTGCACTAGATGGGGGTCGGCACAACCCCAGTTTACAGAAGAAAGTAGGTGTAGATGGGTTCAGCAATAAAACCAATGTTAAACACTAAAAAAGGTCCACCTGAAAAAAAATTATATCATTACAAGTGTATGCTTTATTTATAATATTTTTCACCCCTTCCACTTCTTTCAAACAGCCCTTTCTGATGGGGAAGTGCACCCTTATATCACTCTCTTTAAATCCACCAGAGTCCTTAGACAAAATGAGAGTTGCTGGTCAAAACCTACCTCAGTTGGTTAGTTTGTTTGTGTTATTGTGGCATACGTCAGCCTGCATCTGAACTTACACCAAAGTTACAAAATAACACATACTAACTAACCAGTCAAGGTAGTTGTACACTATTGATTCCATTATATAGCATGCCAATTACTTTTATAAATGTCTCTTTTCAAATACAAAGTAATACAGTTTTCATTATGAAAGGACGTTCAATAGAAATGCTGTGTTTGAAAGTAGCTGTGGTTAAAATGAACAACTTCAGCTCCTGAGGCCTCATATGAACATTATAAAAGTTTAATTATTTCCATGGACAAAGGCTTGTGTCATTTGTATTATACAGACACACTTTAGATTTTTTTTTTTTTTTTATATGTCTATGCTCTCTCTTGGTCTTTTATCTTTTCTATCTACTCTGTCCCCTTCCTCTCCCTACTTATTCTCCCTGCACAGGTGAACATGTCTAACTTTGACCTTGTCATGGAGTCTGACTTGGGGACATTCACCCCAGTGGCTCTGCAGTTTACTGGCAGTGACGCAGCACGGAAGGTGGGGTTAAAACCACAACTATTTACACAATTATTAGTCTTTTCACAGCCTTGAATGTCTGAATTCTGCTGACCACAGATTCTGCACGGTGGCATGAAAAAACTACATGTCCAGTTCATATTTCCTTTAAGGTTCAGACTGTTTGCTTTTTAGATTAAGAAATGTTTAACTTGTTCCGATGTTGAACCTCTTTTACATCACAGGAAGAAGTAGTCTGTGTCGCAGGAAGCCCAACATTACATAAAGATTAACCATGCTTAACCACAGAACTACTGTGTCACTGTAACATCTTATAGAATGTTTACTTTGTTTACTTTACAGTCTGGTGTTTCGATTAAAATTGTCCTGTAGGTTTAATATAAACTGATGTATCTCGGAATTACATTACTGTTCAATAAATAGTACTGAACCATGTTTGACAGCACTTTGCTGTGTCTGTATAAACAGGTAATGGGGGAAGTGGTCAAACTTTTGGCTCCCATTAATACAACTAAATTGGAGACCCATGGAGAAGGGACAGACATCTCACCATGGATGCAGGCAGGAGTACCAGGTCAGTTGAATCAATAGGCTGTCTGCAACTCGCAGCAAATGGTTAGAATAAGTTATTAGTCATATTTATTACAACTTCGTAAAGCTGTGTTAAAAATTGTCCATTTTGACGCCATAAACGCCATAAATTGGTGCTTTGCTCAAAGGGCATTTGAAGGCAGAAGAGTTTCTTCATTGATTTGTCTTCACTGGTATTTAGGGATGTTTTTAAATAGTCTGGTATTAACGACCCAAATTCTCTTAGTGAAGGTGATGGTTCAAACACCATAATCTTTGCTGGGCACTTGTACCTGGGTTGCTTTAATGCACATACAAAGAAATGTAATCCTGACAGTCACGTCTAGTTTACAGTAGTAATATAAATATGTATGAATATGAACACAGTAGTCAGTGAAAGTATAAATGTAATGTCATACATGACTCATGATATTAGGACTGCAAACCTGTACTTCGGAGGGAAGTTTTCATGGACTGCTGTGTGCCGACTAATCTTGCCTCTGTGGGATCACAGCAACAGCAACATCCATCATCAACCATTTAAATCAAGAAAGAAATTTCCCCTCGGGGATTAATAAAGTGTATAAAAAAAAAAAATAAAATAAATAAATAAAAATGATATACCTCCAAGCACACACTCACACAAATGAGTTTTTAATCTGAAATAATAATGTTGTTTCTGCCAGATTGTTTTCTGCCAGAGCCAAAAGCAAAGCACACTCAATAGTGTTTAATGTGTTTATCAAAACAAGACTCATTTCCTCCTTTACTCTCCATTAGTCTCTGAGATGAGTGGCTTTAGTTATTTTCAAATTCTCTGACTAGAATAGGCCAACAGTTTGAATGATTGTTCCACAGAAATGTCTTGAAGGATGAAACCAGATGAAGCGATAATGTTTCATTTTAGGTGTGAAATTTAACAGCATTAGTCCAGTATGTTGTGCAAACAGTTGACTCCTCAACATGGTACGTTTTGTGTTAATAGTTTGTATTTGATCATTAATGTTAATGTGTATCTTTTCTCTCCATCTCATCCAGGTGCCAGCCTCCACGTGGCAGACAGTCGTTACTTTTGGTTCCACCACAGTGAAGGGGACACCATGACCGTTCAGGACCCTCGAGACATGGACCTCTGCTCAGCATTGTGGGCTGTGGTCGCCTATGTCGTGGCAGACCTGCAGGACATGCTGCCCAGGTAGCATGTAAACAACAGCGAGATTAGCTGAGCACCTGGTTAAATCCAATTTTTATAGAAGTACTGTACTTAAGATTGAATAGAGTTCTGTTTACAGTTTTGGTAAGTCATTTGACTTTAAACCAAACATGGATTCATGGGAGAGTGAGGACCTTGATTGATTTTAATCTTAGATCTGTTATGATCATTTTTAATCTGAAGCAAACTCGGTCCAAATCCAGGACCCAAGAGACGGCATGAAATGGTTTATTGAAAGCCCATAGCAATATGATAGATGCTTTTATGATTAAGATTTTAATGATCTGTAGCAGAGAACACTCATTATACTTAGAATGATGGAGAAATGCCTATTTTTAAATAAAACACAATTACGGGTTATTGTCTTAGACAAGCAAGAATATCAGGACTGTGGACTTTGTCATGTAGTGTATTTGTAGTAATATAATGTGCTGCAGAAAAGATGGAAAAAAAAAGACGTTTTTTTAATGTCTGTATACATTTTAAACTATAGTAGAGAGTAGTAGAAAGTCTGGAAAAATCCTCTGTAAGTGAGTTTCTGTATCAGTAATGTTGACCTACAGTCAACCAAAGCAAACAAGCAACAATGAGCTAAAAAGAAAGTGTGTTGAAAAATTGTAGCGCTGTCTACAATCCCAATGTTTTATCTAGAACTAAACTTTTAAGTTTTATTTTTATATTTAAGGTTTCGTTTCTTTGTAATGTTCTGTAAGATCTGACAAACTGAAATCTGCACATCATTAAAGTATTAATCCGTGTTTAACAGTTACTCACATCTGCTCTTCTCCCGCAATACTTTTATTTTGCTGATCACGTAGTTTCTGCCAGGAAAGAGGAAGATGAGACGAGATGGCCGCATAAGAGGCAAACTTATTTAGTTCATACGAAGAAGAAGAGGAATGACAAATGGGGAAGCAGTGGTGGCAGGATGGTGTGAAGATGTCATGCAGAGGAGGAAGTAAACGAGAATTAATCACTTTGTGGGCGCTGTGCGCACCATCACGGCAGCTACAACAAACAGACACACACAGCTGGGATCTCTTACACCAGGAACTGATAAGTCAGCACTCCCGGTGGGTGATGTCAAGGTTAGTCAGCCAACCAGTGCAGATAAAGTCATCGTGTGTGTAGAAACACAGAAATTCGTGTTGGTTTTTGTCCAGTGAGCTCCTCTCGTGTCGGAAACACTGATTCACACTCAGACTGTTTTGTTAGTGCAGAAACACAGTCTGGGTCAGTGGATGTTTAACACACTCTGAATCACACGTATGTGCCACTGACTTGAACGATGGAAAACCTCATGAACACATTAAGATCAGAGGGATCTTCTGACAGAAGAGTTTAATATTAAATTAAAATGAGCCCTGCTTTTTTCTAATGATCTGAGGATCTCCTGTGTGAGATTTCCATTTAACGAAAGATTTTTTATAACCGCCGGTACACACTTACTTGACTCCTATAGCAACCACTCTTGTCCCTGATATTATCTACAAATTTCAAATATTGCATTTAGATATGTTACAGTAAGCAAAACATGTACATAACGTTTTCCCACACCACAATGTTTTAAAGCCAACATTAATATAAGTTTGATGATTTCTGAGTCTCTTCTGATCACCTTTTTAACTTTGTCTCATCTTGTTGTTTCTGTGTTCAAACAAAAAACGTTCCCATTTTCACATCCTAATTTCTGCTCATACATGTTAAGGTTCATGAGTGTTTTGTGCAGCATTATGATTTACACTTTTTTTGTGAGATTACCATTTGTCTCCTGTTCAGTTGTTTCAAGCAGCTGTAATGATGCCAGTAACCACCAAGCTGAGGTGATTTGGGGTTTTACCAATACGCATGTTCAACAATCAAATTCAAATGTCTTTTAAATGCAGTAGAGACCAGAGCAGAGTTTTCCAGTCAGCATGTGGAGCTTATGTGTATCATATTTATCAACACAGGCCACCACCTGGTGGACAACCTCCAGTGCAGCACAGAGTAAGTTCCAACATTACATTTCCCTGCTGTAAGTGAAAAAAGTGCTAATTTGTCCAACACTAGTTAACAATGGTCCATAGGAGACAGAGAATTATTATTTTATATTTATTTGAATATTTTTTATTACATGTATAACTTTTTTAACAGACAAAATAAAAACTGAAGTACAAATCCAGTTTGACTACAGTCAACCTATATCTGTACTAACCACTTAACATTTGAATGTCAAGTGGTTTATTTTTCATAAACAATTGCTGAATGATGATTCATAACTTCAATGCCAACAGGTATTTGTAGTAAATTGATTTTGACTGTGTCTTGGTTGAAAAAGTGAAAATAAACATAAACACATACATCTCCAAACGTAAATTCCTCGCTTGATGTTGGACATGTTCATGTAGCTACAGGTCTTCTTGAGTTGAAAACTTTAATCCCATTTTGCAGTGAAGATCGAGCGTATTTGGTGAGGAGGGCTCCGGTGGTCTGTTTCTCTCCACACAGGTCTCTGGATGAGGAGAAGATGGAGGAGGTGGAGCATTGCAAATTAGAATGAGTCAGAACACTTATCTATATGCTACAAATTAGGTCATTCAGAGGTTAATATTTTATTTTCATTAAATGTCATGATCATTTCCCAAGTGGCTAACACTAACTGAATGTACGGTGTGATGTCCTCCTCTGTCCATTTCTCTCGGAGGATGAAGAGGTGGTTGAAGCGCTCCACCGTGTCCTCTGGGAGATCCTCCACGCGCAGCAGGCAGATGGTCTCGGGACGGGAGGTGCGATCCACCAGCGCGACGCTCTGCAAGATTTACAACGAGTCAGGAAACAAAACTTTGGAAACTAATTCTTCAAATCCAACAAAGTGCGAACAGCCTTGCAAAAAGAACCAGACAACAATTACATAAAAACTAAAGAGGATTCAGGGGGATTTTATGGATGGGTAAGAGTTAGTTAATTAATTTTTTTTGCATTAAACTGTATCAAAATGTAACTCCACCAGCTCTCTTCTGCTCAGACTGCAGTTTCACCTTTAGCTGGTCCAGCCGTGTGCTCATGCCCTCTGGGACGCTCTGCTGCCAGACCTCCTGAAACTCCCTCAGATTGAACTTGACAGCGTTTTGCAGCAGCATTAGTGCCATAGCCCGACACACTTTATCCTCATGCAACGCATAAAAAACTTCATCTGTACAGAGGAAGGAGGACATAGATATTTTAGTGCCGAGCAGTGTAATATTTCACTATTAAGTTTACTTATGAAATCAGTTGAATTTTCTCAAATCATTAGTTTTTTTTTTACCATTTTCAATAGATCGTTTCCCATAGGAGTTCAAACAGTGCTCGATCATCTCTCTGTGAATAAGAAAAAGAATATAATCATTGCAATGTGGCTGTGTATCTACCATATTTAAAAACATCCTTTTAAATAACCTTTTAACAGATGCTCAGAAAGTCACTATAACCCCTGCTCATGTCAATTCAAAATCCAGTCTAAAATATGAACATTTTGCTTTCCTTTTGTCCTTTTGTTCACATGTATTGACTTACCTGGGCTCCAGTGGGCCCAGCTCGTCCAGACTGGTCTGAAGAGGAACCTTGTTGAAGGACCACGACTCGGAATCCACCAGCTGAGCCACATGACCGAGCAGCTTCATCTCATAGTCAAAGTCCAGCACACGCCAGAAGCCTGGATGGAAGAAAGATTCTCTCTAAACAGCTGGTATGGATCTTTTTTTTTTTTTTTAATCATTTACATTAGTAAATAAATTAAACTTAAACAATACATGCACATGTTATTTCAGAAATTACAGAATAAAAAAAATCAAAAAAAAAATCACTGTTTACCATCTATCTGACAGGCATGGATGGCCTCTAAGTGGGTCTTTATCTCCTCTTCACTGGCCTGAATCCTCTCCAGCAGGTCCAGCATTGTGTACTGGCAACAGAGCAAACCACTTATTAGCAGGTACAATAACATTCAGAAGACAGATAGAAACTGTCTGTACAGATATAGATACAGAAGCTCTATATTCGTTCACCAGCTGTATTACATGATACACAAATATTTCACTGACAGATATTTTATTTGCAATAATCAAATGTTTCAGCATGAAAACGTCTCTCATTAAGTCGTGTTTAGGTTGTAATCGAAATTGATGTACCATCTGACTAATCAATAACCTCCATGGTGAGAGGTGGTGCTCTGGGTAAAAGAGTTAGGACTAATTTAATAGTAATTTCGCTGGTCTGCCTACACTGGGATGACACCGTGTAATTGGAATATATATATTCACCCTGTTCTCTGTATTCTCGTCCTGCCCGTGTAATGCAGGTCCTTCATAAGGATTCTCCAATAAAAGCTTCTTCAGTTTCTTCAGTTTTGGCCGCTGTTTCCTCAGTTCCCAGTAGCTGTTACAAAATCCCCAGATCTACAACAGAAGAAGAAGATTGCGATTAATTCGAAACCTACACGTGTGAATCAAAACCTTCTGAGACTGTTCTGGTTGTGCACAAACTGAGTGCAACACCGTGATGTGATGTGCGAGGGGAAGCTATAAGCTCGGTGTGTAAGTATTCCAAGTTACGTCACCTGATCAACACCATCACCTGCATTTTTGTGACCACCGGTCTGTGAGCATCATAACTTGAACTACTTGCTCACAAAGGTTATAGCTTCCCCCTGCTCCGAGTACGTCACCATGCTGCGCACCATTTGCACATATCAGGAACAGTCTGGAAACCTTTTTAATCACCCCTCGTATGTCGTTTATGTTTGTGTGTTACAGCATAACCAGCTCATCGGCTGAAAGAAGGCTCCTGGGTGTGTGATTTCCGTACCTGACTGTGCACCACATGAGAGCTGTCCTGGCTGTCGGTGAGTTGGTCTGGTGTTCTGCATCCTGGTAGAAACAGCAGCAGGTTGGATGTGTCAGCTATTTTTAGCTCATAGGTCTTGTCGCCAGTACAGACCACTGCACGCTCATCTGTATCACCCCGGATTACTAGACTGGTAACAAGGGAAAGAAGAATTCGTACTTATACTGGATCACTTATGTTTATATTTACATGTACATGTACATACATCCTGCTCTTCATGCATGGTGTACCAGTTTAATTACCTTCAGCCCTGTATATGATTAGTGTTAAACAAGAAACAGTAACACAGAAATAATGAGTTGATTAATTGATTGGTATTAATTGGTATATCATAACTATAAATTGACAAAAGCATGCCCCCAAAAAAACTGTCAATGCCAAATATGGACTGGTTTGATGTTATTAAACAGGGGAAATTATTGTTGTCTTTGTTGCATGTCATTGTCAATTAAAAACCACAGGTCTTTATCAGATAAAACTAAAGTTTGAAAAAGTCACATTGAATTCTGGGGAACCTGTGCAGAATATTATTTGATACTCCTATTATTTAAGTTTTTCAATAATCACACGTATAGCTAATCAATCATGAAACTAAGCAGACCTTGTGAACAGAAACAGGACATCAATGCTTCCTTTGAGTCGGTCTGTTCAGTACAAACACAGACTCACTTTAGTTCACACACGTTACCTTTGGCCAGCTTCGATGTGTCTGCACAGTGTGTCGTCAAGCTCCATCAGGCAGTAGTCGGCAGACGAGACGTTTTCCCCGAAGGACAGGCAGTGGATTGTTTGCTGTAGATCTTCCTCCTTCAGCTTGGCGATCTGCAGAGTGGCCTGCACCTCCTCTAAACTTCTCATCTTCGGTCCGACGAGCGGGAAGGTTTTGAAGAATGAACCACAAACTGTCCTTTTGCTAATGAATACAATTATTCGTAACTGTTGTTACTGTGTTTTGTCAAATTTACCCGCTCTCTTTCTGTCGCGGGAAGGAAGTGAGGTAACTCCGTCTAGATGTGACGGCAAAATACCACCGGGTGGAAACTATTATTCGACAGCGTTAAAAAAATAAAAAATACAACGTAATTATCTTTGATAAGTTATTTGAAACTTGTCGTTGGGATCTACTATAACTTTACATAGACACACGTGAATTATACTACAACTTGTCGTTGAGATCTACAATCAATTTACATAGACAGAAGTGCATTATACCACATGACCAAATACAGATGAACCTGTAACATACACGGTAGGAACAGTAAAGTCTCAAATCTTGTTTTAACCGAACCCAATTAACAAGCGGACCTGTAACTCGCGTTGAGGGTCAAACATGTTGAGGATGTGCTGCTAGCGACATCAAAATGTCAAGTTTCTCCAGATCTGCCCAGGTAACATGACACGTCGTACGTTACATTAGCTTTTGTCTTTCGTTTTTAAGTCACCATTTGAACGTGATGTTGGTTTAACGAGACGGGAAAGTATTCAGTCGGACTGTTAGCAACGCGTTGCTAACAGCTACTATTATGACGTCATTACCTTTAAGAAGCAATATAACCTTAAATAAAATTTTTTTTTTATCTTCAATTAACTTTTAGCCGGAATAATTAAATAAACACGTCCGAGCATGAAGTATTGTTTTGCGTAATCTTAAGAACTATTTATCGAGTTTTTCTATGAAATCATTTCAACACGTTGTGTGTGCGTGTTCTCAAAAGATGGAGGAAATGACGGCGCAGTTGGAGAAAAGCTTTTGCCTCCAGCCGCCTCCTGTTTTTTTTTCACATTACCTTGGACACGACATGATAAATATTGCATTGGAAATGTTGTTTTAAAAAAACAAAACAAAAAAACAAGTTGATGATGATGATTCAAACCTGATTAAATACACTTGAACAAATACGCAGGTATCTGAGAACATTGTCGTGTTTGTGTCTAATCAACTGCTGTGTGGAGACATCTAATTCTTCACATGGTTAATGTTCAGATTGCAGAGAAATGGGATCGACAGCAGTTTGTTTTATTGGTAATGCATTGTGTAAATAAGTGTAAGCTGTCAGTTCTTGATAATTATTTGGGGTTTATTTGTGTTAAGTAGTGGGCTTTAGTCGCATGTCCACGGTGTCAGGGTAATGGGGTCAACAACTACGTTAACACATTTAAAAAAAATATTCCCATTAATACAAATATTCTGTTTATCCGATGAGTCGTTTTAGTTTAGAAACACATTGCCACGTTTTCTCTTTTTTTTTTTTATTTTTTATTTTTTTACTCTTAATAATGCCTCTGCTACAGTGAAACATGACATTTACAATGTGTGCTTTTCCTACTGTGACATATATCTTCTGTGAAAAATGTTTGCATTTCCTCATCCTGTTAAACCTGCGTTGGTTCTGTGCCTGTCAGTTTATGTACTCCATTCTTTCTCCTTTCCTTCTCTCAGCAATGGGCGACCTTCGCCCGCTCCTGGTTCCTGATTGATGCCAGGATGCAGCCGCCTGGCAAGATCGCCTCTATGTGCTCTGTTAGATTACAGGGGAAACACAAACCTATCTACCATGCACTGAGTGAGTAGGAACTGTTTAAAGTCAGAAGTACATTTCCAACTTTAACATAATCCTTCCTCTCTGTATAAACTACAGTTTTTCCTGTTGCGAAACCACAACCCATCTTTAGTCAAGGATGTTGCAGTGTGAAACGGCCACACGACGGCAGTAGAGGACAAACTATAAAAGTGTTTGCTTCCTTTGCACCAATACTTTAAAAAAAGTTATATTCTGGTAATACTATGTGTTTATATTAAGATTTATCTTTGTTGGCTTCATAAACTAGCATCTGTTTTCAGAATATATTGATTTGTAGACCAGCAGTGTGTGTCCTTGTCTGTCTCTGGTAAAATAGAGTATATCTACTTAAGTTTTTGTCATAACGACAAGTCTGAAAACAAACCTCTTGAATGTCTTCACAGGTGACTGTGGTGACCACGTAGTAATAATAAACACCAGACACATAGCTTTCTCTGGGAACAAATGGGAGCAAAAAGTCTACTCATCACACACGGGGTAAGTGACACCATAATCCCACATTTCCTGTCTCCTTTTCTTTGTTGTGTCCAATTTGTCTTTGCTCTTCAGTGCCTATGAACCTCTTGGAAACTGTTACAAGAAAGATAAAGACATGGTGTGTCAGTAGCTTGTTGTGTTGTATTTTTATCGTGGAGTCACAGATTTGTGACGGTAAACTGCTGGGAACCAATAACAGTTTTTTTCTGTATATTTTCTGCATGTACATTAGATACGGACATTAGTGGTTATATTTCTCCTTGCTTCCAGTATGACACTTTAAAAGAACACAGAGTTTTGCCTTTGGTGATCTAATATTCTGTGGCTGCTCGAAAGGAATTAGGATTCATTATCCGTCTCCTACAAGAGGCTGATACATTGTTTAAAGGAGAACAGATATTTTATGAGAAATGTCAGCTTGTTTGGTGTATGTATGTTTTGATATTTTTCTGTATCTAATACCTGAGAGTGGCAAAATGACTAGCTTTAGTTTGTTATGCAGAAGAAGGACTGATTTAGCTTTGTATTTTTTCTAAAGGTATCCCGGTGGATTCAAACAACTCACAGCTGCCCAGCTCCACCAAAAGGACCCAAAGGCTGTAAGTGTTTCCACGCACTGTTTTGCTTCTTTTTTTTATTATTATTATTATTAGTGAGAGAGAATTTTTAAATCCTTGAAATGCCACTGCCACATACTGTACCTTACACCTTGGATTTTTGTTATACTGAATGTGTGATTTAAGCCGCGGTCATGAAGAGATTAATACAGTTTCTATGTGTGCCGTGCAGACAAGGTGTTTCCTGATTTGACACTTATCCCCTTCTTCGTGTGTGCCGTTGGTGCATATTAATGTGAAGTGCAGGGAAGTGGGATTAAGCAGCACTGGATTTGTGATGGTGGTGTTTGGTGTGTTCGGAGACTCGGTGTGTCAATTCAAGGATAATCCCCGCGGTTTTGCTTGTGTTGCATATTCATGGTTTCAGGGTTACGGACTCTTCTGTTGTGTTAAAGGAAGAGTGGAGCCTGTTGTGACAGCCTTTTACATAAACAGTGATGATTACATTCAGAGCTTTACGTGACCTACATACTGTACTTGACAAACCAATTGGACTCCTCTGTTATTTAACAACAGGGTTTTGACAAAAGAGAGAGAAGAAACTCATGAGCTCAAAGGAGACACTACAGTCTGTCCTGTTTGTTATTGTCAACAAAGTAGAACAAAACAAGGAATTTAACAAGGAATTTACATCTTCCATTAACACTAATACATAATAAAGTCAACAAGTTTGTGCCATACAGAAAAATACTATTTAAAGAAAAGGAAAGAAAAGGAAAAAGAAAATGAAACCAAACATGGATTAAATCTGAACCTGAAAACAATCCCAAACCATTGCTGAGATTTCTCCTGTTCGAGTAACGTTTGAGTTAAAACAACGTGTTGTAAGAAGTCGTGTATTCTGTTTCAACTCTACACAACATAGCAAGAGTTTGTAGAAATTTTACCGCATGAAGCTTGTGTGGCCCGATAAAAAATACCTTCATTTTCCGTTGCCATGTGGGGACCACTAGAAGTTAGTGAATGACCTGTACTGGTCTCCAGCCTGCTGTTTACTAAGCCATGAGAAACATCTACTCTACTGCACTTGGCTCTGCAACTGCTGCAGGTTTCAGTCCAGCCGATGACCACAGACGTGTGTCCTGATGGAGATTTAGTTAAAATGAAGTTTGGAGGGTTGGCGAGCAAAGAGGGGGAAATGGAACTGGACAGATTAGTGATTTGTTGGCACTGCACTCTGTCCAACATCTCTCTCCAATGTTTCAGTGCAGTTACTCAGTCCAGTAACTCGGTCCAAGTTGAATTCACATGTACAACAAGCCTCCCATTGAGAGACACGGTTGCATTTCAGAGGCAAATAGAAGGAAAAAACGTGGAGAAAGTGTCTCAGGTTGCCATAGACACAGGAATCAGTTAGTTGATTGTGTGTCATCCTTTTCAATGTGCTTCCTCTTTCCAGATTGTGAAGTTAGCGGTTTACGGCATGCTGCCTCGGAATCTGCCCCGGCGCACCATGATGCAGCGATTACACATCTTTCCTGAAGACGTAAGTTCTGTTTCACCTCATATCTCTGAACCTTAATTATTCTGGTTTAATAAGGACAAGAAGAAAAAGGGCACATTATGAGAAGGGGTGCAACTGGTCCACTCATGTTGCAGATACTGTTTCACCTTTACAGTTAATGTCAGTTAATCAATATAGAATTAATATAGACACGACAGAGTAGTAGTTGTTTTCTTTCATCCATATTTTCCCACTGGTTTTGAGGTTTTCCCATAAGCACTTTTACTCTTTCTCAGGCTTGTATGAATTGATGCTGCACTTATCTGTAGGTTTATATGAACAGTGGATCATTAGGTGGGAACGATGGGCATTTTATGCAAAAATTCCATTTGATATTTACAGGAAACTATTCTACCGGCTTTCCTGTGTTTGGCTCCCAAACGACTGCATAGCTGTGGTAGACTTATGATATACCAGCTTTACCTGTCAGAGTTTGCACTGCACCTCATTTGTGTTTAAATTGTTTTTGAAGGAGTTTGTTGAACGGTTGTTCAAGCTATCTGACCAAGTTAGTGACTAGATGGTGAACATAGTGGAGCATTTACGGTTTAATAGACGGATACCTACCTCACGAGTTGGTGAAGACCAAAAACAGAGCTAAAAGCAAGTATAATAATAATTTTGACAGGTTTAAAATGAGCGGCAGCACACATGACAGCTTCTGAAATTAATTCAAACAAAAAAAACTTTTGGCAGGCTGTTGATTGACCTGTCTAACTATTACCTGGATGTAATTGCTACCATTGTGAGAGCAATATCATTAATTCCAAGCAGAATAGAGCAGATGTTTGAATTGTAATACAGGAGCTGTGTGGTGTCAGACTTTATTTTGGTCCTGACCCGATATTCACCATCAGAATAAATAGTGTGAAGTGTGCATCACTAATTACTTGCAGATAGGTGTTGTAAATTGTCTGCAGTGGCGTCTGTTAGTCAGAACAGTTCAGACAGTGTCTTGTAAGGTTTTGTATTTTTAATCACTGGTCTTGTCTGAACTATTTTCCTGCTCTTTAAATGAACCTGTAGGCACATGTCCTGCTGTAATAAATATTTATGAGACTGATGCCACTGGAGAGTCTCAAGTCTTTAAGAAGAATATCTGATCCTCCTCTTTGGTGTAAATGGTCCTTTCTTCTCTCACTTGTGTCACCTCCTTAAAATTCTTTTCCCACTTCCTATCGCCTTCCTTTTTTCTTTTTGAATTTCTATAATGTCTTCCATATCTCCTCCATCCACCCCTCTCTAGGAGCTGCCAGATGACATTCGAGCCAACCTGACAGAAGAGCTTCCTCAGCCCAGAGAGATCCCCAAGAAACTCAGCGAGTACAGCCAAGTGGAGAGAGACGCCTTCCCCAGGCTGTGGACGCCGTATGTAGAAACACACACAGACATTCTGCACTGAAACACAACAATGCTTGCCGAAATGCAGACACTATACACTATACACAGTACACAGTACACGTGCAGGTTTTACTGTCTATAAATGCAAAATGCAAAAAAACTCAAATCAGGAGCAGCCAAAATAAAAAATTAATTCCTTTTATACTGAAGTCAGTGACCTGCTTATGAAATTACAAACTTGAACGTTTATGGTGCCAACCACCAACTTCTACTTTCATCTCTAAAGTCTAATCTGTCTGTGTGTTTACCTCACTTGGGAGTCATTCCCTCATCTTTTTGTCCTTGGCGGGTGCTAGATTGGATCAGCCAGAGGAACGCTCTCAACTGTACGCTGCTGCGATTGCTTATTTCACTGTCAGTCAGCTGGTCCCTAACCTTAACCCTCCCACAATGTAACCACTAATCACAAGCAGAGCCTCCCTCCCCCTGATCCCGTCTAGTACAGGCGTTCTCCCTCTGAGGAAATTCTCTCTGAGACACACTCACATTTTAGTGTCTTGTGTTGGTGAGGACGAGCCAGAAGGGGGTGATGTTGAACCGAGTACCATCTCACAGTGCTTCTTATGTACAATAACCAAGCTGCTCTGTGATACAGCAGTTGTAGCGTCAGTGGTTGACTTGCTCTAATTGTTTGTAACACAGCTGTTGGTCACGTGGTTATATCGGTAAAAATGATGAGTTTACGTTTGGGATTTTGCATTGAAAAGAAATGGAGATTTAAAAATCTGTGGAAACTGCTCTTCATTCGATTGTTGTTAACTTTTGAACGTGACTTTAGAGGCGAGGCGCGGTAGGTGGTGTCTCTCCGACCATTAACCAGTGCAGTACAATATTTATGTCTATGAGTATGGCGCAGGGGAGGATGTTTCTGTGGACTCGCTCGCTCGCTCGCTGCCTCGTTCTGCTCCGACCTCGTCAGCAGTCCGAGCGCTCTGTATTGTTTTCATGGTCTTACCAAGCAACGCGTGCAGAAATAGAGCCAATTCAGTAGCATGCCAGCCCTTTCTGTGGCCAGTTTGACTCTGTCACTTTCCCCTCACGCAGGAAAAAATAAGATGCAACATTTTTCATTGTAACTACAAACACGTGTGGCTGTGGTGTGAATGACTGTCGGCCAGCTAGGAGCTGTCATTATGTGACATGAGGCACAGAGAACAGGGACTGACTGTTGGACGGACAGACACTTGATTCATAGAGAGAGACTCCATGAGGAGCCTGCTCCTTTGTGAACTACTACATACATGAGCTTTTGTCCCGAA
This sequence comes from Brachyistius frenatus, assembly GCF_029030835.1. Taxonomy (NCBI): domain Eukaryota; kingdom Metazoa; phylum Chordata; class Actinopteri; family Embiotocidae; genus Brachyistius; species Brachyistius frenatus. The sequence continues at coordinate 5,249,777 of NW_027210613.1, forward strand.
GCTGATTTGCAAGTTAGTGTGTGTGTGTGTGTGTGCGCTTTCTTAAAAAGTTTAATAAATGAAGGTTCATCGTACTGTAACCGGTGGCCTTCAGAATTCTCCCGGTCCTCGGTGCGATGCCAAAACAAAAATATTTGGATGTCACAAACACACATAGACAAAAGTCAGCTTTTTTTTCCATCACTTCCCAACTGTCTAGATATACAAGGTTTCTCCGCAAGACCAGAGAGGGAGAGCATCTGTTACTCGGCATAATCATATTCATGGCTTTTCTGAGTCAAGTATTTTCTGGGTGGAGATTAGACTGACATTGTGACCCGCCATTTTGCCGGCATGTTAATGTCGTGCCGTTGCATTTCTCCAGCCTCACCTGCACTGAACATCATTCTGACGGGTTAACTGAGTGCGCTCTCTCTTCACCTGCTCAGCGTCAGCCTTGGCATCCATTAATCCATCAATCCCTCCGTTCGCTCGTCTTCCAGCTGCTTACCCAGGTCAGGGTCGCTGCTCTTCATCCACAGGAGCAGTCGCACCCAGGTGGTCTTTCTTTTAACCACTCAGCGGTGAAAATGCAAAAGTTTGGACTCACCAGGTTGTTGTGAATAGTTCACAGAGAGACTAAATTAATTACTTAGTCAACTTAGTATTGGCTTAAAATGAGTACCACTTGGGTCAATACAGTAAGTTCCATGACATAAGGGCATAACATTTAAATCTTCTTATTTCTACTGCAACCATCAATTAAAGGTAAAAAAAACTAAATTGTCTCTTCTGATATCTACTCATGCAGCTAGTTTGTTTTGGATTTGTCTCGGCTTTCCGATATCAGCAGTACAATGGGGGGTGAATGGAAATTTTGTTATGGGCCTCACTGCCTATTAAAGATCCCATTTAGTAAAATTCAACAGCGGTGTGTCCAGAAAAAAATTTCTGCTTTCATTTCAAGTGCATTCAATTGCAGAAGTAGTCCCGATGAAAACTGTTTTAGTGTTCCTGTGCAGCAGAAGTGACACTACTTCTGGAAATAATGCTGCTTTTAAATAATTATATTTAAATGCTGTGTGCACCACAAATAAAATGCCATTCATCGCCACTGTGTTAGGGTCGCGACACAAATCCCAGACTCTCGAAACCTTGTTGAGTAAAAACTGAATCTGCATGGTTAGTTATCAAAAGAGGCAATTGACATAATATGTTGTTGTAATTTGGGTGGACTGACCCTTTTACCGTTTTACACACAGCAAACACATTTAAACAAAACAACCCACATTAATCGACAACATAGACTGAATATCTGTTTTAAGTGGGAAAACAAGAGAATGAAATTAAACTTACTGTTACTGTTGTTTGTGTCACGCGCAGCACGTGCAGCAAGTCGGTACTGCGTTCAGCATTGCTGTCGCAGTGTGTGTGTCCGAGGTGATAAATGAGCCACTTCTTATTGTTTACTGGTTCAATCTGCTCAACCAATCAGCTTGTGTGCTGAGGCCGGTCGGTGTGCGGCCGTCAAGGTCAAACTAACCCTGGTTTATTTAAGAGATGAGCCTTAGCCTAGTTAATATTCACTCACGCACTGTCTTACTCATTTTACTAATCAAATGTGTGTGTGTGTGTGTGTGTGTGTGTGTGTGTGTGTGTGTGTGTGTCAGGAGAGATGGGGTTGAGGTCACAAAGGGCGATTCAATCGTTACCCTTTATTAAACACATAGTTAATATTCTCTCAGAAAAACCTTGGAGCAGAGGCGAGCGATTATTATTAGATATGCGCTCCCCCTCCACCTCTGTACAACACACACGCACACACACACACACACACACACACACACACACACACACACACACACACACACACACACACACACACACACACACACACACACACACACACACACACACACACACTGATCACATAAACAAGTGCTCAGACATAGAAAATTGACCACATAGGCATACTGCTGTAGTTGATAGCAGAGCTATTACATTTGATGATATTTTTCCTATTTTGTATCAAAATCTATACAGCATGCACTGATAAAATCTGCTGCAACCTCTGCTTGAAATTAAAGGGGGAAAAACACAAAGAGAAGATGCTGTGTCTGAACTCATTTTGAAAAAAATAATAAACAAAAAAGATAAGATCTGCCCAGTTTCTCAGCTGTCACTTTCTACCTATGTTTTTCCTTGTAATCAGTTATTTTTGCCTCCCCATACTAATGTGCTGCCTTGTGTTTTCTCCGCAGACCCGAAGACTACAAGATAAAATGAAATCGAGGTGCCCAACGTGACCAAAGCAAGAAAGTTTTCTATTAACGCAAAACAGGATCCCCAATTACAATTTGAATTATGTGACTTGTCAAAGTATCATATGCAAGAGGCAATAAAAAAAACTTCCAACTCTGCTCCTGTTGCACGTGATTGGACCTTAGCACCGTGATGTGCATGAAGGGGGAAACTATAACCTTTGTGAGTAAGTGTTCCAAGTTACGTTGCTTAATCTACATCAGTATCTAAATTACATACTATTTTGTGACCACTGGTATGTGCGCAATTGCGACGTCACGTCGTGGTGCTGCGTTCCAGTGTCGAGCAACAGCAGCAGCCTCAGAAATTTTTGATCGCCCCTCGTATGTCAGTGGTCAGACAGACTTTAAAGTATTTAAATACACAAAAACTGTTAATTCAGCCGATTCATCCCAAACCGGCATCACCTGGATTTAAAGCACTAACGTAGATGCTGACACCATCAGCACCAGCTCCATCCGGCTCTTTTGTGGGGATGTACTCAGGACGTCTGCCTCGACACGACCTCAGCAGACCTGAATTATCCAGGAACAGCTTGAAATTTCACCATGTGACTCGGCTCTGATCAGAGAATATCAGATTCTGCGGGTTCTTACTGATTATGCAGCCATGAAATGATCAGATCTGGTCCACAAAAATGACATCTGCTAGAGCTGATCCTGCCTTTGAAGGTTTGTGGGTCCACAGTTAAACCAATTAAAATGTTGCTATGACAGCAGTTGGTTCCATCAGTAACCTCTCCCTTGAAAATGTTAACTTTGGTCAAGACTTTTTGTGTTTCCGTAGTGTTTTCACAGTACAAGTCAGTCCTGTTTAAGTGAATTGTAAAATAGGCTAATAAACAATTTAATGAAGCTCTTCTTGTCAAGTGGCCTTTTTACGTAAATGTTGTAAAAGCTAGTTATTTAACCTTTTTGTGTTCAACAAATGACCTAAAACTCAATTTTGTAGTCTCATTACAGATTTATTGGTTATAAAAGCAAACAAAATAGAAAATAAATAAGTTCATATTGTTCTAAAGGGGTGTGGTGGTGAGACACATTGCTTATTAAAGCTGCTCACGTTTGACACTTTAAAACTAGACCAGGGCCAGCTCACGGCTAAACTTTTAGGGCTTGTTTTTTCAGGCTGCAGCGCAGGAGGGGGAAAAGTCCTTATTGATTTCACAGAGAGGCAGCAGACTTTTTTTTAATAATAATAACTGGCTTCAGGTCTCATTCCAGCAGGAGGTCAGAGGTCAACCAGTGAGCAAACAGCATCCACAGTGAGCGGGCCTGAATTTGCATAAGAAAAATTAAACAAAGTGGGGCAGCAACACAAGACGTAAACAACACATTTGTTTTTTTAAAACCCAGAACAGATCTCGTCCGTCTTTGTGATGAGAAAATGAAATATCGCAGGACAAAATTTAATGGTTGCCAACATTTCAAAGAAAACGATGATGTAAAAAGTGATCATGTTTCCACAGTGTTCAGGGATTATAACAGAAGTTTGATGCATCTGCTTCTGCATTTCATGAAGGGATTAATTTGTAACAGTTCAGCTGAAAACACTGGTGAAGAGAATCAAAGTCAACACAATACCGAACGGGGAAATCACTTTTCAATACTCCTTTAAAAAGACAGCGTGGAAGCGAATCACGAGTCATCATTTTTTTTTTTAAAAAGCAGCCTGTACAAATGTTGAAAGCTCTTCGGTCGTGATGATTTGAACGGTAAAATAATCAAGCTCGTTACAACCAAAACAGGATGCACGTGTCCAGTTACACACTCAGTGATCGGCTCAAAGAAGACATGCGGCTTCACACAGAAAGAAGGGTTCAGTCCTGAAATCAGCTGAGATGGGAAGGAACAGGTCTTAACTTTACACTACCACGGGACGATGCTAACATAGATCAGGCACTTTTCGGACCTCCCTTTTACAGAGATATGGTACAAGAGTCCACAGAGCTATATACATTGTTTCACCTGGTGGGGCAACCCACCGCAGACACAGGGAGGGGGGGGGGGTCTCACCACAGTTTTCAAATGAGCGGCTATGTGCATATCAGTGTGTGATTTGTTTGCATGTGTCAGTATCTGTGTGTGTTGTGGTGTGCAGGGCTCAAGCACTTTAGGTGAAGTCCGTCCTTCCTCTAAAGTCCTCCCTCATCGCTCTCCTCCATGACAGCGACATCACGCGATGACCTCCTGGAGACGCCCGGTGACCTCAGCTCCACGTCCTCAGAGTGGGTGGGGTTTGAGCGGTAACCATGGCGTCCGTAAGCCAACTGAGAAGGCTGTTGTGGGTGGTACTGAGGGGGGTAACCACGGTAATAGGGGTCCTGCTCTTCCTCCTCCTCCTCCTCCTCCTCCTCCTCTTCGTCCCCTCCTTGGTCGTTGTTGTACGCCACTGCAGCAGGGTCGTACGGCTGATTGTACGGCTGGTCGTAGGGCCGGTAGCCGCCGTGAGGCAGACGTTGGACTGGGGTGGTGGGAATATTTAGGATCAGTTGGGGTGGATGCTTCTGGATCACCACAGCGAACATAAAGCCACCGCTACAGTGAGGTTAAGGCCGGCTTTGGGGACTGCTAACATGTTAAGTACACCCACCACTTAAAATGAACATGGAGAAAGTAGTGTGGTATTAAAAGGTTACAAAACAAGCTGAAGGGGCCCTTGAACAGAAGCACAGCAGGAATGTGAGGCATGCACAGATTGAGATGTAGCTTTACAGCAGGATTCAATGATTTTAAGCAGTTAACTTTTCTCATTTCCTTGATGTTGAAATGAGTTCTCTGGGACCGCGCAAGCAGATTTGGGACTCAAGACAGAGTTTAAACGACCGGGTTAATGAGAAGGTGGTTTAATGAAACTGAAGAAAAATTTACTTTCTACCCCGTACGGCCCAGATGAGATATTTTTTCCAGAAATGAAAAAGATCACATTACATTAGGGGTAGAAATATTTCCTGCCCATCTTATAGTGCGTGAGATGCACAAATAGGTGAGCTGTTCAGTCATGAAAGCAGCCAATCAGCATCAAAGCAATTCATCTCTATTTAGCTGATTCACCTGGCTTTGAAAGATGAGATTAGCTTTGATGAGATTTGAGCTTGAAGCAGGGTGAAGTGGAGGCTGCTGCAGCAAAGCATTGTGTACACGGGTATATGTTAACAGATGGCACCGCGATCAGCAGAGGCGATTGTCACAGCAGCATTGTGGGGTTTTTGTTTGGTTTTTGGGGAAGGTAAATTAATCCACTTTTGTCCTTGAGACAGTCAAATGAGGAAACAGCCGGTTTTGACGAACCAGGTCTAATGAAGAAATCCAAATGACAGAAGAAATTAATCCAGTTTCTATGTTTAGTAAGGATTCACAGGGCATTATGTGGATGAAAATCTGTTGTGAATAATGTCTCTAAGAACTTGCACTTAACCCATATCCCTTACTCTTAGAAAGCCACTTTGGTTTTTCATTTGCTAAAACATACAAAATAATTTCCTGCAAAAATTAAGTGTAGCTTTCAAGAGTAATTTTTAAGAAAAAAAATCTCCAGAGAAGCAAAATTTAAAGACCGCTGCTGCAGGGATAAGAGGTTAAAGAGGGTCAGGAGTACTTATCCATCCCAGGACATAGGGCAGCCTTGAGGGATTGATTGGCTTTATGAAATTCCATATTTCTAGTCTTGTTTTTTTTTTTTTTTTTCAGGGCGCAGAGGGAGGTGAGCACAGGAGGAGGAGGAGGAGGAGGAGGAGGAGGAGGATGCTCCTCAGTAATCATTCCCATAGTCCTGTTGAACTTCAAGTCCAAAAGAGGAAGAACCGCAGGGAAGGGGAACAGAGGGAGAGGGAGGAAAAAAAGAGTGAGAGAAGATGTTACCTCATATCAAGAAAAGAACCCAGTGACACCAAAGAGTTAAACCTCTCGATTCACACAACCTCCCCAGCTGCTGGGCTGTGGTTTCAGAGGTAGAAATATTAGTGTTGAAATCTGCTTTTCTCTTTAAGAGCCAGAAAACACACACACACACACACACACGCACACACACACACACACACACACACACACACACACACACACACACACACACACACACACACACACACACACACACACACACAATAAGTAATTCTTACAATGAATTTAGCTCAAATAAATATTTAGACATGAAGTGTCTGAAAATAGGGAATATGTGTCAGGTGTGTCGTTTTCTTTCCGCACGAGAAAGTAAAATAAAGATTTCCAACACAGAAAAACAGTAGAATGAAGAGGAGTACATGCCGTGTGAGTAAAACTGAATTCTTGTAGTTACACACCACAACAAAAGTGTTTAACACGTTAACAAATACTCAAAGGTGATTCAGCATGTACACATATACACTGAAGAGTGATTTCAGAAAGCTTTAACCTAAGGGATAAGACCTACTATATAAATCTATTAAAACTGTTAAAAAAAAACCTTACGAATCTTACCCTTTTCGAAGCTTTTGTTATGTTTCTGCTTGTCATTTCATATTATGATTAAAACCTATTTTATGAAATGCATTTTTTGGGGGGGAAAGATTAATACCACTGCCAGGTATGTCTGATGAACATGAAACTACATCCACCAGGCAATTACCTTCCATTAATTAACCCTCGTGTTGTCCTCGGGTTAAAATGACCCACAGCTGTGTTCAACCAAGACCTATTTTATTTCTATATTTTTATATTTTTTGGGATCATTGGTCATCATTCTTTAAAGAAACCCTCACAGCCTCCTTGTCACCAATGATCCCAAAAAATATGAAAATAAAATAGAACTTGGTTGAACACAGCTGCGGGTCATTTTGATCCAAGGACAACACGAGGGTTAACCTTATTTAATGCCTTAATAAGCATTAACTAGCAGTTAATTAACAGCTAACTGGTGTATAAACAATCATTTATTGATGGTGTTCATGTTATTAATTATTTAACTGTTTATTAAAAGTTAGTTAATGTTTATTATTGTATGAAATAACTGATAGTTAATATTTATTACCGTATTTAGGCTACCTACGTCAATAACATCTTTGTAAACAATTAGATTATTTATAAATGAATACCATAGCTAATATGAACACCATTAATAAATGATTATGAAAACATTAGTTTACTGTTTTATTAACTGTTCATTAATGCTTATTAGATGGATTATTTGTTGGCAAGGAGCAATTACGTCCTGAGTAAAAGTTACTTTCAGACAGAGCTGGGCTGCCTGTTTCCCCTTTTTCAATATTTAAAATAAGCTAAGATAAGCTACGCAGGTGTTGGGTATGACCTTACAAGAAGATATGAATTGTTCTTGAGCAACATCACATCCAGCTCTGGGTTGAACATCAGATAATATATAATACGTTGTAGTTTTGTGAAACATAACAATGTCAAAAAAATATTGCTTTGAAGAGCAACACTTAAGAGGTTAAGTATCGTTAAGTATAATGATACATTATCATAGATGACAGTTTTATGGAACTGCTTACAGTTTTAAAATGTACTAAATGAGCAATTGTATTTCTACCTTAGGTGTCAACTGTTTGGTAAGAAGCAGCCTCTCTCAAAAACAGAATTAATGTAGCCTTATCCCATCTCAAAGACAGATAATTAATTAAACTACACGCTGTCATTTACACATAAATAAAAGTGTTAATACTTGATTATTTATGGATAAACCTTTGACTCGGATCAAGCTGTATTTCCTCGTCTTCAAGCGGCATTGACACTGATGCTGTGGCTATGAACTGTTCACATTTAAATACAGACACATTAAAAAAAAAGAATGGGTTTGAGCAAGTGGAAAAAAATACAATTAAACTGACCTGTAAAAGTCACAAAGACAAAGTAAAGTTTAAGTTCAGAAAAATATGTTACACGTACTTCTCTTTATAATTGCAGCTTTCCTTTGAAGTGGTAAGGGAGGCTGTTTAATCATTGCATGGTTGGGAATAACAGACAAGACTCTTCTAGGTCATAAAATAAAAAATAAAAAACATTCTGCCTGGAATCCATTACTATGAAATAAATTGGGTTTGATGGATGAAGTAATGTCTCGTCCATCAGCTACTTTTAGCAGATGATATATCATCAGGGCGACTTGTCAGATACTGTTAGATGTGTAACGTCCGGGCGGCGATGGCTCCAGACAATGGACCCTGCGAGGTCCTCATCAGCATTAATACTCAAAAGTGTGTGCCTCAATGTATGCGTAACATTATATTTATTAGATCTCAATGCAGACAGATAACTTTGGCCAGTTAATCCATCAGTGTGGACATGAATGTATAAACTTTACTGTGGAACAACTATAAAAGACAGATTACTCCCCAATTCTCTGAGAGCTTTACAAGAACAAGAACGATCTCAGAGCCAGCTGTCACTGTGAAAACAAGATTTCAGTCTTTCATACGTAAAAAAGATGATTAATGAGCTTGAAAGACTGGGCAGGGCTGGATTGTTTGAGCTGTTTTTTTTATAATAAGTCAGCAAATAAGAAATAATTATTCAGCAGTCAGTTGCTCCGAGTACATATTTTAAATTAGTAATATAGTTGAATAATTTTTTTCTTTTTCATTTACTGAAGGACAAATCAGGAAATGCTTAGGTCTAAATACATGTTTTTGTTCGGTCTGGATATTTTGTGTTTTGACAATGTTCAGTAAAATATTCCAGTCAAAATGTTATTTCTGGTTTAGTTGCCAGATCTTGACCTACTGTGTCAGAATGAATACAAAAGCACTCCAATGAAGGTGCTTTTGTATTAATTTTCTACAGCATTGATTCCAAACTTTGAGAGCTGATAAAAAAAATAATATAAATAACAATAAGGTAATCAAGAATGTGTTTCTTATTCATTTCTCAGTGGGATAGAAAAATGCAAAAAAAAAAAGAACTGGAGAAGTGCCTCTATTTATCGTTCATAATCAGGATATAAGCATTTACTAAATGGTTTATAACACACTATAATGAGGTTGTAAGCAAGTGCTGACTAATATGCTTGTAATAACTCTATCTCCCTCTGTGGGCACCCATGACCGTATAATGAACAGATAACAAATGTCACTATAATAAAACACAGATGTAATCATATGAAATATGTCTTCATATTTACACATTAAAATGTCCTTATAGCAACTTCACAATAGTGTGTTAAAAACCCTTTATAAAATGTTTGTGGTCTGCTCATAAAGGCCAAAATAAGTGGATTAAAGTAAAGTGTTACCAACACTTAAATCTCAGCTGAATGATGTTTACCTCCAACGTTGTATCCCATACAGGAGTTCTGGTCACAGTATCCTGGTGGGCCTGCTGGTCCGGTGGTACCTGGGTTCCCCGGCCGCCCTGCTGTCCCCGGGTTGCCGGGCCGACCAGATGGGCCCTGGCTGCCTGTCTGCCCTTCACCTGGCAAACCTGAGAATGGAGGACAAGTTTGTGTTAATAGACAGCAAGTACACAAAGTCAACTATCATTTAGTACGAAGACTCCGGCAGTGTGACGCCTGGTGAGAAAGGATAGAGGAAGAGCACATCCTGTCAGTGTACTATCACCTCTTTAATCTCTGCTACTGTGACAACATGACATTAAAAAAAAAATAATTAGGGGACAGTTAACGCCTGCTTGTCATTTTGGGATGAGGGAGGTGATGGTGAATGTCCAGAGAGCAGGAACAAGAATAACACGGTTCTTAGCTCTCATTTAGCCAGAGGCTTCTGTTGTGTGCTTTCACAGGAGACCGCTCCATCAGGACTCACTTCAGCAGTCAGCAGAAACATGAAATCAATATTTTGAGGTGAGTTTCATTTGCCAAGTGCTAAAATTATCATCCCACAAATATTCCAGAGAAGCACAGCACTCTCCCCTGCACCATTCTCTTAGAAAAGACTTCCTATTTCATATACTGATGTTTTTTATTCTTCTTTTTTTTTTTTTTTTTTTTTTTACAGTTTTTACAGTTCATGCAAAAGTTTCCCTAAAGTTTTGTCAGCTTGTTCTGTGAGTATTGATCGTAGTACACAGAAGTCCTGGGACTGACATATTTTCATAACACAAACCTCAAATTCCACACAACGCGCAGGGAAATCAATAAAGACAATTGTATTCATGGTCCAAAATGTCTGCTTGAGAGGAAGTAAACCCAAAACGCATCAAGTCTCTTTGCTATTTCATTCCTTTGTTTCAATATTTGACTAATTTTGGGGTTTTGTTCTGAGGAAACACAAAGAAAAACATTTCACATACGGGAGCTGTGGTTCAGTTACAGGCTGAAACAAATCCAAAAACAAATGTTGAGGAACAGAATAATGCTAGATAATCCTGTTAGTTGAGCTTTGAGGCTGCACAGTGAGTACATACAGTAAATTCAGTTACTTACACCAATCAAGCGCCCTCGGGACTGTGTATATGTTTGTATCTTACCGGGAGATCCAGGTGGTCCTCGAGGTCCCTGATTCCCAACCCCTGGACTCCCTCTTTCTCCCTTCTCTCCTGATAGACCTGGAAACACACAAAGTTCAAAAGAGGAGAAAATCACCTCTACAGCTCCTTAAAGGTGGCCTGCGAGGTGCTTAAACACAACTTGAGGATTTCATTTTAAAACGTCTACTCCACTACATTTCAGAGAGAAATATTGTACTTTTTCTCCGCTACCTATATTTGAAAGCCATTGTTAGTTTTCTGATTAAGATTTTTCATAAAAAATATTTAATAACCTGGTAAAATTGTGAAAGATGAAACCAGTTGTTCCAAACCTATTTAACTTTTGACCCCTTTTCAGACAGTATCACAATTTATGATCCCAGATTAGAGAAAAGTAAAAACTATGAGAACAGATGTGTTATTTTCTTAATTTCTACCCCATTAAATCATCTTGTGACCCTTTTGACCAAACCCATATTAATGAGTTATGAGTTTGCAGGTATTATATTTTTCTACTGGTGTATTGGTACCTTTACTTAAATAAAGCATATGAATAATTTCTGCCCCAACGTCGGTAATACAATGTGAATTTTTGCTGAATAAATTCTGCCTCGATGATCAGTCTAAAAAAAAGTAGTAACAAAAAGCCAGAGCATGCTCTGCGCTGCTGTTCAGTAGTGCAGCTGTTTCAATGACCTAATGGAATATTTTTCATACGCACTAATATTAGAGAAGCACATAAAACTGTGATGTGCAGATTTTCTGTCCTGCTGCTTTTATGACCATCTTAATCAATTGCATCGGTGAAAAGGAAATAAGCACGATGAGGCTGAGGAGGAAACATTTTACATTACCTCAAACAAAAAATTATTCTCTACGATGGCGGCCTCATCTCAGTAGTCCCTCTGTGAAGGCTACTACAGTAGTCGACTCCCTTGTCTCTGTGCAGGAAAATATTTTATGTGATTCTAGTTTGTCAGTTTTATCCCAAAATATACTGTTATCTGATGTCGAGCCTGAGGACAGCTTTGGTCCTGATTCTGGTAGCCCTGGAGTGACCATCTTTTCTTAAGTAAACCATACATCTTATAACATGTGGCTTACTCTGGTTTCAGTTGAGCCTTTAAAACAGTAAATTACTGTGTGTGTGTGTGTGTGTGTGTGTGTGTGTGTGTGTGTGTGTGTGTGTGTGTGTGTGTTTTTGTGGTGAACCAGTGGCTACAGGTCATAAATGACATTGGGGAGAATCAAAGGTTTGAATTGCTGAGGAAGATGTAACCACGCTGGACACTTCCTGACAGAAGTTCGGCTGCCCTCAGCTATCCTTGTTGCGTGTTTTAGTGATGAAGACGGAGCCTCATAAAGGCTGTTTCTCCTCGAAAGGCTCGTGGCGGGGGAATGACCTCATGGATATTGGAGTTACTGTCTTCTGGCCTGGACTGAACCTCTTGGGAGATTTGACATTGACTGTGAGTTTGTAGGCCAGAAACCACGAAATACAGCAAACAAGCAATGGAGAAGTTCTTGTTTAAATTTTCCATTTCTTTTCTGTTCTTTTTTACCCTATGTTGTTGACATGGAAAAAGCATCATTTTACACTTCCAGATTTTTTTCTTTACTTGCAAACTAATCTTGAGTCCCAACCTATGCAGCCTCAAGTGACAACAATTAAGGCAATTTATAAAACGTGTTCATCTCTCTCTGGAGCCACAAAAGGCTTGATTCAATTTCTGCCACATCTGTCTCACCACTAATTTACTGTCTGAAATAAATACCAAAATGTTTTCTTCTGATGCCAATACAATTAGAATTACTGCCTCACGGTTGTATGCCTCCGCCAACCAGTAAAGCTACAGTTGACATCAATATCTGCCCAAACTTATAAAATATATGTGGGGAAGACTTTGAAGGAATCCCTTGAGGTGGTCACATGCTTGGCCAAAAAAGCTGATAAAGCCAATAGAATAGACAGTGTTGCTGCAAAGAAGCTAAAAAAGAAAAAAAAAAAAGAAAAAAAAAATGGTTGCTTCACACAAATCTTCAATCCCACAGCACAGAAGATTTATACGATCACAGCAGTTTCAAAGTGGACACCGAAGACTAGAGTCACCAACTCTGACCAGAGGCAAAATATGACCAAAATCTCACCTTCTCTGCCTGAGTTATGGTGTTGAATGATGATGTCAGAGTGAAGTTGACCTTTTAACATTTTGGAGATGAAATGTCAATACTTTATCACTTAGACATGGTGTAAAATTTTTGTCGTTATTAGCCCATGAATTCTTGAGTTATTGCCACAAATGTATTTGGTAAGGTCAAAATGACCTTTGACTTTTGCCTTTTGACCCCAAAAGTGTAATACGTTTTTTCGTGAGTAAACCTGAACGTGTTTGCCTAGTTTTAAAATATTCCCTCAAGGTGTTACTGAAAAATCGCATTCACAAAAATGTGGTGGACATGTGGCCACTATGACCTTTGACATTTGACCACCAAAATCTGATCAGTTTATTGTTGAATCCACTTGAACATTTCTGCCATATTTTAAGAAATTTCATCAACGACTGTGGCTCTCGCTGTTGTGGAGGATGCAGACACGGACAGCGAAGCACTGATGATCCGTCAGTATTTGAGAGAGAAAAATGGATATAAGTGGAAATTGTTAGGTGTAATTTCCTCTAGCTGCCTCTTGAGTTGTTAATCCTGTAAACATCCATGTTTGTATTCATATTTAAACTTCCTGTCTCACCTCTCTCACCCGGTCGGCCGTTCTGACCGTTAGTACCGGGGAAACCTGGCCTCCCAGTTGGGCCTTGCTCCCCCTGAGAACCTGGGAGGCCTCTCCTGCCAGGCTCTCCAGGTGGTCCAGGTACTGTTCGGACTGACACCTCCGACTGGACTGGGATCTGGTTCAGGATTGAGTTATAACGAGACAAATGGCCTGCAAGAGGTGGAAGAGGACAAAAAGATTTAGAGTTAGCTTTTTGACATTTTGAGGGGCTTTTTGGTTTCTGTTTTTTTTAATGTTTTATGACAAATTAGAAGAAAACAAGGAAGTGAAGGCAATAAAGGTCAGAAGAATCATTTTCAACCAAGAAATTGTACTTTGTACATGTTTGAGTTGATGTGCAAATATCACTGATTACTCACTCTGGATGAGCTGTTCACACACTTGCCGTGCAATAGCTCTGACAGCAGCTTGGGACTGCACATCGCCCTAGGGAAGAAACACAGAGCTCCTAGGATTTGATTTTACACAGTAAACTGATACCATTTTTCCATTTGGGCAACCGCAGCAACATAAGCTTCCACACCAGTGCTTGATAAATTGGTGGGCGGTTATTTAATGAACGTACTCCACCTCTATTCCACACTGATGCTGCTATGTTTATATTGGCCAAAACAGCAAGAGAGAGATTTGTAAACTGCTCAATTAAATATACATCAAAACATAATTACACTAAATATTTAGGCCTAACTCTGGTGACTTTGACAGTGCTTCAAATACAAATTCTAAAGCAACTTCTACTGCGGCTGAAATTAGCAGTCAGAAATGTGTAAAAAAAACTTATAAAACTGAATTGTTGCAGTCTTTATTAGACCACAGAGTTAAGGTCCTTTCTTTTTACTGGGATTTCAGAGGGATAGATCAAACACTGCAATACCTTAGTTTTTAATCATGAATGTTTTGGAGTGCAGTATTAATTTAAAATGAGTGCAACAATAAATGAGTATATGAACGATCAGTATTTGGGGCTTTTATATAAATCAAATGACTTAAGTCAGTGGTTCTCAACTGGTCTAACCTTCGGGAACCCCATTTTTCCTTTGTCATAACCCCAAAATGTTTAGCCACTTAAATATTTTTCTCAAATAATGTTGCAGTAAAACACAGTGCTGTCATGCACTGCTAAAAACATGAAATAAACAAAAGTGCAACAAAAGAGTAACAGGCTAAAACCCCCAAAGAATAAAAACAATTCTTATCTTAAACTACAGGAATACTGTATATGCTTTTCAAAACAAAGTTTAAACTTGCGATGCTCATCAAGTCTCAATAATTTAAACTGAACTGTATGATATAAAAAGGCAGACTTTGCAAATCCTAAACTTGTTTACAAATGTTCAAATGATTCAGACTTTTTTTTTTAATTGATCACAAACACACCTTCATGCCACACTCAAAATGGCTCCACAACCCACTTTTAGATTGCGACACACCAGTTGAGAACTGCTGACATTAGTTATAAGTCCTTAAATGCTAAAGGGAAACTGCAGATTTTACACATGTAGTTCATTAGTTTTGCTTCTTAGCCTGTAATAACAGTTGCACAATGTCTTCTTCGGCTCTGGAGAAACTTTCAAAGTTTGATTTGATGACCCTGGTAAGGTCTAATAAAAGATACTTTTGATGTGCATTATGGGAAATGTAGGATCCAGTGTTTCTACAGGTTGGCCCTTATAAGAAACTAAAAGTTGGGTTTTCCCAGCTCATTTCTTAAATGATTTTTTTCTCAAGTCCTCTAATTCAAAGATGTTCAATACTAAAATCACTTAAATACGCAATAAAAAAGTTATTCCATTGAAAATATATTTATTTAGTTATTCAATAAGCACTAGACTCTTATTTGTTAGATGTCTGACTTGATATGAAGCTTTTAATATAATATATATGTGCAGTAATATTTAAAAGAACAATTGTTTAAAGTCCAGGTGAGTCTCTGCTGAACCACCATTTTGTTATGAATTCAATAGCTGGCAGTATTCTCTTTTACCTTGCAATCATCATCATCATCATACAGTCGTATGATATGACATTTATTACTGTGCACGTAGCAAAAATATATTAGGGGAAAAAGCTTTGCAGTAAATGTTCATTTTTCCCCGCTCAGTGAAGATATTGCTGCATGAATCATTTTGGGACTGTGAAATGAGTTTGAGGGTAGATGCACACCACATGATCATATTCAGATTCCTCTGACCCGCTTAATTCACAACTTGGCCACCTCACTTGCTAAAATCTACAACACCAAGGAAAAAAACGCCTCTCAGGTATTTTTTTCAGACAATTGCATGTTGAGTCTTGTACAAAAATTAACTGCAGCAACGTATAAATGTCTCCAACAGTTGATAAAATGAAGCAGAAACAGAAATTACAGGTTCGATTCAAATTGGCAAGTTGTGTGTTTCTCAAGCCCTCGGCAGTGATGGCTTCGCTACTGTGTCAGCAAAAATACATACCCTGCTCCGCAAATTTCAACCATGCACACTGATTTGATTTGGTGTGCCTTAAACGAGGTTGAGGGAGTGAAAGAGAAATAAAGTGAATGTTTGTGCAGAAGACCAACAGGAAACAGTGGCTATGTACTGGAGAGTAATGCAATTTCTCCAAAACGAGGGTGTGAAGCATTAGTGAGTAATTGTCGAGAGTTTTATTTCAGCAGAAATAACTGAATTTCCACTGCAAAATGGAGCAGTAAAATTTGATTTTCTCTAAATGGTGGCTCAAGTGTGTGAGTGGAGTGACTTACTCTTTCTCCCTTATCGCCTTTGGTACCAGCAGGACCCTGGAACATAAAAGCACAGGAGGAGAATAAACAGCCGACTGAGCTAAATCCTCACAAATAGCCATGCTCATCCCTCTTTCTCTCTCCCCTTTAATGTCCCCACCCCATTACTCTCCATGTTTCCTTCTCTTCATCTCTTTTGTAAACTGATCTAACAGTCAGTACTATATCTATATACATTTAAAATTCTTTGTGTCCTAAAGATAACATATACACACGGGCCCCAATGTTAGTGCCCGCAAACAAACAGTGACATCTGCGCCTTGGATGGGCTGGCTTTCTGCTAACGTCAACGCTGTAAAGCAGAGATGCATATCTGACCACAATACACACATACAAACCTGCCAAGCCTGTGCATATCACAGTGTAACGCATTGTAATCCAGAGGCAAATAAAAGACAAATATTTCCTGAGCACAGAACCATGGGTCGCTGATATCATGAATTTCAGTTTGATATTGTTACAGCTTTTGAATAAAGGCTTGTTTATCTTGGTGTAAGCATGTCCTTGACCAGCGACTGACTGACTGGCCGTGTTGGTGTGTTAGGGTGGGTAGAGAGAGGGATAGAGGAAATGTGTGTGTGCAGGCCTGGAATATCAAAAGCGCATTATATTGCGGATGATAGAAAGTCTTTGCCAATATTTGACACAGCTGCTGAATTGGAGTGGAGGTCTCGACAATAAATGTCTCGTTCTGGATCTCTTCTGTGTGTGTTTCTGGATCTGGTGAATCTTCCTGGGCACATAAATGTCTTCTATCTTATCAGAGTGACATGGGAAAGCAAAATGAAACTATGTGGGGGCCAAAAAGCACAAGAGAGCCAGGAATATCCCTCATATAAATCTGATTTCTATTATTATTCAATCAAAACGGTCTTAACATTATGCCCTGGAAATGTAGGCTCTGTCCAATGTGTTTTTTCACTCAAAACGTTTTAGTTTATCTGCTGAGGAAAGTACACTTACGATGGATTTATTCTTGGCCAGCACTTAAAATGTGAACTGATAAAACAGTCACAAGATTGTTGATTTTTATGTCATAACTAAGGCCACTCACTACCAAATCAAGCAAAAAGAAAAAAAGAAAAAGCTCAGGAGGATGAGTCACTGGAAACCACATTCAAGAAATAGTATCCAGGTCAGACACTTATGGTCTCACTCACGACATCACCAAGAGCTACAATGATCTGGTGGACTTGTAAGTAAACCTGGTGACAACTGCGGTGGGACAATCTAACAGTAAACCAAATTGAGTTTCTTACATAATCTTTAGAGCAGGCTACAAATCAAAATGTTTTGTTCTGTCTCTATTATAACATTTTATGTGTCTTGATAGATGGAGCATTACATTTCCAGATGCATCATGTCATTCCTAAAATAGAGCAATTGGGATTTCACATCAGATGCTCAGGTCAAGAATCTGTAGAGAGCAATTGAAGAGCTGCTGCTCTGCATCTTTACACTCTATCTCGCCTTCAGTGGCATAAACTCACTGCCCTTCAACTAATTTCTCAGCCTAGTGAGAGAGATATGTGGGACTCGCCGTTTTCTTAAGGTCAGTTGTGTCACAATGAAGCAAAATGCTAAATTTCCCTGCAGATTTAACTGGCTGCAATAAAAACAACTTGTTTAAAAAGAAAAGTGTTCTCTTGCAGTGCTGGCAAAGGGTTGCAGGGGGCAGAACAGGGACTGAATTCATAATTTAATGTGGAGCTAAAGTTTGAAACAAAAAATTTAAGAAGTTAAATAATAGACTGAACTCCAGGAAAGGGAGATTACTTTGTTTTGCTTATGCATTAGCTGCATGTACAATCATTCATAAGGGTGTTTTTGTCTTCTCCATCTCAGGGAATAGGCAGATGGGATCTTTCACTGGTTTTTGTGTATATGTGTGTGAGTTGGAGAGAGAGTAAGTGATTTATAGCTCCACTCTCTGAGCCAAACTTGCTGCTGGCCTGCAGAGCTGACCCCAGGCTAGATTAGCTGTCACCAACATCATGGTATCATCTGTTCCTGTTCGCATTACACAAAGTTTGGATCCCAATATCTTCGCCTCAGCATCCTTGTCTGCGCTTCTGCTTGTGTCACTTGCACAACTTTTTTCCTTTTTGAAGGGCTAAACAAAATCTGACTCATTCTACTTTTGAAAAGTTCAAGCCAAACCATAATACTACGGTTTTCCTTCATTATTCCTTAAATTAAAAAAAAAAAAAAAAAAAATCACCTTATGAAGTAAATGCATCAGGATTTCTGTTTTGGATCATCTCAAACAATTAGCCTCATGACTGTAGTAACATTAATTGACTAAATGATTGAGTTGGTATTACGTTCTGCTCCCAATGCTAACAGGCTGCTTCCAGTTAGGAGAAGGGACATTATGAAGTGGAATAGGACAAAAACGAACAATCCTGAAAGCAGGAGTTCCTTTTAGAAAACTAAACAACAAAGTTATCTTTCAGCACATCTGTAACTTTATGTGATGCAGCTCTGAGGTTGTTCTTTAAATTCAGGGAGGCATCATGGGGAGAAAATGAGGAAGTAGGAGAGAGGTCATGTCCTCTTGTTTAATTTTTTAATGTGGATAAGTTATGTCAAAGTCTCCTGCATGGATTATGTAAGGGACTGGCCCATGCCTTCATCACGTCCAGCCTCGATTACTGCAATAGCATGGAACATCATCCAAAGTACTGAACAAACTCCAGTACATCCAGAATTCAGCTGCACACCTGTTTACAAACTCCTGCAATCGCATCACTCCTGTCCTGAATAACCTCCACTGGTTTCCCATCCCTTAACAGATCCAGTTCAAAGTCTTTCTCCTCACCCACAAAGCCCTCCACAACCAGGCCCCCCCTATCCTCACCGACTTGCTCCACCACCACACTCCTTCCCGTAGCCTCCACTCCTCTGATGCCAACCTTCTGTCCCCACTGCTCAGAACCAAGCATTGGACCTGGGGCGACAGCCTTCTCCATGGCTGCCCCCTCCCTCTGGAACTGCCTCCCCAAACTCATCCAAGACTGCACTGATCTGGCCACATTCAAATCACAACTGAAAACCCACCTTTTTAAAGCTGCTTTTAATGTTTTACTATTATTTTAATGTGATTGTTGTGTGATTTATACATTTATTGTGTTGTCTTGATCATTTTAACCTGTAAAAGTGTCTTGGAGTGTCTTGAAAAATGCTATACAAATAAAATGTATTATTAGTTATCAGTCAATCAGTCAACACCACAGGCATCTTAAATTTACTAAACCCTCCAGATGTTAGTTTGTGTGAGGGTTGCTTAATATGGTTCAGGTCAAACAACAGAATAATTTTCTATTTTCTCAGCCCTCACAACAAATATGCCACTTATGTTTCAATGTTAAGTTCTTTCACAAATGGAGTATCAGATCAATCTGATCAAAATAAAACAAAAATCATTTTTACTCACAGGAAGTCCTTGATCCCCATGGGGCCCTCCTGGCCCACCTGATCCTGTAGCTCCTGGTGCTCCTGGTGTGCCCTGAGAGAAAGACAGCCATCAGGAGAAAGACACAGATGGAGCAGGAAGGTGACTGGAAGCAAAAGGATCAGAGTGAATTTTTCAGACAAAAGGATGCTGAGAATAATAATAAAACAGACTTACAATGGGTCCGGGGGGTCCTTGTTGTCCCTGTGGTCCATTGTTACCTGGCAGACCCTGAAAAAATTAAAGTGAAATACATTCTGTGTATTAAATTTTAGGTGTGTTCATAATTGTAGGTCAAGCTTTTTTTTTTTGCTTGAGGAATTTCTTGAAAGTCTCCAGATGAAACTGATAGGGACACTGTTATTTTCTCATGCAATTAAAGAAACTAAACTAAAGAAACCCATAATTAATAGCTATTGAATATGCTGCTTCTGCCAGTCACCCTACGTACTAAAAATCTGCCTTTACGTTTGGTTTTACTGATGCTTTCAGACAGATTATACAAAACACAGGTGCATTCTTCCTGTCTGTTACACAATCAGTACTCTGGTTGGCTCTGAGGTGTTTAAAAGCAACTCCTCTACCACCTCTTCTCCATGATGCTGTGGTTTAAAAAAAAAAAAAAACATTAATATGAAACTGCAGCTTTCATTTCAGGAGCACCAGAACTATTTTGTCTGAATGTATGACACATAATAACACGATATATAATAACATGATGATGCCTTTGTTTTATTTTAGTATTTATGGGTCATTCAAATTGAACAAATTCAGTGGTAATATTACACCGTTTGGAAGCTCAACTTGGATTCTTCTGGAAAACAGTTTAACCTGAAGTTCAGCTAATCCTTTAATTTCAGTTTGGATGTCTGTCAAACTTTGTGGTGACACAATGAGGCTGGTGCCCTTTCAGCATGGACACGTCTTATACAGTCTTCATTTTAGCCTCTGTGAGGAGATAACTATCAACTAAATACAATAAAAACTACTAAAGAAGTGGAGAATCTAGCACATATGAAGACACAGCGTGTTAGACAGAAGGGGAAACTCCCCTGTGGTGTTCCAACCTGCTGTCGCCGAAGCAGCATCAAGCTTATGCAAACCTTCACCTTCCAAATGAAAATACCAAGTTTGTGACAGCACCACAAAATCTGCGTTCATTACGCCACAAAATATGCACAAGCTTTTCTGAAGACGCCGAGCCAGTGTGTGACATCAGAAAACTCCTCAGCGAGAGTCACTCTGGTGTCAAACAGTAAATACTCATCCTCATCAACCAACTGATGGGACTCCGGAGGAGGCCTCAGATCCTCCCAAAAGTCGTTTGTCAATGTCAAACACATTTTACAAACAAACAAATTGAGCAGGTTCTCTGAGTAACCTCTTTCAACAGGACTGAAATCTGTACTCATTTTAAAGTTTGCATGCAAGGCTGTGAAGCATGATTTGGATGTTGGATAATTTACAAGTCATCAGTATCTCTCAAATAATACATGTGTGAGCCAAAATGATGGCCTGGGCAGGAGTGTTAGTAGGTTTTTATGAGGCTGGATCATGTGGAAAACCTGGATCTACTCAGTTTGGTCCCCAGTTGAAAAAATAACTAAAGATATAATCAAGATTTATGGCTTTCCTTGTTCCATTTCTCTGTTACGGACAAATAATGAACTCAAGAGACGGTTACTGTTGTTTCAACCCATCTAACTCTGCTTTTCACTTTTAGTCAGACTTGATTTCTCTGTCCTCTATTGTACACACTGGATGATCCAGAGTAGTTGCTGATCTAAATCCCCTTTAAATGGCAACCCAAATATGTAGCATAAGCATTGTGGGTTAATATTTGTTTTCAAAGGCCTGTTATTCTGTTCACTTAGTTAAAGTCATATTTCTATATTGCTGTCTATAAACTGTCTTCCCCAATTGATGTCAGCTAAAATTGCTCCCTGATTTGTGATTTTACGCAATTATCCTCAATAATTACATTAGTCTACATGTAGGCCCTGGTGTTCTTCATGTTCGCTTACTGTCATACTGTTTATTGACACACTTGAATAGAACTGAACCAGTGACAATGTTATTGGTAACGCTTTTCCTACTATAACAGGTCAAAAGGTCAGCTGTGAAAAACAAAGCCTGCTCACTTTTTTTTTTTTTTAAGTTTAAATCTTGCCATTTAGTCAAACACAGTCTGAGTTCTTGGAGGCAGTGGTGTTTAGCAGAAGTACTGTGATTCTACATCCACATTTAAAGGCAGCTCTCGTGCTGCTCAACTACCTGTGTCGACCACACTTTCTCTGTTGTAGTTCCTAAGCTTTGGAACAACCTTCCCCTCCATATCATGTCATCAACCTCTATACCAATGATTTTTTATTTAACTTTTTTTTATTGCTTATTTTTCACTCTGATCAAGTCTATTTGACTTTTTGAATTCGGTTTAATTATGTTCAGCACCTTGGTTTTAATGTGTTATATAAATAAATCTGAAATGACCTGACTTTACTGCTGTGTACAAATGTATTAAAAACAGTAAAATAAGGTGCACTCTCTTTGACGTAAATGATGGTGTTTTTACATCAGCGGCCTTTTGGCAAGAAAATACATTTACTGTACTTTAGTTAGTCAAACATTAGGTATCAAAATGAGCATCAGTGATGAAGTTACTAAAGTCCTGAGGCAAAAATAACATTGGAAGAAACCATGTGAACAGAATTTAGCTCGAGTGCAGGGTTAAATTGTACACAGAGCTGAGAACCTCTACAATACTGTGTGATTATGTATCCATCTCCACTGCATACACACTCACAGTAAAGTGGGAGTTTGATGGACACACTGTTTATGAAAGTCAAATGCACAAAGGGAAATATTTGAGTTGGTACGGAAATATGTAAAGTGACACGATCTCAGGCCAGCATGGTTCTGTTGCTTAACGTCTGCCAGACTTCGAATACCTAGAAAATGTCTGATCAGCAAAATTGTAGTCTTTCACGTGTGGTGGGAACAGAAAAAAACCTTCCCAACAGTTTCTTTCATGGTCAGTTGGCACTTATTGAAACATTTCGGAACACTGCTGCTTTAAATTGACCAAGATGTTAAATAAAAATGTGGTGCTGGAATCAGATAAATATAATAATACACGTGTAAATTTACAAAGGAGAGGTTGTCACTGGCTCTTTTAATCAAACCAAAATCAAAAAGTTCATGAACTCCAAACCTTTCTGGCCAATGAAAATAAACTCCTGCCAACATACAAGTGTCCTGAAAGAGACCACATGACAGGTCTGAAAACTATGAACAACTTCTGACAACTACCACTGAGGGGACGAGCGTCTGTCAACCAACGGAGACACAGCAGATTGATTACGTGCAGAATCTTTCACCTCTCCAGGAGGCAGGCCACAACCCAACTCTTCTGTTATCATCTCACATATTTGGACAAAGCCTCCATTTTCTGCTTGCCGACACATTGCTCCCTGACTGCGATTTTGTTTTGGTATTTACAGCCCAGTGGGGCATTGTAAGGCCTGATTCCACTGTTAGCATCAACAACAGCCAGCTGGTATCACAGAGCCTTCGTGAATGGGATCTCATGTACTGTGAATGTTGTGTTCAAAACCCACACACTACACTGTTTTCAACAACTGGACAAGAGATGTTTGGTTTTATGAAGAGACATAAAACCAAACAGACAAACACAGCTGGGCATTCAGATCCTGCAAACAGCTGGAAAAACACTGCAAATATTTTCACCAAAATTTTTTTTTGAAAACTATATCTGTATTTTAAATTAGATCTAAAAAGTCAGCTAAAATAAGAATAAAGATGATACAAATGTTATATTTTTTATGGTCTAATTTTTTAATGCAGTCCATTGATTATATATAATGTTTGCTTAATATTTTCTATCATTCAAAATGATTATTTTTCCACATTTTCTCCATTTTGCTGTGTGGATTTAGGAGGGAAAAAAACCCTCTGTATCTTTTCTCAAAACTGTTATAATTTTTTTTTTTTATATTAGAGCATCTTCTTTAATGATTATTGGCCAAGTCAGCAGACAGATATGCTATTATCACAACTACATCAGATATGTCTGTTATTATCTTGTCAATGGTAAATTTTTTAACATTTACACAATTATAACTGCCTTTAACTCCCCCTTTAAAGATGTAGTTTTACACCATTTAACTCCAAACTAAATTAAAAACGTTTTTTTGTCTTCATCTTTACTCCCATCAACATATACTGTATCTACTGTAGTTAAAATAAATGTGTCAGAAAATCTCTTTGCTATACTGTATATTCCCAAGGACCACCAAAGCCCACGGTGTCACAGTAACCAGTAGAGGTGATATTGGTCCAGTATCTTACCCTTGTTCCTGGGGGGCCGTCTCTACCAGGTGAGCTAGGACTTCCAGGAACCCCCTAAACAGAACACAAACACACAGGTTTGAATCACTGAGCACAGACTGAGGTTATAAAACATTAAAACTATGAGTTGGACAATTATTGGGGATCTGAAAAGAGACACACAAAAAAAACCCCACAATTTAAGCTGCTAATACAAACCTTTTAGTGTTTATTTCAGCCACAAAAAGTGGGTATTCCTCATGAAATATCTAATAGGGGAACTGAAAACTTTAGAATGTTTCAAGTTCAAAATGTGGAACTACATACTAATAATACAAACTAATAATATGGTCATCTTGGTTGTTGTTGATGTCCACTGTTTTACAGGCCCACAACAACAAATCAATCAATCAGTCCTTCAAGATCAGATTCTTGTTGCTTGCAGATTTGTCTCATTTATTCATTACAGTCCAGAACCTGTCATTTTTAAAAGTAATTTAATTTGCCAAATCACATACAGTAAAACATGCAGGGTCTTTTTTCATAAATGTCTCATAATAACTAATATACATAGACACATTCAACCAAAGGTCAGAACTGCTAAGGGTTTGCTGTCTTACTCAACGATGCTTTGACAGCACTGGACATAAATTTGATTTGTGGAAAGAACCACCTTCTAACCCTCGGGATGCAGACAATCTTTACACCAGCAGGCGACCCTGCTGCTCCATCTCCTGCCCCATTTCCCCTTCATCCACCTCTGTGCAGGTCAACGCACACAGCCAATTCCAAAATACAGCCATAGATTAAGTGTTGAGGTGATTTATGTCTGCACTTCAGCATTAGTGGAGCACTCATAAAACAGGACAGTTAACACTGTTAAAGGTTCTACAAATTACAGGACGGGGTCGCGGAGGACGGGCTTCTTATGATTAATGATGTGCCGCTGTTCAGATGTTGGCTTATGTGCGTTCTCCCAAGACATCTGCAATAATATCTCTCCTGTCGCTTTCAGTCACATATCTACAAACTTCAACAAACACGTGGAGCAGGAATATAAGCCTCCAAAATCTGCACAAAACACAGAGACTCAGGAAGACACTGCAACATGTTTGTCATTTCTGTCTGAAACTAAGTCCTGAAAATCTCAATCATTCTAACGGGCCTGTGCAGCAGCGGTAGTCACACTAGTACAATAATTTTGTTGAAATGTACAAATGCACGTGTCTTAACAATAAAAAATTATCAGTAGAAATGAACCATAATCTTAGAAAATACTTGAAACAAGACAATATTCTTGTCTTAGTTTCACTGAAAACCTTTTCTGAAATTGTCTGTCGCGACTTTAAGGACTCAATAAACACCAACTGAATATTCAGTATTGAATTATCAAGAATTTAGAGTATTCTATCATTTGTTAACAAATGCTGTCTACAACATAAGAAACGGAGAATAACATGAGCCAAAGAAAGAAATGATCTGAACTGTGCAAGTGATTCTGATTCAACACATTAGCCTTGGGATCGCTTTGCTGTAGGACAACAACCACAGATATGCCCACCCACGCTCTCACACCCACGCTCTCACACCCACGCTCTCACACACACGCTCTCTCACACACGCTCTCACACACACGCTCTCACACCCACGCTCTCACACACACGCTCTCTCACACACGCTCTCACACACACGCTCTCTCACACACGCTCTCACACACACGCTCTCACACCCACGCTCTCACACACACGCTCTCTCACACACGCTCTCACACACACGCTCTCTCTCACACACACACACACACACACACACACACACACACACACACACACAGCTCAGTTTCTTACTACCCAGCAGTTGAGTAAGAGAGGGGTCTCAGAGGGGCAACCATAAACAACTGCAGAAGATCTAGAGAGAACAATTTTCAATTATTCACACAGACACACACACAGACACACACACAGACACAAAAGCCCATGCACGCCTATGAACTGTGCAGATAACACCTTTAGGCGAGCTAAACACTCAACAAAAACACGACTGTTTGCTGTCCTGGCTCCTAAATGGTGGAATGAGCTCCCCAATAACATCAGGACAGCAGAACGTCTGTACATCTTCCGCTGCAAACTAAAAACACACCTCTTCCGACTTTACCTTGAATAGAAAAGAAAAAGAAAAAAAAAGTAGCACTTTAATAGCACTTAAATGGCACTTACTTATAGCACTTTATAGTTTGGCTTTTTTGAAGAAAATTGTACTTTCTCGATTCTTGTTGTTCTGGGTTCGTACCCTAATGGTTGAATGCACTTATTGTAAGTCGCTTTGGATAAAAGCGTCAGCTAAATGTAATGTAATGTAACTGATTCGGCCAATTATCGCTAAACACCTCACTAGCGCCTACTTATGCATGGCTAATATTTACATAGACTCACGGGCGTAACACACGTAGCGTCGGTGTTGTGCTGGTGCTTTAGTTCACACATATTGATAGAGTGCACGCGTATAACGTTCACTACTCCTGATTTAGTTCACACGAATGTCACACCTGCCTGCATGTGTAATCCTTGGTGCACTGCAGTAAATACTGATATATTAAGAAAGCTCATTGCCATAGTCAAATGCTCCCAGGTTGAAGTGTGGTGAAAACAGAATTGGCCTTCATGATATAGCCTACTGTAAATTCTAAGTTGATTATCATAAACTATCTATCAATCCGTAAGGTGTGGCGTAGGTGTGCCGTTTGCTATAGCTCACTAATGTACACGTTTACACAAATAGGAGTACTTTGAGTGCTTCACAAACATCTGCACACCTAAATTAGAGCTTACAGTGAAATGTATTGTCAAAGGCCATCTAAATAAATAGTGGATAAGACAGAAATAGGTTTTTTTTTTTAGGCGTGCAAGCGTGTAGGTGTTTGTAGCAGCGCAACAAATATGACTTGCACTCACATAAACACGCCTATACGCACACAAAAATATATTGAACCGTAAGGTGTAGTGTATGTGTGCTGTTTGCAACTGCTCGTCAAAGTACACATTTAAACGTATCGTTAAACAGCATAGCTGGTATGGTGTGAAGGTAGCCGACTGTGTTTTTGTGTGGCTGAATTGTGTGACACCTCTCTCACACACACACACACACACACACACACACACACACACACACACACACACACACACACACACACACACACACACACACACACACACACACACACACACACACACACACACACACACACACACACACATACATTTCTGCCACAGACAAAACAAAAATAATTTCTTGATAACACACCCACACGCTGATAAACAGAATGAAAATGAGGGATGAGAAAGATGGACACACACACACACACACACACACACACACA
Source organism: Brachyistius frenatus (assembly GCF_029030835.1). NCBI lineage: Eukaryota > Metazoa > Chordata > Actinopteri > Embiotocidae > Brachyistius > Brachyistius frenatus. The sequence continues at coordinate 5,277,233 of NW_027210613.1, forward strand.
CACACACACACACACACACACACACACACACACACACACACACACACACACACACACTCTTTGCTATTCATTGCGGCTGCATTTTTCACTGTCAAATTGAAACAGAGGTGGAGGGGACTCTGATGACAAGGTTACATTGTATTTACTGCAGCAAGAAACGGAGAGAGAGAAACAGGAAAAGGGAGAGAGAGCGAGAGAGGTAATTGATGCTTTAGAGTTGTTATATTCTCTGTGGTCCCTCGTATATTACAACAGGGCCCTGGAAGCTACAATATTCTCCCACTGAGCCACACACACACACACACACACACACACACACACACACACACACACACACACACACACACACACACACACACACACACACACACACACACACACACACACACACACACACACACACACACACACACACACACATTCATATTCCTCTCTCTGACAAAACACATTATTGCTCAGTAACATAGTGCAGCACAGGGCAGCACTGCCAGCTTTTATTAATAGGACTATGCAGGCAAAGAGAGCGCTAGATAGTGCTGCATCCAGAAGTGTTGCAGTTTTCCGTGAGCTCGTTCAGAAATCAGTTGTTCTTGCCACATGAGAGGGGCTGTTCCTCCTCCTCTGTCATTACAATTAAAAGGTTCTACCAGTCACCAAACTCTGAAAAATAAAATCTTGATTCAAACCTACAGAATAGTAAACACAAGTGGATAACAATCCCAAAGGAACAACCAGACATGTGATTATTGTCCCAGTGTAAGCTGTTCCTGAACCTCCTTTGATACATTTACAAATGAAAATGTAACTGAGACTCCTGCAAAAATGAAGAACTCCACCTGCTCTCTTGACGTCATTCCTATGTCCTAAAAGAAATGCTTGTCATAATCTGTCTATGGTGAATTTATTCAGCACCTCATTCTGATCTGGTTTTGTTCCTGCTTAATTAAAAACGGCGGTAGTACAACCTCTCCTTAAAAAAAACGACAGTTGACCAAGATATAATCATTTCCCACCAAAACTCAAAACTGCCATTCCTTGCAAAGGTCAAAACATTATAAACATTGTAACAAAGCAGAATTTATTTTATAAACAGTAGTGGCATTTTTGAGAACTTTCCATTGGGTTTTAGGGCAGATCACAGCACAGAAGCGGCAATCCTTATGGGGTTTTAAATTAACTTTAATTTCAGCTGCTGACTTTGGTAAACATACCATTTTACTCCAGATGGTGAAACAGGTACTTTAACTGAACAATTTATAAACTGAGTGGGTATTTCAGGTTTGGTTTTAGATTAACTTGTTTATCTTTTGGGGGGGGGGGGGGGTATTTTGTGTGGAAAATGGAAATTATAAATCAACACCAAATATGAAGTTCCACAGGGTTCCGTTCTTGGGCCCTCACTATTTTCCATTTACATGATACCAACCAGTCATATTAAAAAGAAAATATCACTCACCAATTCTGTAATGTTGTTGTTATTGTTACAAAAAAAAAAATCAACGTACAAAATGTTTAGTAAATTGTTTTGAAAAATGCTACATAAATAAAGGTATTATTATTATAATTTTCATGAACAGCATAACACCAAATTCTCTTTGTAACTGCTTCAGCTGAAAACAGTTTATCTGCATCAGCACTATAATCAACACCTGCTCACTTCAGTTGTAAATTTAGGAAAATATTAAAGACCCTGTTGACTCCAAAGAATGTGAGGAATGAATCAGAATTATTACCCGGGCTTTCATTTACCCCGAAAATATTTAAAGCAGTATTATTGTACTATTGGATTGTTGGAAGAAACCACGAGAAAATTACCATCCCATCATTGTCCAGTGTGCTCTGAAGGCAGATCAATATGTTTGACATGATCACTGGTGACTGTAACAAGTTGTGCTCAGTGGTGTAAAAAAAAAACAATAACAGCGCTTCTTTTTGCTCTGTCTGAGCTGTCTCTTAAATTCTAAACTTTTGCACTGTCAGCTCCACACGGAGCTCAACTGCAGCTAAATCTGGTTGTAATGAATTTAAAATGAGTTTATCCAGTCATTCTCTAAAAGTTCTCATCCCCATAAACCGTTGTAGAATGAAAGAAAAAATGTAAATGGGATTATAAAAACAGGAAAACTAAGACTATGAAAGGTTTTTTACAAAAAAAGATTATAACAATCTGACTGTGAGTTTAGGTGCCAACAAATGACATCAATATTGCTCCCAAATTGAGAATATATTTGGTAAATCATGCCATTTCATCTTCAACAATAGCTGAGGCACCTGGATAAATACTGAATTCATAAAAGGATCCATAATCACTTTTTTTCAAAGAGTCTCCTGGCCAGCAGACTGAAAAGGCAGTATTTGTGTTATTTTTTCCAGTTCATAGGTTTGATAAAAGCCACTATTTGTCCAACAGGCAGAGCTGCAGACGGTGGGGCAGATAGTGCTGCATCAGGATCCACTTTCACCCGGCGGGAATGAGCGGGTTGATGCTGAAAGAGCTTTCAGGCACATTCTCCACTTTCAAACAATAAATCACTGAAAATAGATTCTGCAAAACAAGTTTCCTGTGACATCTACAAGAAAACAGAATTAATTTTAATCGAAAGACATATACTAATTTAAATACGGTAATGAGGTCACCAGACAAAACTGATTGAGAAGAATTAGAAAAATTATCTGGCAGGGAGCACTCTTGCAATTTTGTCAAGCTCCTGTGAACTCCTCAACGGTGCATTTACTATTTAACTCACCAGAAAATAGCACAGACTCAAGCCCCAAAACTCTGGATCAACCGAATGGATGCACCCTCACATGTGTTTTCACTTAATCCCACTGATTAGTTCTCTTCTTAGTAGTTTGTGTATGTCAGGGGGCATGCATCTGTTTACAAAGAGCAAGTCCATCCATCAGCCGAACCGTCACGTAAATCCTTAAATTTTTAGGCGAAGACTTGGTTTAAGGGTCAGTATAAGACAATACGATTGTGCTTGAGTTCCATTGACCAACAAAAACTCTTATTTGTGCCTTGAGTTGGTGACCTTGTTTCCCTGTATAAGTCCACCCAACTTCAACCTGAGCAGAGGTTAAATTAAGCATAATAACAAACAGCTGTTCTGCATGTACGGCTGAATCCAAACGTCCACCCACTGGCAGACTTCAGTGGTACGTATTGTGATGTGTTCACCATCATGTAACGGTAACGGTTTAATTAACGGAGTAATTGTTTTACATGTTTATAATAAGTTATTTTTGTTTTATCAATCGGTAACTGATAAACTACAACATTATGACTGAACTTTCTGCAGAAAGGCTGCTTGAGGCCCCTTGTCAACTGGATGAATTATCAGTTTGGACGGTCCTTATAATATTTATACACTTCCCAGGAACGCACTCAAAATGGCAGCGAGTTTGCTACAGCGGTGAAGTCCCAACATTTGGATTTGAGACCGACAAGAGACACTGTTTAAGCAGGTTTTGCACGAATGTTTTAAGAGACTTCCTACAGAATTTGTAGAAAAAATAGTGTCACCATAAATGTTCTAACAGACATGTTAATGACACAATTTTGCTTAGCAAATAACATGTTCTCCTGGTACAGAGTTACTGGAACAATAACTCTATCTTTGCTGATGTCCAGAGCTCCTACTACAGCACCATTAAATTAATTCAGTATTACCTTTGATTGGTCCACTGCCCAATAATTGAGACGTTGCTGATGATTATTCACATCTCAATGATTCCATTAAACTGCTCTGTGTAGGCGTCCATGTGCAAGTGTGTCTTCAACAAAACAGTCCACGCATGCAATGAGATCAGATGCACACAGACAGACACACACACAGTGCTGGTTCAACATTCATGTCTATCTCTCTCTCTCACTGGTTTCCCTCTCTCCTGTCCTTCTCTTCCTGCTCTCTCATTCATTTACGATGTGTAGTTCCAGAACTATTAGGACATAAGATACACAATAACACTATAGTTGCAGAAAAGGCTGTTATACTGCAACAAGTTTTCATTTCTGAGAGGACCAAGGTATCTCAGTGATAATGGATGGAGAGTTCATTTGTATTCTCCACACATGCACGCAGAGCAGAACAAGAGATACACATACACACACAGCTGGGTTTGTTATACCACAATACGACTTTAATTAAGAAGAAATCAGAGTTAAAAAGCTGGAAAATAGTTACCCCTCTGGGTTCTACTTTGGGAATCATATCAGCCCCATTACACACTTCTTACTATCACAATAATTTTTGGGAAATGTTCTTACCATTTGTCCAGTGGGACCGATCTCTCCTCTCTCTCCCTTCTCCCCAGCAGTACCCTGTAAAACAAACCATGTCACTGCAACCCAGCTGGACTTACACTATGTTACCGATGCTGACCAGAGGACGGGATAAGCCAACATTAGTTATCTTAATAATATGCAGGGCCGCCACAAGTCAGAAGAGAACAGCTTTAGCGTACTTTGGACACGATCCTACAAATGTCTGGAAGTCTATTGAAGCGTATGTCAACATTTGTCAGTTTATAGTGGCAGGTGGTGGACAGCTTAACGTTAAGTCCCTTCATAACTACACACAATGTGAAATTACAGCAGAAAATGTGAACAAGAGGACAAAAAGCACACTTTAAATGATTGTTTCCATCATGATTTAATATATAAGTGATGCTTGAAGATAATAAAACTTTAGAATTTTCTCAGATGTGGAAATGTACTCCTGAATATATGATATTACACAAGCAAATTCTTACCGGAGGTCCCTGAATGGAGAGCCCGCCGGGCCCCTGAGGACCAGGCGGCCCTGGGGGTCCAGATGAGCCAATTTTGCCGTTGGGCCCTTGTGGTCCCTGTGAAAACAACAAAATGTGGAGCAAAAGGAGCAACTTAAAAGGACATGTAATTTAGACTCACTCTACAGAAAGTTAAAGACAAATAAATCTAAACAGTTATGTGTGACCCCCTTTTGAGAATGGAAATGTTTTGCGACCTCCTCAACCCTGCAGACCAGAACGGCAAACTTTAAGGAGGGTGTAACATAATGCCATATTCAGCAGTACAAAAGTTGATTTATAAGGAAGCTTTATACATGAACGTAACAATCTGCAGCATCTTCTGATGTGACACTTTCTGCCAGACAGATACTGCTGGTTGATCAGTGGAAGAACTCGTCAGTCTCAGACTCACAGACTACAACATCAGATGGACTTTCATGCACATGTATAATATTAGTGTACTAAACACTTAATGGTTGTGTAATACACACTGGTTCAGTGGTGAAAATGACAGTCATCGAATTGGCAGAATGTTTGAAGATGTGACATTTCTGCAAGTTTGTGTTCTAGTTGTTCAACAAATGTTTGATAAATGGTTTCAATGTGGTCAAATATGTCCTCCACCTCCTCTCTGGTGGAGTATGTGTAAACAGCTCAGCCACAGAGAGCAGAGAAAGAGAAGCAAAGAGGCACAACCCACCTCTCAGAATCAGAACCAGGTTTTAAGAGCCATTATTAGTCTGCTCGATTTTGTTTCATATTATTGTAGCACCCTTCCTTTGATCCCTCTAGGTTAATAAACTACAAATCTAAGCACATTGGTAACACTTTACAATAAGGGTACATTTATTAACTGCAGGTAATGCCACAATAAGCATTCATTCAGAGTAAATTAAAAGTTAACTAATTTGTAATTAAATTGGAGCTCTAAGCTTTATGGTTCTAGTTTTTCTTTTGACTAAAAAAAAACAAACCTTTAAAAATGTTTTAATGTGTTTTATTTGATACTATTGCTGACATACATGAGCTAATGAATGTATGCTCATGTTTTCAAAGGCCCTTCAACATGATGTCCATCAAGGTAAAACTACAACCTCAGGTCAACATCATTACTACATGCCTGGAGGCTTTTGCTACCACCGGCTGCTCCTACAATGACATATACAGCAGTAAATATAGTTAGACGCTTGTCCATCCATCTATAATCAGTTTGTGTGGCAACTCATTTGATTCATGTGAAAGAGCTGCAGACAGAGTTCCTGCAATGGGAGTCACAAAAGAGAAATTCCTGCAAACCACCACTGATTCGCAACATTCGTAGCTTGTTGGCTCAGAGGCAGCAGAAGCCAAAGTAATCTTCACTCCGGCTCTATTTATTGTTCTACTGTTCGACCTTACAGTTACCGGGTTCATGTCTTTCTTATCCGTGCAAACAATCAAAGAAACCAGGAATCAGATGTACATGATTGGAGTGGAAATAAAAACAAAGAGAGGAGTGAGGGGTGTTATGTCATGTTTAACTAAATAACGAATATCTCTGAAATATGATGTGAAACTACCCGAAGAGTTGAAGCCATTGAAAGATGACTGAAATTTAAATTACTTTTAAAGATTTATTTGGATAACTGAACAATTTATTTTTGCCATGTATCAGCACTTATTCTGTCATAAGTAATGCACCAAAAAGGATTATTGGAAATGAATGAGTTAATGGAGGAGCTTCTCTCATACAATGGCCTAATCCAACCATTCAAATAAATGTGGCTGAAGCTGCAGAGGTACAAGAGCTGCTGAGCTAAAACAAGAGGGATCTGCCAGGCATGTATTAATAGGCTGTACTGTACTATGTGCCAGCAGGACAGAAAAACCACATCTGACTTCAGAACTAACACAATTAAACCCATCAAACATACACACACAGTCAGTACTGGGAAAGCTGTGCATAAGCTTGATCCTGGCCTTGTTTCCCTCTTGGGAGATTTGAGCTAAATGTGCTAAGTTTTGGGTTCTGGGTGGACCACTTCATGTAGTCCACTCAATACACTGTCACTCAACAAAGTTTAAATGGGACACATGGTTGAGATGAACAACCGTATTTTCTTGACTGACAGCCCTGCATGTCTGAGCAGAAGTGGCAGGACTCACACTGCATCTTTCAAAGCAGAAAAGCTTCACAATTTTTTTTTTTTTTTTTTAAATCTAAGATTGAATTACACTCATGGGAGCTAAATTATTGTTATTAAGAAATGTCCAACCATATCCGGCCGTGTACCGAGTGACAGCTGGATACTTTGGAACAGTTTGGAACAGGCTGCCATAGTGAAACTACAGCAGATGCAAACTCCACAGTATATCTTTCACTAATCATCCAAAACAGGGTTTGTTGGAGCAGAGTCTGTTACAGACAGGATAGTGATAGTGCCTTAAGTCTGCAGCCAAAAAGAAGATGAGGTATTCTGAAAAACTGATAAAGGCTTTTCCAAATATCCTCTTCTTTCAGCCCAAGGGTACTTGACACTCAGCCTGGAGGATGGAGTGAACTGCTGTTGTAAAGGCTCTTTGACACTCTTAACTTCTTTCCTTTTATCATCTAATTAGCAGGTTAAACAGAAGATGAAGGCTGTTCTGTCCTTGGAAGTTGAGGTGAGGACCAGCAAGTGTAGCTTATAAACAAAATGTATAAATGAATCTTGTAGGCTCATGATTATTTTCATTGAACAGGGTGAGATGTGCTTACTGTGAGTTGTGAACTGACCCCTTTTCTTTTGCCTCTCATAGAGGTCAGTCTGACTGAACTTTGACAGCTGAAATCACGAGGCTCAACTTGAGGGGTCAGGATTGAGATCTCATCCAAGAAATATATAGGAGAAGGTTCAAAGTTCAATGAATTTATCCACAAAATCCTAGAAATTAGAATGATATCCCCCACTTGTTTCTTACCACAGCACACACCAAAACTTTGCCTGGCAAAATCCAGTCTCGACAACCCAACTATACTGTTAACTCCTGGGCTGCTTCTACTTCCCCACCTCAGTACATGCTACGTCATGGTGCCTCAACCATGTATAAGATAGATATTCTTTGAGGCCTATTATGTCCTGAAGATTTAGCAGAAGATTGAAGTGTTTCAAAATTTAAGTGTATTTCACGAACCGTCACTCCTGGCTCTCCTCTGTCTCCTCTGGCTCCCCTTGTGCCTGGACCGCCCTGAAACACAGATCAGAAACACACCGTAACAACAGAACATAATCAAGCTTTGTAAAGCGTGTGCCTATAAGGGAGAATGTTGGCAAAGACACGTCTCTAAAAAAATATATATATATAACCAATGCTCTCTTTGAAACAGGAAAATTGGGGTTCATGTTTAAAAATCGAATAAAAGTGGGACTCCACATGTCTTTCATGTGACTGGATTATGAATATGATGAACGGAGGCCAACGCTGATCAGCGCTGTAAACTGCCCCTTTGAGCTCTGCACTTTATTACGCTACATCTGTGACTAACAGCGGGAGTCTGAAGCTGTAAACCTCGGGCTGACCCCTCTAGCCTCAAGGTTTATTCTGGGACAAACAACGCACATCTGCTAATCATTGGCCCAATTGCAATATATCCTCCTCCTGTGTTTGCTTAAATAGGTCTCCTCTGGGAACCAGGGGGCAACTAGGTAGTTCTTGAAGTATTTAGCCAGAGGAGACAGGAGGAAAGGAATATGAGAGGGGACATGCATACGAAGTAAAAGCAAGAGGCCAGCTCTAATGGATGGATTATATTGTTAAAGCTTTACCAGCCCTATTTTACATAATTTTAGATTAAACCAGTGTTTTAAAAAAATTTTCTTCTAATTTCTACCATTAAAAAGTCAGAACCCATCAAACTGCCAACCCAAGTCTTAAATTTGTCTGTTTGCTTTTCCTCTCAGGAATCATTAGCTCCCACTGATTTATAAGATCTTTTTAAACAACTTGCTGACAAATTCTGGTGCCTTGGCTGAACAGAACATATATCTGTATTTATTGCTTATATAAATGTATTAAGCAGATAAACATGCTGTTTATGAGGCCTGTTTCTACTTTTGCAATCACTTCACACTTTTACTTGAATTTACTAGTTTGTGATTCTTCCAAGTCCATCCTTCCTGTCTACACTGATCATGAATTGATCCGTTACACTGTAAACCACATATTGGCAAGATAAGGCCCGAGTGCAGGAAGCGGCCCGTGGACTTTTTCAATCCGGCCTGCAACATTGTCAAAGGGAAACACGACAACTCCTAAAAAATCAATAGAAGGCTTATGTTGGTGAATCTTGAGGCGAATGACTAGTGAGTATGTACTGCTATTTAACTTGATTCCAACAAAGGGCGCAGTGATGCACCCAGTGCCAATTTACCCCAAAACAACTAGACAAGACCATGTAACATCTCCACAACAACGATTCTCTATACATCTGTTTTAACTGATGGCTTTTTAGGATTTTTTTTTTTGTGGCTGAATATAATTTGTAGCATCTTAAAAACATGAAGATTGTCATAGTGAGCTACTTGACACTTTTATATAATATAGACACTGCTGTTCCTCAAATAAATGAAGTGATTCTCTCTTTCTTCAATACAAATTTCTGATATTTCGATCCACTGTAACTGTGACCAGATAACTTTACTACGAGTTTCAATTGTCCAATGTGTGTCCCTCTGGAAAAAAAGATGTTGCCCACCTCTGCAGTAACTGTTCAAGGACAAAATTCCTAGTCTTCAGTCCATACAAACATTATTATAAAGTTCAACCGAAGCTAATGCAACACTGTCCAAGTTAGCCTAATCAAAAGGGTATCTTCCAACGTTTCAGTCTTTTTAGCACAATATTCTCACTGTGTTTTCCTGTGGAGGAACATGAACTTGTATTTGCTTCTGCTGAGCTCATATGCAGTTCTGCACAAAATGAGGACTGTGGATTTTGTCATATATGGGAAGCCACCATGGAGAGGAGGAATGATTGCAGTGATCAATGACTGGCTATTTAAACATGAAGAGATTCAACAAGCAAAATCTGTTCATAAAATTATCTTTTAACACACAAATACAACAACTGTGTCTATGTGAGGAAAAAAAATGGGATATTTGAAATGATTGATCGTGTTTGTCAATTCAGAAATTTGCCTGTTGCTTTTGATGGATTTTTCAAAACAATCTGAGCCCAGGACTCTTTGGAGGCACAGCAAAACCTGCAGAGAAACTGGAATGAGCTTCCAACAGCAGCAATACAAATAATTATGTTTGGATTTTCCAGGAGCCTATAATGATGATCGAAAAAACACAGCCACAGTATTATGATTTAATCGAGCAATTTGATGCCAAAAGGCAAATTTACATTTAAAAAAATAAAGCTTGGATCCCAAACAGCACGGGCCCCGTTCAGTTTTAACAAACGGCGATGGCAGGCTGAGCCTGTCTCGTTTTCCTTAATGCTAGATTGATTGTTGACTGATGTTCAGTATTGAGCTGCGTCTGTGGCAAATCAGGCGGCACAGATTGCAATTTAGCCGAGGCAATCCATACTATTTGAAACATAGAAAACTGAAGAGGCCTGCTGGTGTAAGACAGGAAAAGACATAAATCTGACTGTGAACGCAAACATTGAAATTACTCTCAGGAAGAAAAGCACAACAATGTTTTGACTGATTACCTCCGGTGGAGATAAAACAAACAAAATAATGTCTGTTGCGTGTAGATCAGAGAAAAGTACATGTTCTTTTTATTACCAAAACTTTCTGCATCAGGTATCCCTACAGATCCAAGTGTTTATTTAGCTTTATTCATCCTGAGTTTCAGACTGACCCAAGTTTCTGCAGCACAACAACAACTTCTGTACACACCTATTGTTTACAGAAAAACTCCGTTTTCACAGTCTGCTAAGATTTTGAAAGTTTTCCTGTCTGTAAGAAGCTTGGCTTCCACGGGGGATAACACACATTTGTTGCAGTATAACAGCCATTATATTGTTTTAACAAGGGGGAATGTGCACTACCTTTTCATCGTTCCTCAAAATCCCACTGACTACAGTGTGCCGTTTTGGCACAAAAACAGCTATGATTTAGCCATTAAGCCATTCATCTACGCCCATACGCTGCAGTTAAAATGTGATTTAAGAAGCCCATTCAATGCCGGGGAGAGTAACAGACGCAGACAGAGCGACAGACATGGGAAGAAAAAGGCATAAAGTGATAATAAAAAGAGAGAAAGAGCCTCAAACACTGGGATGAGGTGGAGGTAGGAGAAAGAAACAGAGAAAAGGAGAAAAACAATGAAAAGCTGAAAGCATAGGCTGTTTGCTAGGCTATATTGATCATTTTTGAGACGAGAGAAGAGCTGAGGCGACGGAGATTATGGGGAGAAAACATGAAAGAAAAAAAAAAATAGTGTGAAACCAAATATTAAAAGTTTTTTTTCCCAAAAAGATAAGAAAATAAGATAAAATTTCATTTAAGTGTCTCCAATAGTTTGCATACGTAATATGTGAATATGTAAATGTATGTATATAAATGGATCATTCAAGGCTAAACAAAGACAAAAACAAAGACATTTATAAGGGAGGGCTGTGACCTGCGGCTATAACTCTACAGATGATTAAGTACATCTGGCTCGTCGGACAGGGAGGAAAATTTGGTGAATTGTAATTGGCTGTGATGAATGGAATCGTCCTATAATTAGTTTCTCAAACTATACCAGCGTCGATCTACACCCCTCTCCTCCCTTCAGTGCCAAAGGGTGCAGACAAAGCGAGAAACCTTCAGAAGGGAGACAATGAAAGTGTTGGGGAGAGAAAGGGAAAGACAAAAGAAGAGGAGAGAATATATACAAAAAGTATCAGGCTGCAAATGAGATCGTTTACTTGCTCTCATCTCACAGCCTCTTTTAGGTTTAACTTGCTGCTGCGTGAGAAGAATACCGCTGCTCAACATTCACACCATGACTCTGTAACACACAGCCACCTCACAGTGGAAACACCTGAAGATTTCTGATCTTGAAGAAAATTCTCACAGATTAATCGATCAGTGGATGAGAAATATCCTTACCGTTTGTAGATGATAAATAAATAGTAGACTGTCAATGTCCCTTTTGACATAATATTACTTTCTGTTGTTGGGCACTGTTGGTTACAGATTTACTCTTGGATTGGATTTACTCCTCTCTGCTTCAACTTAAAAATCATATTTTGTTCCTTTACATTGCTTTTAAGTGTGAAAAAACAATTTGTATTTTTTGTTCTTATGTTTGCAGGCCAATTTGCCTCAAAGTTGCTCCTTGAGAGAACCACTATATTGTCTTGAACTGAATTAAATTGAATCAACTTCATACTTAACATTCACTTGTAATTTCAACAGGAGATACATTTTTTTAATGTGCTGCTATAGTGTGTGTTTGACTATGACATTTAACAGCAGTGTCCACTATTGACAGTTCAAACACTTCTTCTGGACTTTTTAGAAAACATCTTTTTGATGAGAGTCTAGAGAGACTGAGAGTGAATGAGTGAGTAAGTGATCTGACAGAAGAGAGTAAAAAAAGGCACACTGAGGTATGAGAAACAGCTTCTAATGGACAGAGGTGAAGGGAAACTCTGAAACTTATAAAAGGGTTCCCACAGAGGTTTCTGGATAGATGAGGTCAGAAGGACTGTAAAACATGGTCTTCATACTGGATTGAGCATGAAGGAGTACACCAGTAACTGAATTTAAGAATAAATGAGTATACTTGTTCTTACAGGGGGTCCGGAGGGTCCTGGAGGTCCTTTGCTGTCCTGGGAGCAGGTACAGGCATGAGGCATGGAAGGGCAATGCTCTTCGACTCTCTGAAAACACACACACACACACACACACACACACACACACACACACACACACACACACACACACACACACACACACACACACACACACACACACACACACACACACACACACACACACACACACACACACACACACACACACACACACACACACACAATGCTCAGATTGCATTTGCATTGCACTTGTAATCAGTGAGAAGCATCACCTAAAACTTCACATAAATAAGCCTTGACTCCACCAACAAACGAGATAACGATTGGGAGACCTTGTCTCAGGTGTTTTGATGAGGGTGGAATTAATAGCGCAGTAAAACCAGTGTTTGTTCGGTCTCCTTGACGACTGATGCGATTCCAATTGATTCATTACAATTAACACTCAACATGACCAACAGGTTTTTTTTGTCAGTGATAATGCAAAAATATTTATATTTTTCTTTACAAGACAAGCATAATTCATGAGAAGAAGAATTAAGTTTGTTATCATAAATATACAATGAATAGATATTTAAATTTAGATTTAAATGGAGCAGTTCAAAAACAACTGAAATAACAAATCTCTTTATTTTCTTTATTATTAGCAACTGATTACATACTGCAGCTTTTTTTTTTTACAGGGAACTTCCAAGAAGTTGAGCATAACTGTAACACCTTTCAATACACAGTGAAGCAGTGATAAACCTTGAGCCTCAGAAATGACCAGAGTTACATTAAATTGTCTCTGAGCATCAAAAATAACATTATGAGATAAACAAAGATATTACATTGCAATAGTTTGAACCAGACTGCACAGATGTGTAATTAAACTGCATACTGAGTACATATGTTGTGTTTTATGTATGTATGTTTTATGCGCAGGGTGTTAATTGATAATTGTTGTTCTTATAACGGCAAAGTCACACTTGACTTTTGGATCAAAAAGACAAAATTCTTGACTTTCAAGGTGCTTATCATTGGAATTTCTATTACATGACATTAAATTAAACAAACAAGTAGTTTTGGTTTCTGTCACGTCAGTTTGATTGTAGCCACAATCATCACTTACATTTTAACCAATACACAGGAGAGTAGACGTAGTATTTACGTATTATGAGTGAGAGATTAAAGGCATGTGTTTCTTACCAATCCTGGCAGCTCACAGCACTTATCTCTGCTGGCCCAGGACGTACTGCAGATGATGTCAAACATCTGGAGCTGAAACTGTAAACACACATAGACAGTACATGTATGAGTACACACTCAACTAATTCCATCAATATTGTAATTAAAATATCAGCATTTAACACATTTCAAAATCCTGAAGTGGAAAACAGAGGCAACATCAGAAGTGGAATATCTGTCAAGATACGGTATTTTTAAATGAAGTGGTTTTGTGGTGTTTCTGTGTCAATAAAAAACAAGAAGACAGAAAGTTTGGCAGCTGACCAGCTTCAGGGACTGGTTGACAGATACATGAAGTCTGGCTGATAGCTTTAATAAACAAAATGAATGATCTGGAGGCTGCACTGTCCTCAGATGAAGGGCCAGACTGTAAATTAGGTCATGAGCTCACATCTAATTCATTTCTAAAGTTTAGCATTGAAATTGATGAAGGGTCCTGCTAACACACTCTGTTTATTCTTATTAGAGGGGCAGTTTTGAGCATTTACAGTCCAACAATCCAGATTATCCACAACCTTCAGATCTGAATAAAACATGATGCTCATACAGTATGAAGTATCAAATAGACAGCTTAAACTATGGAGAAATCCCTCTGTTTTAGGAGTTAGAATCAAACTGTGTAGACACGAGCACAGGATTTCAGAATCGGATGAGATGAGGTCAGGGAATGGAAAAGTAAGCTGTGACTGTTTGCTTTTCTCTACGTTACTGTTTAATTTCTACAATTGTTATCTTTCCACTTCATCTAAAAAGGGTGAAGACTTGTTGCCTGCTATTATTCTCAGTACAGCAAAAGTTATTCTTTCTTTAAAACTCGATTTACATGATCCATACACTGTTCAATTAAATTCAAGTTAAAAAAAACAAACATCCAATGTCCTTAATCACCTCATATCTTTTAAATAGCAAATAATCGCATAAGTAGTACAATTTAATTGGAAAATGTCCTGTGTGGCGACAAATGATTTGATAAATGAGATTTTAGTCAAATGTTTTAAATTCCTAAAGAGTGAAGTGCTGCCCTGCAGCCCATGTGAAATAGTCAAGTAATTATAGTTCTTCTATTGCAGCACCACAGGGGGTCTCAGATTTAATAGAGCCCAGCAATTTCAACCATGCTGGAACTAATGTCGAGATCCAAAAGATACTGACTTCCTGTGATTAGTTTGGGGTTTTGATCCAGATTCATAATGCTGGGGATCGCTGATTGAAACCATCGAGAATTTCAGTTGTCATTATATGATAAATAAATAAATTTATTCATGTTGACGTATTGTCACAGGTTCAACTGTCTTCATAAACGAACCCCAACACTCTTAACTGAAGAGTCTCTAGATCATAAGAAATGATGCTCATTGTGGAAATGAAAACAAACAGTTGTCCACATAAGGCTTCACCTCTGACTGTTTCAAATGTGACAGCCTATAAGCCTCATAACCAAACGCCTGATGTTGTCTGATGTCTCGAGGACACCTGTCCTGGTGTGATTGTTAACTTATATATATAGGTGCCAAAACAGTCTCAGTCTCTCCCTCCTCCTCTGGGTCACTGGTTTGGTTTGTGTCATTTTGTTTTCTTACACCTGTACATCTTCATACATCCACACACTGCACACACTACTGATGAACTGACTATGTACTTACTGAAGTTTTCTTAACTACATTTTTTTTTTACTTCAAATAGTCATGTATGGTCTCTACTTTTTGTCCTTCCTTTGAGCTGGGTCCTGACACTAAGTACATTCATTAAGACCGATTGATTAAAGTGATTGAGCTGTATGGGATTAGAGGCCAGGTAAAGCCACCATTACAGTTTCATTTTCTGACAGATTACTTTCTGCAAAGAGTTTTCCCAACATGGCAGCAGAGAGTATTTTTGAATCAGTAGTCATTCTCTTCACTTGTAGATACCAAAGAAAATTAAAATGTTCTCTTATTTTCCTTTACAAAAACTTGTTCACAGCTTTTTCTAATTCTACATTTATTTGGAGCCCCTCAGATGTATACATTTACTCATGGCTGATGTTAGTAATTCCAGAAGCCCAGAATATCTCACCTTCTCCCATGGCTGTGTTTGCCAAACGTTTTTATTTTTTTATTTTTGAGTGCCTGTGCATTAATGGGTAGAACACAGTTTACACATTATATATAAAGCACTCTGTGCATTTCCACCAGCAATAAATAAAATGAACTCCCACTGAGTGACTCACTGAAATGGTTGGGGATAATTATGGCTGCCATTTTGCAGGCCATAAATGTTCACACACACCTTGCTGACAGATCATTGCAATCACTGAATACGAAACAGTTTTAACAGCCAGATTAACACTTGATTAAAACATTTTTTATTCTTTAACTTTGCTGTGGGAGAAAAAATAATTCTGACATGTTAATTTAACAAAACTTCACTGTTTTGTCAATTCCTTAATTTTCCAGCCCTCCCATATTTTACTGTCCTGATGATATTTACATACTTGTCTGGAAAAGACCTTTACATTTCCATGACAAGAAAGAAAGCTACATACAGGTTAATACTGACCGGAGCAGAGCTGTCTCGTCTGCCTCTTGACCGAACCATCCTCCCGAGGATCTCCACTCCATCGGTGGTGATGTTCCCGGCTGCACTGGTGGATTTCTCCCCAACCACAGAACAATCTAACACCACCTTCACCGAAGTCTTGCTGATTGTCACATGGAGCTGTATGGCAGAGAGAGAACAGCATGCATTATAAATACTTTGGAGTATTTCCCAAACTGCTAGAAAATCTAACACCTGTAGGGCAAATTAGATGTGAAGATACCTTTAAAGTATTTGGACTAATATTTTTTGAAATTATGATGAAACAGCAATTTGAAGGAATACAAATGGGCTGTCCATTATATTTTAATAAAGTATAATTTCTGCCTAAATATTCAATCTTTATTTAGTCCGCATTAACAATCATTATTGCCTATGCATATATGTTACAGGGCATAAACACAAACAACTAATTACAGTATATGAGGTCTAACAGAGTTTCAATGTGATTTTAAGTGCAGCACTGTCACAGGCCTTGATCAGGCAAAATAGTTAATGTTTAACTTCCTTGTGTGTTTCAGCAGGAGGACACCGCTTTACTGACTAATCACAGTGACAACGAGTTCCTTTGTTCTCTTTTTGAAATAAACACAGTGTAAAAGCATTTACACACAAATTACCACATCCAGTCTGAGTGCTGGATGCCTGTGAGCTGAAACTGCCTCCTTAGACGAAACCCCTGCCAGAGCCACAAACCGTGAAATTTAACTGGTCACACGGTTAATAAGCAAAGAGGGCTGCATCCTCATGAAGGACAGTAATAAACTAGATTATCAGTATCTGCATGTTTCACCATCATGAGAGGTTTTCTGTAAGTGTTTAGCTCTTTCTCACTCAGTAAAAAATGCACATAGGTTATAGGAACATGAATGCACGTGAGCAACACACACACCTTTACACACACAAACACGCAGTAACAAGGTAGCGTGAATGTGGAGTTAGACAAAGTTCATATTCGAGTGTCAGAGCCCATTCCTGGGCTGACGTATGAACGGCTGCTGTATAATGACTTTCTGTTCTCGTCCTCCATTCAGCACACTTCAGTGGGCATGATGTGTGTGTCTGTGTGTCCGTGTGGTTGTGTCTGTGTGTGTGTATGTGTGTGTGTGTTTTATTTTCTTGATATAAAAGATGGTGAAAATCCTCTAAGGTGCAGACATTTTGCCGGTATTTTGTGGCATTTAGTCGCTCAGTTAAGGTTAACATTCATGGTCAGGGAATGAATACAGGGCACTGAAATGTCTATGGCATATAAATGTATAAGTTTCTCTTTCTGGCTGTGTGTGTGTGTGCGCCAGTCACTCTCCTTCAGGGTAGCTGGTTCCTTCATTTACTCGAGTAATGACTCAGAAAACTTTTCAGGCTGTAAGAAGTTTTACTCTTAAAACCCATTCCCTCTGTTCTTACCTCTGTGGTTTTGAGGTTCTTACACTTGTTATATGAAATCTGATTAACATGGCTGCCAGAAGCAGGCAGCAAAACTATGACTCATGTTGTTTTACTCTTATAAATTGCTTTTAATGTGCGACTGTGATGCCTACAAATGTATGGCCACAATTGTTAAGTTATTTTTGAAATTATGAGTAAAAAAGGCCAGGTATAATGCATTGTTAGAGTAATATTAAGTTGTGACTCTGAAGGTGCAGTTATGCAATTGCGACACAAGGGAGAGTATCTGCTTAGGTGAGCACTAGTTGTTGCTCATTCTGGTCATGTCACTATGCTAATACTGTAAATGAGTTGAAACTGTGTTTTGTCCATGTCAATTAGCCAGATGTGCCTGAGTAATGTTATTCATATCTTATTTTTCATATTTTGTAAGTGTGTTCAGTGAAAAATAAGTAAGTAGGCTCAACTGCAGTGGTAAAGCTACTGGTCAAGTATACTTTTGAAGCTGGTAATCAGCGTAAATGTATGAGTTGTATATATTAGCACTTTGGTATGCTAACTAATGCTGTTACTGAACAACAGACATGTGAATTTGTACATTGTTAATTGTATTTGTATTGTATGTCGGTTTTGTGATTTTGTTATAAGAATTTGTTGAAATGAAAAGAGAGAAAACAGATACAATTCTGTTGAATAAAGACAGAGAACAGCCTGCGAAAAGAACACATCTAAAGTCTCTTTTCTCTGGCTTCATGTACAAAACAGCGCTTATCTTCTGCTTACTGGCTATTAATGTTTGAGGCCTGTAACATGACTAATGTTGTGTGATTTATATTTTTCTTGTGTTGTTTTGATCATTTTAACCTGTAAAGCATCTTTGAGCATCTTGAAAAGCGCTTTATAAATAAAATGTAGTAATATTGTGCTTTTTTTTTTCTGATACAGTTATTGCTGCAAAGAGTGACATACATGTGGTTAACATCTGGATTTAAATAATGCTAACCGTTTTGTTTAATAGGGACATTGTGTGCAATTCAAGATTTTAAAAAAATCATCTGAATATAAAAATAACCCGACATAAAATGATGACGCTTTCTAGATGTGTTTTTTTTCTTTCAGTCAAGCATTACTTTCTATTCATTTATGTACACAGTAATCAATATGCTGTCACTTGTCTGGCTTATATTTTACAATGAACCTCACCACATGTTTTAATCGATATATTTTCACTGTGTGGTAATGTGATTTTACATACACATTGATCTGGAAGTTCTGCACTACATCAGCTGAGTTTTAACACCTAAAAGTTTTGCAAACTACAAGAATGTCAAAATGTTACATCTTAGTTAATCAGGTAAAATCAATTATTTCCATTTATGTACCAGCACAGTCTTCTCATCATCACAGCCATGATGACATATTTGACTGCAGATTACGTGAATAATTAAATAAATTACGTTTATGAATGGGGTTCTCACGTTGGCACTGTCATGAATGGGTGACTGCAAAGCTAATTTCAACATTACAAAAGGGTTTTGTTCAAATTTTTGTTCATCTGAGACACATTAGATGAATCTGACAAGAGAAAAAACTCAGAATTTAGTCTTTGTAATGGTTTAATAGGCCAGCACAAGAAAAAAAAAAAGAAGTAACAAAACCTCTGACAACAAGAAATGGAAATAAAATGTAAGAAATAAACTTAGCATGAGGTTTTTTGCATTGAGCTGTTCCCAGCAGGTCAGTAGGCTGGCTTGAGCCATCCACAGTTAATACTACTGGCAGCACAAGATGAATTATCTTCTCACTGTCCCTGCCTCACAGATGCACAGATAAACATGAACTATCTTGTCTTTTCTAATGCTGCCTCTGTCTTAAACATCAAATCTATCTTTCTGTGAAACGAAGTACAGTACCTCATTTGTTTGAATTTGTCAAAGAATGTGTTTTATTGTTTTTCTTTATCAGAATTTGTTTCTTTCTCATTTTTCAGACAAAGACAAATTACTTTGTTTTCTATACGACTGACAGTACTATTATTTTTTTATATTTTTATCTTTTCCATGTTGCACATAGGATTTAAAAATGTAATAACAAGTCCGGGTGTTCATAGCAAAAAAAACTGATCTATTATTATTATCTTCACTGAATATGAATGTGAAAACAAAATAAATCACAGGGAAAGGAAACAGTGAAAAGTGCAAGAATTTTTTTTTCCACGAGTGGTGTCATTCACTAAAGTCGTTCCTTCTTATTAGTTTTCTTGACCAACTAAAAACTGTTCATAAGTCAATGGCACAGTATTTTGCTGTCATTTTACAGGTGCATTATTATGACAGTGTTATGTGCCATAACAACTACTTGTTATACGCACAGTGACATTCAACAGAGCAAAATTCCAAAAGATTAGAAATAAAAATATTATAATGTAATGTGATCTGCTGTTATAATAGTAATCTGGCTACCTCTTGAAGGGAATGGAAGATGCCACTGATTTGTTTATTTCACTTTAAGCCCAAAACACACGTATGATTAATTAAGAGACAAAGTACAACCCCTTTGAACCATGTACCTTACTATACACTGAGATGATTTCCTGCTCAGATAATAAAAGTGGATATGGATTTTCCATAAATGAACTTGCGCCATGTGCTTAGACCATTAAAATATAGACCAGAATGACTTAACATTATAAGAAAATTGAAATTAAAGCATATTTTAAGGTAAGAAGGGAAAATTAGCCAAGTTTATACCAGAATATTCTGAGCATCAACATCAACAATGATTAAGTCTGAAGCAAGAAAAAAGGGACGAAGAGAAGAAAGAGGGTGGAGGAAAGAAAAAAACAGGGAGAAAGAGATGAAAAATATGACACAAGAGTGGCAGAATGAGCATATTCAATTCATCTCACGTCTTGGTGACTAAAGGCAAAATGAAGTAAACCCTCTGATTCAATGATGAAACTGGAAAACTGGCACACAGACAAACACACACACATACAGCCCATACACACGTCAACTGTTAGGGCAGTTTTTAAACATACTGTGAATTAATGTGGGTTGAAGTAGTTGAGACTATTAGTATTTATGCTGACTCACCTGTCTCTAACCTACACTTAAAAATGTGCATCTACATGCTCACTTGTGCTTTACTGTGTGTGTGTGTGTGTGTGTGTGTGTGTGTGTGTGTGTGTGTGTGTGTGTGTGTGTGTGTGTGTGTGTGTGTAAATGAATAGCTGTTTTATTTTAGCCTGAATATTTATGCTTGTGCTTGCACTTTTTCTTTGCATGTGTGTACAATATGTATGTCCTTGCATGTGTCTACACAAATGTCGTGAAAAAAAATAATATAAATGATTTAAACAATATAAACAAAAGGTTAATTACAGATTGAGACATGGCTGGTTTAGAAGTTGCTTATGATATGGGTTGAGCTTGTTTTCTGTTTTGTTTCTTGTTTTATTTTGAAAGTCTTTTTCCTTTGTGTCTGCCCTGTTTCTCCTTGTGTTCAGATGTGGTCCTCTGTCTGTCTTTGTCTCTCTTTCCTTGCTATGCCACTTTTATCCAACTGATTTGTTATCCGATAAACCTACAAATTATTAAAGGACTCAGACCATCGCAAAAAACCTGAATGGGACATACCTGATTAAACTGTATGTAAAAGACCACAAATATTCCTGTGTCATCAAAAAAAATAATCCTGGTGTTGTTTCAGGTTAGGCTCCCAAGTATAAGAATTCTATGATACCACGTCTTGATTTACACATGCTAGTGTATGTGACATTAATACTGTACTTGCACATGCTGACAAAAATCTAAATTTCAACAAATCTGAGGAGCGCTGAAATGTTGCAAATCATTACCTACCTTCAAATCACTTGCAAGAAAATAAAACAGGTACTTTATTAAACCCCAGGAGGAAATTTCTTACCGGGAGCAGCAAGAGCAACAACATATGTGCAGAAAAATGTTCATTTAGGTCATGTACAGTGTTTCCCTTTCAGGGATCTGCATCCCTTTACTATTTTGTCACAGTCTAATTTTTGCTGCCAAATCAGTCTCCTAAAGCCCCAGTCCAGATAAGCTGAACAAGCTCCTTGCATAGTCTTATCCAATCATAACAACAATGTAAGCCTGCAGTTGAATAAAAAAACCCTCAGAGACAGACTTTGAATAGCTTTAAAAATGAAGACCATGAAAATATTCCAAGACAAAACTTCAGGCACATTTCACCAGACAGTGTTGACATTTTTGCTTCTATCCGGCTTAATCATCAGGAAAACAGACCTAACCAGTGTATTGCTTTATCAGCCACACAACCCTCACCTCATCTGTCCCTTTTACACACAAACATCTCAAATCATGCCTATTTATAGTTGCTGCTCCACTAAAATTTTTCATTTCGTCTTCTTTCTAGGAAGCTACCAACACTTATGAATGCGACTTTAAAATAGTAATTTCTGGATGAAAAAATTAAAGGTGAATTTTGAATTAGACTCTGTAATATTGTAGATTACTGAAGGCTAGAAAGGGACAAAAGTACTGAAGCAAATTCCCTGAGTGTACATTTTTACAGCACACAAGGACAGTTTTAAGTACTACCAGTAACTTTTTAATGTGAGGCATTTATTAATTTCGGGAGCCATAAAAACAGTGTCCATACACTTCTGGAGTATAATATGGCTCTAAGCAATATGTGAGCTACACTGAAGATAACTTTCACTTCTCCTTCCTGTGTCGACGTGTCTCTGTTTTCTGTCTATGTTTCTCTTTGTTTTTAAAACGTCAGATCTATTTCTTCCTCTGCTCTCCTTTACCCCTCCTTCATCTGATTCTGTTGTCTGTCTCTTTGTGTGTTTGTGTGTGTGAGCTTTGCTGAGCAGTGACAGATCCTGCTGGGTATTCCTGCTTTCACACGAGGTTTCTTCATATGGTAATCCCTTTATAAATGACACACATGCATGCCCACGCACACGGACAGTCCTCTTATTTACTTGTCATTCTGTCTAAGTGGAGACTAACGCTTCCTCTAGTCAGGCAGTCCTCAGCATCTGTTCCCTCTGAACATTGTCATGTTCTCCAACCGAAAGACAAAAGGCTCAGAGAATGATGGACAGCTACTCCCTGACATTTTGAGAACTGAGATAAAGACAGACAGACAGAGAGTTGGTGGGCTGCTGCTGGTTTGTTTTTAGCAGAAATCTACAGAGTCTGAGTGAAGAAACAACAACAGCTACAGAGAAAAACTGTCTGCAAAGACTTTGCTTGGACCACAATAATTGTCAAGTTGCCTTTCCTTCCCTCTTTCAAGCAATTGTTAACCAGTCTTTTAAAATCTAACATAAAAATACATGCAAATTTCCATCAGGCCTGCTGAAGTACAGCTCTTCAACAGTGAAGCTTATTCAAAGAACACATCTGATTGTTATTCGGCTGGTTGTTATTCTTATTTTGTCGGCTAATGTTGATATTTCGTGCCAAAGTGTTTTGCAATGTGCATTAGTCATTTACTCTGCCTGTTGAGGCCAAATCAATGTCATTATTTATTCAGTGGAAGCATTTGCATCACTATTTATTCCATAATTTATTTTTTTCTCAAAACAATTTCTCCTCTCAAGTGAGCCAAAAATTGTCTTCTGTTGGAGGAATATCAACAAAATTTGCCATTTTCATTCAGATGGACTAATTCGATACAACATCATTTACATGAAAATATTGGGATGTAATCCCTGCAGTGATTGAGGTAAATGTGAAATGTCTTTGTAAGAAAATTAGTGAGGAGCACAAACAATATTTTGTCTGGTGGTTCAATCTAAGGTCATCAGAGAACAGAGTCAAAATAAATAACAAAGTCATGGAAACCCCAGATTTGGACTTTTATAACAATTTTTCTACAGTGTGTTTGCAGGTGTACAAACTTATATGGCCGTCTAAACCTGGTTTTCACTGTATACACATTAAATTAGGTTTGTTGGGGCGTTGAATTTATTTATGTTGCATTTATTCCAAGTTTGGCAAAAAGGACTGTGGTTATGATTTAGTCATTTATTGATTTAAAAAACAAAAAAACATTTATATATCTTCAAAATATTGACTGGAGTCCACTATAACTTCATAACAGGAGACTGCAGAGACTTCTTAAAGGGAGATGCAGTTTCACTCCCACTCTGTGCGCTCCACTGGTTAAAAATAATAAATAAAAACTTGTGTAAAAAGCAGCGGAGAGAGAAGGGAGACACAGAAGAGGGAGGGCTATCATCACATTCACACTCACCCTCCACAACAGTGCTGACAGATCAAGATAGAAATCCCAGCTAAGGAGCCACTGGAAAACCACCCTACAGGCTCCACAAATTCAAAAACATCAAACTATAGTGGATCTTATCTTGAGTTTACCACCAAGCTTCTGCTCCCTCAGTCCCATTCTGCTCTGCAACATAGCAGATGTGAAATATTCATCTGAAAAACTACCACCTAAGAGTTTTGATGAGGGTTTGTCACTGTAAATCTTGTCAAACTTGTCAAATGTACTGGTGGACGTTGTGAACAAACCCAACCCAACATCAGCATGCTAGCATCATCACCAGTGTTAATATTTAGCTCAAACCCAACCAACAACAATCATTCCTCTGTTTTATTACTTACATTTTTTTAGCACACACTTTTTTTAAAGACTAACCTTGTGGAAGCTGCCATGGAAGATTTTTTTAAATTCTGTTCCTTCAAAGGTGACAGTCTGGAAGTCTCCTTTGTAGTTGTAGTTGAAGAACGTCAGCGTCTTTCCAGAGTCTGTGGGAGGGACAGAGCTGGTGGTGAGGGGGATAGAAAAGATTGATGTTCCCATCCAGTAAAAACTTCACCACCATCTCCTGCTATTACACTCCAATAACTTTTTGGCCTGGACAATATTCGCAAGAAACACGTGTCCACTAAAAATCCATTGGAAAAAGGTATACACTTTTTTCATGTGATGTAACTGTGACTGACAAATCTAATTACTACATTTCATTATGCAGCAAGGAAAAGGCATGAACTCCCTGTCATTCACCAGGTTCCTTTCAGCCTCCTCATTACTAATATATATACAATTAGTGGCAATGAGAACTATGAGTTTGAACCATACCATTGAAAAGTGTCTGTGTCTTTGTGAAATAAAATATGAAAAGCAAAAATAAAAGTGAACAATCACTGGATAGAAACGTTGTTGTTGATTCCTCAAATCCTCTGTACAGAAGCAGTTTATAGTTAAATATAACCATGAATTACTGAACGCTGTACAATTTCTTACGTAGCACAAGTAGAAAACGGTGGTACATTTAAAATACTGTCAGCATATTTAAAGATTCTGCACCAACAGTAGCTATTTTTATTACAGATATGCGATCACTACCAAAAAGTCAAAGGAGTAACCAAAAACACTCAAACTCAAATTAATATTTAATATCCTTTATATTATTATATTATATTAATATTTTCTTGCTGCTTCGTTGGCGACTGGGAAAGCAGAGCAGCCAAACTAATTTTAACCCTGCCAGGTTGTCCAGCTACTCCTGGGGATCCCAGGATCATCAAGGCCAGAGGGTAATAGAGTCTCTGCAGCAGGTCAGGAATCTGCTCTGGGTCTGCTTCGAGTCAATGATGTTTGAAACACCTCTGAAGGTTGATGCCAGCGGTGAGTTCACCTGTGTGTCTGTGATATCGCTTATCACAGTCTGACACAAACACTTAACTAAACATGACTGCAGGCTCTGTACCAAGGTGAATCTTAAGACACTGTTATTATAATCTCTCATCTGTTTTGACTTTAAAATCTGGCTTTGTAAACTGTGATCCTCAGGTAAAAATGTTTATTAAAATACAAACAAGTTTTGGAGGATCATGAGGTCATGGCCCTGTCTTATAGTAATAGCCAGTGCCAATCAAACAAAAGAGGTTTTTATCAGAGTCTTAGTAATAATTGAGGGTGAAATGGAAGCTGAAAATGTTTACTGAAATAAACATGTAGTGTAGAGGATCAAAAATGTAGTTGATGAACCACCCGAGCTGTAATTAGTGATATCTCTGCAGTCTTTTATAATTGGCTGCATTACTCATTATTCACTTGGATTATTTGGGAGAAAACAAGAACTGCAGCACACGTCTGCTGTTTGAGTCTGCACTTCTCAAACTGTTGGGTGTTATGATGCAGGTGAGGGAAAAAAATATAAAGAAGCAAAAATGTAAATGATTCTAACTCACTGTCGAGGATTAGTCCCACCAGTGGCTCATTGTCCTTGTTGAGGATTTCCCACAATGCAAAGGGCTCCTCCGGGGTCTCCGGAAGTAGGCGGAGCATCATGGAAATGGTGTAGTCGGAGGGCAAACCTTCAGGATGAAGGTACCTGATAAACACAAAGAACGGGTTAACACACACACAGATAGTGAGCTTAGCTGCGCCCTAAAGGCAGGTATCTACAAAGTGTCTTTTAAAAGTGCCATTGTCTCTTTTCAGCTGTTGTGAACCCTTTTCAAGTGCCTCAGTCTGACTTTGAGTGCCAGCCTCTTTTTGATCACAGAGCCTAGACTTTTTTGTGTAGCTGCCTCCTAGCACTTCTGGCTCAAATCTTTTTAGCTTCAACTCTTCAAAATGCTCATCAATGTCACTTTTCACAAACTAAATATTCACAGAACAGGAAGCTAAAGTTAAAACTGGCTGACAGCATAAACTGGAAAAAAGGTCCTAAAATGACAGCATCACAAAAAGAGGGGGGGGGGGGGGGGGGGGGGGGGGGGGGGGGGGGGGGGGGAGAGAGAGAGAGAGAGAGAGAGAGAGAGAGAGAGAGAGAGAGAGAGAGAGAGAGAGAGAGAGAGAGAGAGAGAGAGAGAGAGAGAGAGAGAGAGAGAGAGAGAGAGAGAGAGAGAGAGAGAGAGAGAGAGAGAGAGAGAGAGAGAGAGAGAGAGAGAGAGAGAGAGAGAGAGAGAGAGAGAGAGAGAGAGAGAGAGAGAGAGAGAGAGAGAGAGAGAGAGAGAGAGAGAGAGAGAGAGAGAGAGAGAGAGAGAGAGAGAGAGAGAGAGAGAGAGAGAGAGAGAGAGAGAGAGAGAGAGAGAGAGAGAGAGAGAGAGAGAGAGAGAGAGAGAGAGAGAGAGAGAGAGAGAGAGAGAGAGAGAGAGAGAGAGAGAGAGAGAGAGAGAGAGAGAGAGAGAGAGAGAGAGAGAGAGAGAGAGAGAGAGAGAGAGAGAGAGAGAGAGAGAGAGAGAGAGAGAGAGAGAGAGAGAGAGAGAGAGAGAGAGAGAGAGAGAGAGAGAGAGAGAGAGAGAGAGAGAGAGAGAGAGAGAGAGAGAGAAAAAGAAAGACGTTACAGGAGCACAACTGAAGCCACTGAGTGTTCCTCTTCAGGTTTTGTTCACATGTGGACTGCATGTTCAGAGCATTTCCGGCCTCAGGCTCGTTCAGGTCTGCTGTGAACACTCAACTTGACCAGTGATAAAGTAGCAAGCAGTAATGTCCCTCCTATTTAAATGACTTGGGTAGACAAAATATTAGGAAGACCTCTTAGTTTAACCCAGTTCAGTTCAGCAGCTCCACAAATTACAGCCTCCAAAATGACCATTCAAATAAATCAGCATCTCACTCAATCAGACTGAACAGCAATTGAACATTGTAATGATTAAGGGAGTATTTATTACAGGCTGTTGTATCATACTTAACACTTCAGCTATCAGTGGTTTTAATGTTGTGGCTGATTGGTGTATTTTATATTTGAACATTAGCACAGATAAGCATTCATGCTTCTAACCTACTCCAGTAACACTAAATACTCATTCTATTAAGGAATAAAGGAAGATCGATGCATATGATATATATATCAAATTATAAATACTGACAATTATGAATAAAGATGATTAATTCAAAGGAGTCATTACTGTGTTTATACAGTATATAGTGTGTGTATATATATATATATACAGTATATATATACATATATATAGGCCTGCTAAAGATTCATTATATTTGTGATTTATCAACTGATGTGTCTGTGTGTCACAGTGACTCCTTTGAATTAATCATCTTTATTCATAATTGTCAATATTTATAATTTGATCTCAGATGTCTCTCACAAATGAGATCTTGACCTCAAAAACACTTGAACAATTAAAACTATCCCTGAATAAACTGTTACCGCCACTTTCACAGATCACAAAGTAAAAGCTGATCTGTATGTATACAGTCAGGCAAGCTCGTAAACATAAAAGTAATTTAATCAACGGTTTGTTGTCTGCTTCACATTTCTGTTTGCCTTGATTGCAGGTTGCATTTCTGAGTTTTCTTACAAGAGAAAAATACAAATAGATCTATGACAACAGCTTTCAATTGTGTGTTCAGCTGTAACATAGCACAGCATGAATAAAAAAAAAAGATAAAGAAGAGTAGGAGCTGAGAGAAAGGAAGTTCAATCAAGCACAGTGATCTGGGCCAATCCAATTCATTTCCAGGTAATGCAGAACTTTATTGCCTATTAAGTGAAAAATAATTCCTAGAAAACAATCCTCGTAAACAGAAGTCATTCTAGCACATAGTGAACTCTGTGTTTTTAGATTCCTCCCCATTAGTGCGGACATATCCTAACTCACTTGGTGGGCTGTGACACCAGGGCGTCACGGTGTAACCGGTAACAGGGGAAGCTGTTGAATGAACCCGGCTCCAGAGAAACTCCAGGTATGGTGCTGTACTCCTTCTCCACCAGGCCAAACTTCTCCATCATATGGAAACCTGCAGCAGAGTCATTATCATCACCATGAACTGCATCCCTCTTCGTGTAATCACTGCTATCACAATCACCATCAGCACCACTATTTGGACTATCATTACATTACTGCTGTCATTATTATTTACTTCCTATCCAGGGGTTTGGTACAATAGATGGACCTCTGAGATCTCTGTATATTGTTGCTGTCATTTGAAAATCTTACCCGCCATCGTGTTACCACTCATCAAAACAGACGGACAAGCTGAAAGACAGATGAAATGGTTAATGCATCTTTAATATTTCAAATTCTCAACATTCAAATAAATCCTTTTCTCTCTCCAGATATGTCTCCTCCACTGACAAGAGTCTTCTTTCTGCTTCTTTCGGTCAGTCTGTATCCCTGTCTGACTCAAACTCATTTTCCTCATGGTCTCTTACTCTCTCTCTGTTTTATACATGAGGTGTTGTTACTCACTGGCAGTGGCAGCCTCGCAGACAAAGGTAATGAGCTGCTCTTCTATTTTCTTCACAGCATCCAAATCATCCACAAAAAAGACGTGTCTATCACTGGGTTTGCTGGCAATATTCACCAGCTCGCCATAGTCTGCATCCGCGAAGCCGATTGCAAAGATGATATAACCTGAGAATGTAAATAAATAAGAAGAAAGGTCATCATGGCGGCGATCAATCTCTCTGTCATCTTCACATTTGCTTGGTAAACAGAGGAATGCCTGGTACAGGGTAAAAATGGTCGGGCATCTTCTGGTCTGCAGCTTAAACACATCACGACCATTCAAATGAATGGGAGGCTTCCTTGTCTGACTTGGTGTGAATGCAGTGGTTGAACAGTCTTATATCTAATGAGACATACAGCACATGAAGCATCATGGAAAAAGGAGAGGTGGAGTGGCATTCTCTTCTCCATCATGCTTGGATTGTACAAACACACATAACTCACCTTATCATAGTGAAGGAATCACATACTTTCCATCCAATGTTGTCTGACTTTATTACTGGATTTGTGTTGGGTTTGGTACCTATAATACACACCCTCCATCTGCATCTCCTTTGACACTTTGTTGACATCATCTTGCGAACGTCCGTCGGTCAGAACCACCAGGACTTTAGGAACGCCCCTCCTGGCTCCTGCCTCAAGGGTGAAAATAGATTCTTTCACATGTTTGATGGCTCGACCTAATAGAAGACAAAATAAACCAAAATCAGAAAAATAAACATGGACATTAAAACCTGACCCATCACTGAGTCCAGCCTCTTCCTTATGTGCGTGTTGTTGACACAAGCTTTAATGTCTGTAAATATGTATTATGAAGTCTCTCGGGTAAATCATCGTCACTGCTTGGATTTTTCAGAGTCAGGGTCTTTTCCACCAAAACTCACTGTGTAACCAAAGTCTTTAACATAAGTGTCTCTAATTAAACTATAACAACTGCCTTGAAGGAAGAAACACACATGAAAAATTAAACAATGCGGATTGCTTGGGAACACGGCCACCAGGAATGAAACATATATTTTCTACTTCTACTGGAAGCACTAATATTCAAAAATACTCTTCCTGCCTCCGTCATGAAGGTGAATGCTTGTGACCTTTGCTACAATGTTAATGTACTTGCCAATTAAAAAACATCTATTCTTTATTCTTCCACAGACATTAATAAAATACATTATTGAGTCCATAATTATTACATATCAATGAGTGACCTAAAAGCTTCTGAAATCAGATTGAGGCCGAGTGCCCATTTTAAAAATGCCAGGAAACGAAGAAGGGCCAGTGTATTTCATTGATACCTATAAACGCAGAGATGTCAGAGTCCAGTCTGCAGCAGTCTGTCAAAAAAAGTTAAAGTTGCATGAACTTTTGACAGTGTGTAGGTTGATCATCTGCTAATGGACTTAATCATTCAATAAAATCCATGTGGACAGTTTTAAAAGGTTTCAAGACTTAGCTATAGCAAAGCAACTGAGGTGGTTGCTGCAGATACATGTTGGTGAATTTAATGAGGCTTTATGTGCATCGTTGAGCCTCACGTTTTATAAAATAAAATTCAAAACAGGCAGGTCATTGACACAGGGAAGTCAAATATGCAGAAAGGAACTATGTTCAATTATACATTATTATATACATATTTTGTTATTTCTATTCTTACTTGGTTTCTGCTGATATATCTGACTTTCTGTTGCTATTAAATTAAGTGAACTTGACTGCTGAAACATGAACTCTGCCCAGATGAAGGATGGTCATTATTAAACAAAGAGCAAGATAGTTTTCAAGATGTAACACCAAAATACACAAATTAGAAAAATATACACCAATAAGCGCAGCCCTCTGATCATCACACAGCGGTAGGTTATATCTGTTTAGTGCCAATATCTGCATACGGTTCATTATAATTTGCATTAATTGTTCATAAAGCTCAGCTGCTCATCTCCACCTGACCTTTTCATAATTAAAGGGACAATCGCCACCATTAATCCTCTCAAGTCCCTCTTGTGTTTTCAAGAGTGTGTCTGAGTTATTAAAGGAGGTGCTGACTACCAGGAAACTTAAAAGCAAAGGCACCAGATAAAGCAGTGAATGGTCCATAAATTGACTACTCACGTAAAAGTGTGTGGTGAAAATGAATCCATGTGTATGATGTCTCTGTCTCCAAATTTCTAACCAAACCAAAACTCTCAGACCACATAATCCCTTCCCCCCTCTGTTTTTTTTTTTTTTTTATACTGAGCTGTCAGTGATGACAAATGATAGAGAGCTCGGGCCTGTAAAGTGTTGGGATGTCAGATATCTGCCAGTGCTACATCTGTTTCTACGCTGTCCTCTGATCATGATGGGCGAGACTGGAATTACAGCAGCTAGTCAGGCATGAAGTGACTCACAGGACAGAGAAGGAAAGAGGGGCAATGAGACAGAGGGGGGGCTCGGTGGATGTCGGAGAAAGGGATGAAGAAAGAAGACAGACGGGGAAGACGAGAGAGCATGTTAAAGTGAAGGCGAGGGGGAAAAATGAAAAAAAAAAAGAAGCAAACATGTCGGGGCAGCTTGGGTTCAAATGCCCATCATCAATCAGCGATCTATCACATTGTGTGTGCGTGAAGTAATCCATGTCAATTTGGATTTGTTCTTGCATCTGGCAATTTACCAGCTTTGTCGCTGTCCCTCAAGAAGAGAGATAAGATGAGAAAACTAAAAAGTTGAAATCATCTTTGCTGTTTTAGCACCCAAAAGCTTGATACAAAAAATTAAAGCAGGAAACTTGGACTATATGTTGATATCCGATTTGCCGATATTTTTCAACTCTTTTGGCCATTGCCGATACCGATATATACATCTAATTTCCACCGAGAGAACATTGGGTCTCTACTGACATAAAATGTTATGCTTTTCAAATTATGCACACTTTCTGGCAGGATTAGAAAACTACTTTAAATTAGACTTAAATTTCTTAGATAAAACATGCCATAATTATTTTTATGAAACACTTTCTTTCAAACAAAACTGTAAGATTCATTGTACTTCATTAGGCTTGAATGATGCTCTTCCTGATTGTTATAAATGACCACTTTGCTATCCATATCAGACATTTAAAAAAAAACTCCACACCGCAAACATATTATTTCACCTGTTTCACAGAAGAGATGTGGTGATTGTGTTCTCTGCATGCACTCTCGCACCAGGGACATGACATCGAGCCTTTAGTCAGGAATCAAGCACTAAGGCATAATTACAGTTCATTTTATTGGCAGAAATATTAATTTTGGGCCGATGCCGGGATCTCATTTTGAAGCCTTTATGGGCCAATACCGATGACCATCGATATTATTGTGCATCCCTGTTTTTCTCATCTTCTGTGGCTGCCGGTGGAATCTGTACAACTAGGAAGAGATTCTAATATTTCGTCTGGGTTAGATATAAATGGAAAGAGCTATTACATTCTCTAATCCAAGTTACAGTAAGTTTCTATGAATAACTTGAAAAGAAATATGGATCATCATATTCATTATTGATACTATACAGTGGGTTTGAATAGGTTTTTATTAGCTTTTATAGTCAGTGAAGCACATTCATTGCCTATTCATAAATTCATTCCTGAGCTCACAAAAGACTCGTAAACCTTGAAAACTGAGTGAGGGTCTCAAACAGCTGCATCTCTTTAGCTGAAACAGGGTGGCTGCTTTTAAAATCTCAGAAGACAAATCACCCCTTAACTAATCTGATATGTGAAGACAATACTGAGCAGCTAAGAATCAAAAGTAGTACTACTTTATATGCCGTGAGTCAGTGACTTAATGCACACACATACACACACACACCTGAAAATCAAATGCACCGTCACATCTGCCCACAAGCAGATTATGAAACACAGTTCCTCAATCTGTTTGTACTGTACAGTCAAGCAGTATCAGGGATTAGCACAATTACTTGTGTAGCGCATGAAAATCAATCTTAAAACACACACACACACACACACACACACACACACACACACACACACACACACACACACACACACACACACACACACACACACACACACACACACACACACTCATATAGACTGTGTATATATGGGGATAAAGACTATTACAACATTAAATCAATCACTCACTGAGTCAGTCAGAGTCTCACTAATTCCATAATTAATAAATGTATAGTGAAAAGCCAAATCCTAGAATATCAGCTTCAACACCCCGGATCCTCAACATACTCTTTCTTCACACTTATATCAGAGGGTACAGATAGCCGAGAAAAATCAGACAGTACAGACTTAAAGAAGGCCGCATCATTTACATACTGTTTGTGAATTGGATATAAAGAAAAGGCTTGTGACTCGAGGTTTGCTCAGAAGGTTAATAAGAAGCTGGTCCGCAGTGCCATCGAGCAAGAAACTCAACCCGTTGCTGCAGTAGCAGCTCTGCAGTCAATTATACGAGATTGTGAGGTTAGTGAGAAGCTACCAAATGTGAAATGAAGCAGCGTGCTTGCTAAACTAAGCAGGTTCAAACTAAATCCCAGAATGCATGAAAATGAATAAATAGACTGAACACCAAAAAAATATCTCCTCGTGTATTTTTAAGAGCATCTACTTGACTTTTTCGTCAGGACGGAAGAGATGAAGTAAGCAAGCCATTTACAGTAAACATAAAAAAGTATTAAAGATACAATTTTATGTTGGCTCACAGTTGTTCTCACACAGCTATATCTGCCAGAAGCTAAAGGTTTGAGAGGCAGAAAGCTACAGAGTATATTTGAGGGTTTTAGGGGATTTAGACACAGTGAGGGGCCCTGACAGGGTCTCTGTGGAGAATTTGTGGTTTTAGAAATGAAAAAGGGAATAGTTTGGGTTTGGAGAGGAAACAAGACTTTAGGTTTGTGATGCAAGCATCAGTCTTTTCTACACTGAAGGCAGTGTATGCACATGTGTGTATGTACGTGTGTGTGTGGGTGAGAGACAACGAGATAGGAGGAGAGAGAGATGAGGAAATTGTGAGTATGTGAGCATTAGCCTAACCTTGTGAGTGCTGGCCGCCTCCTACCTCTCTTTGCGTGGGGAAGATGAAATTTGATGGTTTATTTTCTGCTTTGCTGTAGACCACATGCACACATCAGCTAAAACACCACCTGTTTCCACCTGTTTAGCTATTAGACAGTGCGGTAGATGTAGGTTTATAAGGTGAATGGAGAAAATGGACAGAAGAAAGGACATACAGTTTAGCAAGAAGAAGGTTTGAAGAGGATGAGGGGATACTAAAAGAGGAAGAGGAAGGAATTGAAAAAAGAAAAGTGAAAACAGTAAGGAAAAGAAAGAAAAAAGAAGCAACAAAGTGAGGGGAGGAGAGGACGGTAGCAGCAGGTAACAGAGTAGGGAAGAGAAAAGAGGAGGAAGAGGAGGAAGAAGAGGGAGGATGGGACAAGTGTAGAGATGATAGTGTGATCAACTCTGGAACAGAGAGGTACAGCTCAAGGACACAATTACTCTGAGCAGACACTGAGCCATGACCCAGACTTTAGGGGAGTGAAAGTACTCTGAACAGCCAGCATCACCTGTAAAGTCACATAACGCACTGAGTTAACGACATTCACCTTGTCTGTACGAGCACAGCTGCTTCCACATGACTTCTGCAAGTGATTTACAACCTAAAGTGCTCGTCATGCATCTTGACCCTGACTTAAACTCTTAAACCTGTCTGCAGTATATCTGCAACAGGCTACAAGTCATCAAACCGCCATGACCATGTAGACCCTACCCTCAAATACGACACAGGAGGGCTTTCCTGTAAAGTAACACCCCTGGTTTGGTTTAGGCAAAAAAAAAAAAAAAAAAAAAACTTACTTACGATTAAAGAAAAATAATGGTTTGATTTAAAATAATAACTTGAACCATGTTGTGTGTTAAAGTTGTTACTTATTTAAAGTTATTCAACCTTTGTTTTCATGGCAACAGTAAACACAGTTTTAAAAAAACTGTCCAGACTTGTGGTTGCAGACGGAAGCGAACGTCAATCTCTTGCATCCAAGTCTGCAGTTTTATCATACAGACTTCATCTGAACTGTGTCAGTTTTCTGGGACACCGTATTGTCATTATTTAGATGACCACTATAAGGTCACTGAACTTTAAAACGTAGGTCTGTGTAGTAATAAGCTGCTTGCAAAAAAAAAATATCTATAGGGTCATTTTTCTGGAGGAGGACAGTCATAACAAGCATCACAAACCAGATGAGAAGTGGCATTTTCATAGAGATATTTCAAAATTCAGAACATACTTTTTTTTTAAAGTTTGCTCATCAAGACTGGTTAAAGATTAAAAGTTCATTCAGACCTGAGAAACAGCAGATTTCTCACAACATGGTCCATTGGTAGCTGTTCTGGAGGTTTTGAGTGTATCACACTATCCTCCTCAATGGAGGTGGAGTTTGTCTGGTTCTCCATGAATTACAGAAGATTGGAAGCCCCAGTCCAGCCTGAGATTTATTTTGTAAACTGCTGGTTCAAATGTCAACTTTTAAGGCGACAAGTTGACTAGTCCTGTAAATGCTCCAAAATATTATAGTTTTAACTTTTATATCTCCAGTGATACATGATCACTCTTCCTGCTGATATGACCGAAAGCTGTGAAACAGCTGCAAAAAAAAAAAAAAAAAGGCATTGTGTGGGGAGATTGTTTTGTGAGCAACCCGAGGTAAATCATGAGCCAGGTATAATAATGACTTCTGACTTTATCTCTCGACCTGCGAGAGCTATGACTTCAATAATCCTGCTCATACTGTGCTCTAACCTGTCTTGGTGTTCCCTCCCTTGTAGCGGATCCTCTGAATAGCTTCCAGCAGCGCTTCCTTGTTGCCATGGGAACTCAGCTGGAATTCTGTCCGGGCGTCATCACTGAACTGAGCGACGGCCACCTGGAAAGAGACGGTGAAACAAGTTCAAAGCACATGTCAGATACAATGACACAAAGTTAAACTCTCATTTGTCTGTACCAGTTTGGTTTTAAACTCGCTGCAAAAGGATAGTTTACCCACAAATCATATTTCTGTCATCATCTCTTCAAACGTCAGTCACAATACCACAGCAACGGGTTTCTACATTTGTGTGCACGGATTTGTTCCAGCCTCCTCCACAACAAAAAGCAAGAAGCTAAATTACTCCAAACAGTGTATGTGGCATTATTTAAGTGTAAAAAAGCCAAACGACCATGCTTTTGAGTTCAACAACATAATATCGCCCTCATTATCGCCTAATTTCTATATTTATCCTTAATAGTAATAATAGTATGAAACAGATGCTGTTTGTGGTCACTGAAGGAAATACTGTAATCATACAAATTGGGTGTGCTTAAATGGCCCTAAAAAGTGAATACTGTTGGGTTCAACTGTACATGACAGACAATAATGAGTTACATTTTTCACATTATTCCACCTGGTCATTGCGGGTGGTCTTAATATTCTTCATACTGATCATATAAAGTAGAAGTTCATGATGTCAAAAGGTAATAATACACCCTTATTTCATGCAAGTCTGGAAGAAAATTATCAGAAAGCTACATGTCCAAACTCCCAAATCAGAGCTATAATCAATCTAATTGCCTTACTCTGAGAGGGCCGAACAACTATCATTACCTCCAGACTGCTAATGGTGCTGTTGTTGGCTCAGGTCAGCATACATTTACCAGCCAACTCTCTCTTTACTGTGCAGCCAACTTTCTCACATTACAGCCAGTGCTTTGCTGTTGGTAGCCTTCTGCCAGAGGGTTATGGGGCACAGTGAGGGTAGCAAACTGCTTAACAGCAGACACTACACAAATGAAACAAAAGGGTTTAGCAAGCACTGCTACAGTGTGACAAATGAACCAGCTGAGGTCTCCTGACACAGTGGGGGCCATGCAGGAAAGAAGCACAAATAAATTAGTTTGCAGTGACAACAGGGAACACCTGCCCCAAGTTAGAGCCTGATATTACTATTGATGACCCTATTGATGATAAATGAGAAACAGTTTGACACAGTAGAGATGGTAATATTCACTGCGGTAATGTGATTCAAAGTATTGCTCTTGGTGGAAATTAAGCTGATAGTGTGTTAGTCAGCGCTTGAACCACTTGATGTTTATTCCAGCTTCTAATGCATCTGGACTTAACATACCAAAATCAGCGCTCCTGCCAGAAAAGTAATGTTTTCTGGCACAAAAAACAGCAGCAGCAAATGAGCGGACTAAATCAGATCCTGCTCAGCAACAAAAAAAATCCTCCCAGAAAGAAAAGATTGACTCACTGAGGGGTTTAAAAAGTTACATCTTACTTTCCTAAACTTTTCTATAGATACAAAGCTGTGGCCATGCTGATTTCTCAGGAGACGGACAAAGGAAATTGGGTGAAAATCTGGTCCAAAGCATCCTTCCAATACCAATTAATGCTAACAGCAGCACCTCCCCCAAACAATAAATGAGCCAAAAGCACATGGGTCAAAAGAACCAGGACTGAAATGATCCAAAGTTCATTATAACATGAAGAAAAGTGTGTCTGAAATATAAGAATGACAATGAAAGACAGAAAAGGAAAAAGTAATCTCTAGTAGGTACCAGAAAACAAGGAACAGATGACATTAAATCACTCCATCCTTTGTTATCAGCACCCTGCCTTCATTATTTTATCATTTACTGAATGGAGCAATTTCTTTAAGAAATGAAAAATATGTTTTTCTTTCTCTTTTGGTAGGTAGCCAGTGGTGACATAGGTTGCAGTTCGCAAAACATGGGGGGCAGACGATGAGGTAGTTGACTGGAGCGGGGATAATGGGTTGTTGGATATATGTATGACTGTACGTTTGACACTGTGCTTGAAAAACACCATGAGTGGAGAGCGTGCATAACCCTGCAGATTCTGCATGGCTTTGTAGTCTCATTTTTCAAGGATTAACACCCCCATGCAAACATAAGATACTCTCTCCTGTGAGTTTCTTACCCACAAATTACTCTAAGATATGTAATTTCTTTATTTCATCATTATTATGGTTTTCACTGTGGCTACTTTTGGCTAGATCCCCAGCATCTGCTTCACATTATGTTTCCCATGAGCGTGCATTTTCCATGAGAAAAATGCTAAAAAAAAAAAAAAAGAGAGAATAAATTACAAAGAGAGAGAACAGAAATTAAAAGCCTAAGGCACATTTGTATATCTGCTGGTGAAAATTATGGTACTGTATGAACTGGCAATACAGTAATTTCTTACTAGATTCAGACATTTAGACTAGACACAAGAACCACTAGCAGCAATGAATGTGAATACAAGCGCTCCAGGAAGACTCACTGCAACATTACTCAGC
Organism: Brachyistius frenatus; assembly: GCF_029030835.1. NCBI lineage: Eukaryota > Metazoa > Chordata > Actinopteri > Embiotocidae > Brachyistius > Brachyistius frenatus. Next base: position 5,315,537 of record NW_027210613.1, read on the forward strand.
GTGAGGTGGTCAAGACTGCATGACTTTATTTTTCAGAAATCTACCGTGTAACAATGGATTCAGTAAAAAAGAGGTAAGAAGGTGTAAAACTTGACATAAGCACATTTGGTGGTCAAGTGACATAGGTGTGGTGTGGTCACATGTCTGACCTGTGTGCCATCTGGTCCAATCAGATCCAGTGATCCCATGGTGCTGTAGAGAAAACGTGTGATCTTCATGAAGTTGTCGTCTCCAATGGACCAGGAGCCGTCGACCAGGAACACCAGATCAGCCTTGGCCTCCTTACACACTGGACAGACAGATAAGAAAGATATATAGACTTAGTCGGCATGTCACTTTGTCTCTGCATTTAAAAAAGTAATTTAATATCAAATGAATGTCAGTGGAGGACAAAGCATAAGCTGAATGTTAACTGGTTGCTTAATATATTCAGACTTTGAGTAAATATGCAAAGTCTGAAGCACCACAAATATACATCTGCTGGAAGAGGGTAAATATGCAACGACTGGTTCTTCGGAGCAATACCCACTCTGTAGAGTTCATAAGATTAAACACACAGTTTCAGATTTTTCTGAACTCAAACATTTTCTATCCACTGTGTTTGTGTTCCTATTTTGTAAGCTGCTCATTCATATTCCTGGTCCTGCAGCGGCTTTTCCCTCTGCTTTTATTCTTCTCAGGTTTCTCAATGACTCCCTGTAGCCTTATCATTGCTGCCGTTAAGTTGTTTTGTGGTTTTAACAAGTTTTCAAACTCCCAAGTCTTTGCTGAATTCCAAACCTTGTTTATGATCATGTCAGCCTCCATAAGTTCCTGGGAAAAACCTGACAAATGATTGTAATTGTGAAACTTTTTCATGCTTCCTGTATGTGTTACCATCTGTCTGGAGGACTCTCACCACTTTCTATAATTTCCTGTCCATCCCTGTGCACTGTATGTCTTTTTCTTACTTCTGTCTGTCACCACCACTGAGTCTTTCTCCCCATTTGTCTCTCCTCCTGTCAACTCCCCTCTGCTCTCCTCTGCTCCCCTATCTCTGCCTGTTTCTCTCATTTTAACCATCACTTTGTTTCACTTGTTGCTTAAGTTGTCTGTCTTTTTACTACTTTCTGAAAAACACACACCTTGCTCTCTGTTTCCTAGATGTTTGCTGGTCTGTCCTGAGTAAAGGTTGGCTGTCATTACCGATGGAGCAATGGTCTGACAAAGGTCAGGAAACTTAGACAGAAATGCTAACAGATGGGCTCAGCAGGTGTGTCGGTTCACGTTTGTGGACCTCGTGTTGCAGGGCGACCTTTTACCTGAGCTCATCAGACAGGAACAGAGGAGGAGGAAGATCGAGGTGGAGGGTTGGACTGTAAACTTTAACCCTGATCTTTTTAGAAGGCGATTTGGAAAATATTTGTCCACCTGAACAGTTGGTTTGTAAAGGGTCAAAGCCAAGCTAGAAACCTCTGTGGTGTCCTGATTCAGACCTCAAATTCAATAATCATATTCATTCATTAATCGATAACACAATTCGCCTTCTACCACTTTAAAAATATCTCAGGGATCAGAGACTTGATGTCAAAGCCAGACCTAGCGAAACTGATACATCCTTTTATTCCTAGCAAGCTGGACGACTGTAATGGACTTCTTACAAGTACGTCTAAAAAAAAGCTATCCGACAGCTTCAGCTGATCCAAAGTGCAGCAGTTGGAATGAGGACCAAAAAAATCTCAGCACATAACTCCAGCCCTCAGATCACTACATCGGCCACCAGCTTCTCATAGGATCAGCTTCAAAATTCTACCACCCGTCTATTACTCACTGAATGGTTAAGCTCAAAGATATTTATCAGATCTCCTGACACAGTATGAACCACTCCGCCCTCACAGGTTAGCTGGTTCAAGCTCACTACTGATGTTAAATCTAAACACAGTGAAATTGCTTTCTATGCTGCCCAAATGTGGAATAAATTGCCAGAAGAGCTAAGATTTGAGACTATGTTCAATACTTTTAAGTCTAAGATTAAGATCTAGTTCTTTATAATTGCATTCAATTAACACTTAGGGTTATTTATTTTTTTTATTGTTGTTTGTGTGGTCACTTTAACTTTTTAAAGCACTTAAAATGTGCTCTTTAAACAAATGTACCCTCCCTGATTGTGTTACAGAGCTGTGAAATCCTCAGATTTCTTTTCAGGTCACTGCTGATGTTTTGACACTAAACAGTTTAGTGCTTTGTAAAAAGCACAGATTGACATACCCTATTAAAAGTAAACTGTGAGATTGATTTAATGTTTACTGTTTCAGAACGACACTAGAACAGCAAGGCTTAGCGGTGATTGTTATGATCCTGAAACCACAGCTCAGTCTACTTTGGTTACATTTTCCAGTGTAGCAATGTCTCAATCAGATTTTCAGATATCAGATAACTCAAATCATCTGACAGCAACTATCTGCAAAAAGTAAACCAGGTGTAATATCACCTTTTACAAAATATACAGTGAAAATAAGCAAGTTAGGAACAAGCAAAACAAATAATAATTTAAACTAAAATTCCCCTTCAACATGCTGCCTTACTGGTAAAGTAGAGGGAGATTATTATCACCTAAAAAAACATTGGAAATGAAAATGGATAATGTTAAACAGCTAGTGTATACGAAGTGTAAAGGTTTACATGTTAGCCTGCATGGTTTTTCAGGATTTCAAATGAATATGAAGTCCAAAAACTGATGACTATGGTGTCCAGTGATTACAGTTAATATAACATCTGAGTACAGAAAAGATGACCCCACAACTCTAGAAACTACTAACATGAGAGTGTGTGTTCATGTATGATAAGCCTGTTGCTAACCTTCTTTAGCAGGAGGGATGGTAGGAGGGGGCTCTGTGGTGGGTCGTTCAGTCGGAGCCTGTGTGGGTGCCGGCACTAGAAACACACAGAGACACAGGAAAACAAGACAAGGTCATCAATCATGATGGCAGTGAAAAGTGGCACCATCACAGGGTCTGTCTGCTGGCCACAAATTTACACTACACACTTGTGCGTGTGCACACAAATAGACAGTAAATAAGCTGGCACACTGACAGACAGCAGCTGCCGATTTCTATTAAGCTGAAAGTTTCCTAATCCTCTTTTTCCCTCCAACAACTAAGCTCTGGACATTTACACAACAAATATTTCTAGTGCAATCTGTATTTACAACCTATTGGTACATAAGCAATCCAGTGACTATGTTTCATTCTGTCTATCATTCTTTCCATCACTAAATTACAGCAGACTTTATCTTTCTACATTTGTTTCATACATCCCGTTCTCCTACCATCTATAGGTTGGGGAAAACAAAAGTACTATTTTCTGGTATCGGCCTGACCAGAGGCTGCCTTTAAGAGCCTGAAGCAGCCCCAGGTTCAGGTATGCCTCAGTGCCAGGGCAATTACTTTGTAGAGAGCAGTGGCATTGGTCAAACCAGAGTACAGTAAGTAAATCATCTTAGAAACATCACCGACTACACAAAAAGAGGATATGTACTTTATAAAAGTAGAAAAAAAACATCTCAACAAATGTCTCTTCACCTCCCACACTGTCATGCTGTGGTGGCAAAAAAGATAGTTAGGTAAAAATGAGTTTGATTGGATCACAAACTTTACTGTTTGATTTAATGTCCAACTAAAAACTAAACATGGAGATCAGGGGTGATTCATGTTATGTGTCCTCCTAAAAATGATCATTAAAAGGCTTTTAAAGAGATACATGATACCAACATAACTTTGGACAGTGCATGAAAGTCACAAAGTACATTTACAATTCTGAGTAATTTTTACCTTGGTTAGTCTTTTCTTTCTGATTGATGCTTTTTACTTCTGTATCACAACATTTTAGAGGAAAATACTGCACTTTTTAATCCTACTTGCTGACAACTTTAGTTACTTTGCATATTTCACATATCAAAGGTGTGATCATCTTGTGAAATAAAATGTACTCTGTTTAATATACTGTTAAAATTAGTTTTATTCCCACCAGCTACAACATAAAAATTATGGTTCAGTAATTAGTGCAAAATGCCTCATAAAACAATGTAATCCTCCGAAAGGGATTGTTTTGCATAATGAGTGCATTTACTTTCAGATACTTATTTGCATTTTCATCAATATACTTTCCTGAAGTGAAATTTAAATGTGAAAATTGTAACATTTCTTTAGATGAACCTACAACTATTGCTAAAAACAAACTATTGAGCTTAGCATTGGATTTAATCACCAGCTGCCCGCTACATTACTCGGGGAAAGTGTGTGTGTGTGTGTGTGTGTCTGAGATTGTGTCTATCTATTCATCTGTCTGTAACCCTGGTCGAGAGGTGAGTTCTCTGGGTCCCTAGAGCTGTGCAGTTCAGCTCAGCTCATCAGCTGACCAATGAACTGCAACAGAAGAATCTATCTTCCCAAAGAGAGTGAGGAAAGGTTTGGGAAGGAGAGAAAGTTGCAGAGGTGAGACAGATGTGTCACAGAAGGTGGCTACAGGGGGGACAGATGGAGAAAGAGACATTAAAGGAGGTTGGACGGATCAGCTGGGGAAAATAAGATACGGCGAGAAAGGAGCAAGTGAGTGACAGTAGATGAGAAATGGATGTAAAAAGCAGTTATAAAAGGCCCACCTGCCTCAATCATGCTGATGAAAAATGGAAATAAAAGGATGCATTTAAAAAAAAAAAAACTCCTTCAGTTTCACTTAATTGTTTATGTGCTGAGTATAAAATCATACATGCAAACATAATCATGCATTTATATATAAAACCTTTGCAACATACATGTCATGTCAGTGACGGAGACAGAAGGTCCCTCCATTTCTTGTATTTGCGTGTTAATGCTGATCTGGTATTGGCTGCTGGGCGTGAGGTCATAGAAGCACTGTCGGGAAGCTCCACCTCCCAAGCTCACCTCCTGCTTCTGACCATCTGCAAGCAAACAACAAATCAAAGAATTGACTCACAATCAATGAAATACAGATCAAGAGTCATGTAATCTGAACAAGCTCAAATACTCTGGAGATCCTGTATAAAATGAACTTTCATTATTTACGGGGAATATTTGTTTATTTTCCGCATCATATTGAAGACTGGAAGATGAAGAATAAACACAGTTTTATAATAATAATAATAATAATAATATATATTTATTATTTATTTTTAATAACAGGTAACCGATCGTAGGATTTAGAGCAAATATTGTTCTATTTTAGTTCAATCTAGGACTCAGTCACCTTGGTGAAGCTCCATGTTTTGTTGACTTAATTTATCCCAAACTCTTACAACAAAATCTATTGTAACACATCAAACTCACCAAGCCTCTCAAAGATTTTTTTGCAAATACACAGATGTATGTAATGTGAAAACAAACACTTGACAAAAAGACAAACCAAGGTGACAATCTGCAGCACCTGCATTCACTGCACCAAAAAGTATCAATAGAAACAAACTGTAGAAAAACATGTTAATGTCTGCTGAAAAATGAAAAAACGAGGCCCATTATTGATTTCTTTCTTCTTCGCTTGACAGTTTCCTCTGAATTGCAGATGGTAAACATCTTTCAGTTTGATATTTATTTTGAAAAGCTGTAGAGGGATATAATCACAGAAGAAGAAGAAAAGGAACAAGAATTTATTTTGGCAGCCAAAAAGGGACAAACTGGATACAGGAAACTCGCACATACAGTGCATGCTCTAATAGCTGTCATTTGTCAGTTTCATTAGTCTAATTCTATTTCCTAATGTGTCTCTCATCTCGGAGAGTGACAAATTAGCTCCTCTTTCACACAGGAAACAGCCGCAGATAATAAAGTTTAGGAAAACAGCTGTCACAGAGACTACACTTTTCCATCTGCGGAGGTGTTTAACCAAACTCTGTGTGGATTAAAGCAAATCTCTAAACTCCTGTTTGAACATGCAGCAACTGCTCCGGCAGCAGAGAGAGAGAGCCAAAGAAAGAAATGGAAGAGTAGGTGAAGAAGATGGAAGAGAGCAATCTTCCTCCTCCTCTTTGCTGTCTTTTTTTCTGACTGTAAAAGGCAAAAAAATGTGTAAACACATCACTTACTGCATGTTTCCTTCAAGTAAAAGGAGTTTTATTCACGTCTGTAATCGCTACATTTATCAGCCAACACTTGGAGTTCCTAAACACCTTCCAACATCTACTGGAGCCTTGTCAGGAAAACACATTTAAAAACTGAATTGACATTTGATACAGGCTTTTCTGATTATTCTGTTTGATGTCAATAACGATAGCTTTTAAAGTTGCCCTGATGCTGTCATTGTCCTGATGTTGTGTAAACTGCCTCTCTGAGACATTTCACGAGCAACTGGGAAGTGGGAAAGTACATACCTATGAGTGGGATATACACCTGGATGCCTGTTAAACTACAACATTGCACTAGGAAAGTGAGAGAGTTTGACGTCACTTGACGGCAGCATTTGTGGTGAAATGAGGAAATTTACTTGCTGCAAAATTAAGGTGATAAAGCCAGACTTGGTTAGCCGAGCCTACCAAGTTTAGTAGCTGTGGTAAATCAAAATGTGGAGAAATGTCATGCACAAAGCTTTGTCTATGTCTTTGTGCTTGTTTATATGGCTAGTGACGAGGCTGTTACTTTTCTGAATTCAAACGGCAGAAATAGAGCAGATTTTCAGGGGGCAACCATGTCGCTCTCAACCAGGAAGTGGCACATTCCCAAAGGAGAATTTTCCCAATTCCCAGCTGCTTGATAGATAAAACAGGGTCATTGTTAAAGTTAGTAGTCACACCTGTGCTCTGCCTCCTGTGGACAAGTCGCTTGCAAAGTCTGTTATAAATCTCACTAAATAGCATCGATTGGATAAATGAAAGAATATTTTTAGGGTAAATGTCAGATTGACTCATTTTTTTTAATTTTTTTTTTTTTAAATGTTTGACTCTTGTGGCCCAAAATTAAAGTAGGGGAGACCAAAATAATTTATTTTCAAGTGCCCCCACTTTTATTTCCAATTCTTTAACATTTCTATCAGAGGAAAAGATGTAATCTTTTACTTAGAATAGAGCTTAAAGAAGAAGTAAGATGTAAAAAAAAAATGGGCCCAACAGCAGGACTACAATATGTCTTTTACTGAGAGATGGCCTACAGTTCTTTTATCAATAGTTTGTACCACTTTTAAGGCCAGATTTTACAAATTATTTATGGCAGTAATGAAGTTTGGAGAGAGTGGTTGCAAATCCTATATATTCTATAGGATAAAGTATGCACACTTTTGCACTACTGCACTGTATCACAATCTCATTTGAAAAATAAACTCAGGGACAGATACAAATTCAAAAGACTCAGCAGACATTAAGATGTGAGCTGCATCATGCTCACACTTACTAAAACTGTTTGAGGCTGAGAGATAGATGTGTGATGCCAAGGTCTCCTTTTTTCCCAATGATTAACTGACTGATTTGTGCATTAAACATCCTCTAAAGGTCAAACTTGTTTTATTTCTGACACAATGACATACAATTCTCAATCCTCTTTCCTCCCATGTCGTTTATTGTGCATATCATATCTCCTTTCTTGTCTGCAAACAGGAAGATTTACGAATATATTTTACAACGTAAACCTCTGCCATGTGAGCATGACAGAAATATATAACACATATTCCCTCAGAGGCTCATATTAATTTGGATCCAGATGACTGTGAAAGGACATGTAACCAATATACATGTAATCATCACACTCACGAGTCCTGAGCTGACTGGTCTTTGTGTTAATAATAAATGAAGGAGACATTTTCACAAGGACAGACTGTAAATCTACGAGTTTGAATCCAGCCACCTTACCAAATATCACAACTCTAGTAAAGCTTTTGATTTATTGACTGAATTGTATTCCAGTCACTTTACTGGCAAAAGCCTCTTTTCTCACATTGTGGAGTGGTAAAACACGCTGGGATGACTAAAGGTGCTCAACTGTCCACTATGTGTCTCTACAAAGCACTGCTGCTTCTTTCTGTGAAAAAAAAAATCAGTTTGAATTAAACTTTTGTCTAAAATATTCTGCTTTTGTTGTTGTACTGCAGTTAAAAGGTTAGAGCCAGACCATATCTAAGCAAAGAGGTGAGGTTACACTTAATTTGAATTGAGAACAGACATGTTGATTGAGTTAGAGTGAGCTTCTGGTCGGGTGTCACATTCTTACGCTAAAGGAAAAAGTAATGAAATCACTGAATCAAGAAATAAACTGTTTCACCAGCTTTGAGAACTGAGATTAAAAGTGCCACATTGACACAAATAAAAATGTATGCAAACTCTAGCATTCAGTCTTAATATCAGTAAATATACTTACTGAGTGGAGACTGTATGGAGACTCTGTATAATGTGGCACGTAGAAGAGGCTGCCACTGAACACACATGCTGTTGGGACGCACCTGGTAGGTTGACAAGCCTGAGACACCGAGGAACACTGGAGCAAGACAGAGAGATGACAAAGAGATTAATTGAACATTTGTTTTTATAAGTCTTAAGAGAAAAGTTTATGTTTTCATGTAACACTCACTGATGTTCAGTGTGCAGTCTCACACACAAACACTCACAAAAAATGAGTCCGCTTATGATTACTGTATCTGCATCTCCTGGGGAACTGACTTTAATTAGAGAACCTAAATGAACATCAGTAAAATCAGTGCGCTGGTTTCTGACAAACTGTACAATCTTTTGACATTCTTCAATCATTAATTTACTCCATGTCTTTAATACTACTGGCAGTTAATCCCAGCACCGTCACTCACCAGACAACCCATGATTTTAACTGGGAAAGATTCTAACATCTACAGACAGGGAGCTCTGGCTGGATTTTTTTTGCAGACATTCATCATGTGCACATCAAACTACAAACATTACAGACACGTTGCAGCACTGTGCTGCAAATGCTTTTTAGATATAATTGTGACTAGTTTTGCATAAATCTATCATCAAATAAACCACATTGAAAAATATGATCGTTTGGTTATTACACAAATACATATCACATACAAACATTGGCAGACAATATTGTAACAGGCAGTGTAGACTTAGAAAAGAAAAGGTTTAAGGTTCAGGGACATCAGCATTTGAGTCGGGATTGGGCTAATTTGACAGGTTGGAGCAACATTGTATTACAGTACAAAGATACAAGTGGTCTAAACATCTCTGTTTTGGTCTGCTGTTGGGTGAAAATGAATAGTGCACCATCCATATAATGTTTAATTGGTGTAAATGTAAAACATTCTGTTTAGTACATGTTAGAACAAATTATTAACAGACAAAATTAGTCAGGCTATGTATGTCTTGAGGAAAAACAGTGGAGCATGATGCAGCAAAATGCTAAATACTATGAGCAATTTAAATAGCTGAAGCTTGTTTGGTGGTGAGATTTCAATGTACAATAGGCAAGCAAACCCTTCCTCTTCTGTTTTCCTCCGTCGTTCTCACTCTCTCTCTCTTGTTCTTTCCCCCTTGTTAACAGAATTTGCTGATGATATAAAATAAACTTGGCTCTTGAGCCAGTAAAGTTATATTTTATGCTGGGACCATATGGCAGGTGCCTTATTTAAATAGTAGTGAATAATGCATACAACAAACCATCATTCCTTTCAATAATATGCATACACGCACACAAACTTACTCCCGTACACAAAGACGTGCAGGAGTCACTGGTGTGCACAAAATATGGTCACATGTAATCTGGTGCACATGTGGGTGCACATGCATACATCCAAATAGCCACTGTGTGATGCGTATGTTTTGTCTCAATAAAACCAACTCGGCATGGTAGCATTGTAAAATGACCAGTGACCAACATGAAAGTCGGATTTCTGCCTCCTCCTCAAGTTGTCTGCAGAAATCTTCTACCCGTTCCTCAGCCTGTTTGGTTTCCACGGTGGGGAGTTAAAGCTTCTCTTACTTCCTTAAAAATACATGTTATTTTTATTTTTAACATCATGCAAACTTTACAAACTGTCTTGAGACCGGATTGGCAAATCGCCCTTCAGCGGTCCTGCAAAAACTAATTTCTACTGTGAAACTGAGCTCCAGCACCTAAATGCAAACCACATATAACTTCATTTAAAGGAAACAGTTTAATTTCAGTCAGTAGTCCTCAAGGTATCAATAAGTGCCTTTTTGTGCTACATGTTAGTATGTGTAATTTATTGGTGCAAACATGCCAGTTGGGTCCCATGATAAGGCTGCAATGAATGCAGTGAACCCTTGGAAATATGTATCTCCACCTTATTAGAATGACAAATGACTGAATGCATCCCCCCTAAATAAATCAGAGTTCCTCCAGTGTAGAGGAAAATATGGACGAGGAATTTAACGAAGCCTGAGCTGTGTAACGTGGGGAACTCTGACACATCTGAAAATGTATCAGTGCACTGGGAATTGATTACATCTAATACAGAATATGTGCTCTGCTGAATATTTATCAATGAGCCATTTTCTTGATCCCTAGCCAGCAGTGTAGGAAAACAAATTACAATGTGGAATACAACACTATGTGTACAAATAAAGCTCTAAAAAAGGAGACGGAAACATGAATTTCAGAAGAGTACCATGCAGATAAAGTTATTAAAAACAGATATAGTTTCACCGTTGAGATAAACAGGAGGAAAAAAAGAAAGTCGTGAATTCAGCAGTGCCAGAGTATTAAGTTTAAATATGGAGGGTTGTTAAATCAACATGTCAGAGCCTCATATTTGATGTTTCTCTCCTTATGAAAGCATCTTTCATTATGAGAGCTTTATAGAGATAGAGAGGCTGGGGGGAGCTGTAATTCATCCTACAGGGGTGTGATTAAAGAACATGAAGGATGGCACATCATTGCAGCATAGATTAATAAAAAAAAAAAAAAAAGCTGTGCATGAAAACCATTGCACTCTTTTTACCAATGAGGTTAAAATCAATTACTCACTCAAAATTATATATTTTACTTCTCATTAGTTTGTTTCAGAATTAAAGGAAATAGCTATTAAGACAAATAAAGTTGAAAATGTATTTTGCTGTGTGCATCAATGAATGTGGGATATCAAAAATTAGCGTGCATTTCATTTAATCATACTATTTTGTGAGTTCCTTCTGAAAAATCAGACAGTAAACACAAAACAAATAAGTGGATTTTAAAGTAAGGAGTAAAACAATTACACAGACACACAAACATAAAGTCAGGAGGCTAAACTGTCAACATAAAGGTTTGTTGATAGTGACACAGTACTTTTTTTGCTGAGAGCATATTTAAAGAAAGAACCCACCAACAGATGCATGTGCAGACCGACAGTATATGTACAATACATCAACTTTTCAAATTTTCTATCTATCAGCACGTCTGTCTCTCTCTTTGTCCTTATATTTGTGTTAGATGAGAGAAGCATTAAAGCCTGCGTTTTGGTCTTACTGCACCGTCTGATACCAAATCTATATGCAAAATGGATTTTCTTCACTGGCTGACAAGGAAATATTAACCTCCTGTCTGTTTGACTAAGTCTCAACAGAAATGATGGTATCAGCCAGTATTTAATATGCATGTTGTACCTTTCCCTCTTTCCTTCAACCAGTTCACTTCGCTGCTGCCTTTGTCTCCCTCCTTCTAAAAGTCACATGTCTTTTCTGACAGATCTACACCCAAAACTTCAGCTGGTGGAGGCGTTTAAAGCTCATTTTGGAATGACTCTGTGAACTTTCATTTTGCTTTCCAAAATTAAATCATGTCATCCTCAGTGAGCGTTTAATTTCAAATAATGTTTACATGTGGTCATGAATCTTACCATTATCAATAACCTTTTGATTTAATAAACCAACACTGAGACAGCCATTGCTATTTACAGTCAGCCAATACACAATGTGTTTATCTTGTTGTGAGGAATACAGTTTCATTTCTATGAGGGACGTGAATGCCTCTACAGATATCATTCCATTTAATAACTAATCTTACAACAAAGTATGTGGGGTTTTTTGCAGGCTGATAAAAAAAAAAATGCTTACATGTTTTGGCATTCACAAGCAGTGGTTCACTTTGTCCTGCAGGGTAGGAAGCCATAACTTGGACACTGTACTCAGTCCCACTTTGCAGATTCAGAAGGAGCAAGGAGTTCACATCTTCACCAACTGTTGTCTCCAAAACGGGACCTTTATCTGGGAATGACACACAAACACACATAAGAGGAGGACAGAAGACAAGCAGAGCTGCTGTTAAAACACATTACAAATCAAATACACTATATCATATTTTAAAATGTATAACCTTTGTTATTTTTGTGGGGTGGGTTGTGTGCAGGATATCATGGTTAAACCAACAGTTGTTGTACTGGCGATTTTGTTCATGTCCTTTGTGTGTGTATAGATAGATACATATATATGTAAATTAACAGCTGATTCTCTCTGATTTATGTAAGCTGTGTAAACCGAGTAATACCCTCTTAATTTTCAGAGAAAAACTTCACTTTTGAACTTGTCAGGTATTGGCATTACAGTTTTCACACAAACCTGCACAAAAATACACTTATATACACACTCATAAACAAAGTCTAACTGAAAAATGAAACAATTTCTGTCCCTGGTGTAAAAAGGGCCTTAATGTGCTAAACAAAAATATCTAGGACAACATAGATACACACGCACACCCTCATCAAGGATATTAAAATAAAACAAAGACACAATAACAGTCAGTTTAATGCAGATTTTCCAAACAACTGCCAATAACAAAGTTATTTTGCTTTATAACAATAACAACCCTGCATGTAAACTACATCTTACAGGGCTAAATAAAAATGAAACAAATGCAATACAAGAAGAAAACAGATAAATGAAGGAGGAACAGCAATTATCTTTACAACACACCACCCACTGGAACACTGTTTATGGGAACAGGCTGTGTGTTTGTCTGTGGAAGTGTATGTATACTTTACGCATCTGCTACACTGAGTAGGTTTATGCTTTCATGATGTATATTCGAGCTATATATGTGCAGGAAGTGTGTGTGCAGGCATTTGCACACATAGACACTTTCCTCCCCTCCACATATAAGAGATTTTCATAGTGAAAACAGCCGCCTGGTGAAACTGAACTCCTGAAATCAGATTAATGCTGCCCGTCTGCTTGAATCTGGAACTTCAGAGACGCAGTAATTGTGTTAAGATGACTAAAAACAGACATGGAAACTATAAAGACCGGAGCCTTGACTTGGAAAGATGAAACAATTAGCAGTAGAGAAGCAGCAGAACAGTGAAAATGGGCTTTTGATGACGCTTTAAGACAAAAAAAATAAAAGAGGAAGGGTAATGTCTTATTTCAGTGCTGGATTGCCCATGTTTTCCTTGAAGCCTCAAGCTTCCTGTTAAAAAAACAACAACTACAAAGTCACTATCAGGAAAGCCAAAACACCCTGAGAGCGGTTTGTTTTTTCAGCTATTATGTGTCTATCACAGGTCTGTCGCTGGTGGGTCCTCCCATAACAAGTGGATTAGTATGTTTGGATGAATCTGAGTCCCAAGGCAAAGCACACACAAATTTAAAAAATACTCCTGTGCTTGACAGCTAACCGCTGTCTAACAGTGCATCAAAGTGTGTGTGTGTGAGTGTGTGCCATATTTATAAAAGTGTACTTGTGTGGGAAAGATACACAGAATTTAATAAATGTGCCTGTGTGTCTGTTTTTGTGTTTCTACACTCATAAAAACTACTACAATAAAAAATGACTGAGGAAAAGGCCCGGAGAAGGTTTCCATATTTTGCAGGTCATCCCTGAGGATCTATTTTAAAATGACTGCTTGATTATATAAATAATGTTTTGATTGGCTGTCTGTGTGTATATGTACCATAGATGGGCTGGTAGACGATCCTGTAACCCACTGTAGGAGACTGAGGTGGATCCCAGGTGACCCTGAAGCGGTTGTACCACTCCTCAGACAACCGAAGATTTTCAGGAGGCAAGAGGGGCACTGCAGAAACCAGGAAAGAAATCAGACTGTAGAAAAACTTCTATTGACTTGACTTAAAAATTATTTTTTTTTAAAAATCCCCTTGCAGGATCAATAAAGTATAGCTAGCTAGCTAGCTATCTATCTATCTATCTATCTATCTATCTATCTATCTATCTATCTATCTATCTATCTATCTATCTGTCTATCTGTCTGTCTGTCTGTCTGTCTGTCTGTCTGTCTGTCTGTCTGTCTGTCTGTCTGTCTGTCTGTCTGTCTGTCTGTCTGTCTATCTATCTATCTATCTATCTATCTATCTATCTATCTATCTATCTATCTATTTTAGGTTTAGATGCTAAAAAATTAAGTCTACTAATGTAGAGGTCGTCATCATGTATCCTGACTGTACAGTATATGATTTAGGGCTGAATGTCACCCTATTTTTTTTTTTTGTCTCAGCACAACTAGCCACACAAGAAAGTTACCTGAATAAAATAAATTCAAAAACAGGCAAAGTTAATAAATTAATCAGATACTCTTGAATAAGCAAAGAAGATTGGGGCTAAAAAATTATCGAGGTTATTGAATAATTTGCCAATAAAAGTGGACCAAAAAAAAGAAGGTTGGCCCACAAACTAAAATTAATGGACCTTATAGTACTTCTTTACTTTTTTGAAACTGTTTTTAGAATTTGGGTGAAAGTGAAAGAGAAATTCTGAAAACATATTGGGATTCAGCATGACATTTACATGTTTTTTTAAGTATTTTTTTGGCATGGAGCAAGCTTTTTTTAAACAGGGTATTTTTAATCTGTTACTAAAAAAAAATGTCATAAAACGTTAAAGGCAACATCACATTACATATTTTATCCCATTACAGGTTGAAAACCACAAAGTATTTTCTTTACCAAGAAGAAAAAGAAAAAAAGCATAAAATGTTCACATTTAAATGTATTTAGTTGATTATCAGAAGAAGAAGCTGCAGATTAATTTTCTTATGCAAAGAACAGTGACAAACTAAGTGTTTGATGGCAACTTTTACAACTTTTAATACTTGGCAGCTTTTGATTTGGTACAACAGACACTACAGTGAAATTGTTAAGTTTCAATATTCAGCCCTATTATGACTGATGAGTTTTGCTCCTTATTGTTCATATTTAAAACTATATATACATACTCGATACATTGTTGATAGACATATAGTGTAAATATATCCTTTTCAATGAACAGTGAAAGAAAATTATGTTAAAATTGCAATTGAATTGGTTCAATCACAAGTCTGTAAATTCCTGATTTATGAGGATCTTTTCCCCTCTCCATCTCTTACTGTACATAAAGTATTCCTGGACTCTGATTTATCACGACTGTTCAAGCTAAGTAGGGGTTTCCATTACACTAAGCTGAGCAATATTCTAATAAAAAAGATGACATATTTCATCTGACATTTCAATTCTCTGAGCACTGAGGAGGCGATCACAACTGCTCATAAGAGAATAGCTGTGGAAATCAATTAAAGCCGAGCAAAATTATTTAATCGTCTCATTAATGAAAGAAGCAGCTGTAATTATGAGAGGCCTTCATTGAGACAATTAGGATGGCATAAGTATTTGTCATGGCTTTAATTCATATTTTCCAACAGGAAAGTAAATGAGCATGAAATTAATGCAACGCAAATGAACACTCTGCTCACTGCAGTAAAAGTCAGTGTCATTAACTCTCACTTTTGTCACATGTGTTCCTTTAAACTGGGAGCTGCATCTTGTATAATGAAAAGTGAGAAACAGAGTTGACTCTGGTCATTTGTAATACAGAGTTGTGTGTGTGTGTGTGTGTGTGTGTGTGTGTGTGTGTGTGTGTGTGTGTGTGTGTGTGTGTGTGTGTGTGTGTGTGTGTGTGTGTGTGTGTGTGTGTGTGTGTGTGTGTGTGTGTGTGTGTGTGTGTGTGTGTGTGTGTGTGTGTGTGTGTGTGTGTGTGTGTGTGTGTGTGTGTGTGTGCTTGGATGTTGCCGTGTTTGAAGAGGCTTACACGTGGAACCCCAGGCCGACACACTGATGCCGTCTTGTCCATCGTTGTACACCGGTGTGACTGTCACTTTGTACTGATTGTCTGATAGTAAAGGTTGGAGCACTGCTCTCCTCTGAGCAGCTGGTACTAACACCTAGATGCACACAAACACACACACACACACACACACACACACACACACACACACACACACACACACACACACACACACACACACACACATGCATAAACAGATTCAGGGAACATTTGAAGGAGTAAGACAGTACAGTGAATATTAAAGCAGTGGTGATTTTTGCACAAAGGCAAGATGGACAAATCAGAAGCACACACCGGGATAATTCACACAAACACATCTGTTGCTCTTTTCTGCTGGCTTACAGAAACATTTGTCGCGAATGATGAAGGCCAAGTGTAATGTGGGAAAACAGGAAGTAGCAGCAAAATGCTTCACAGACATTAAGAATTCTGCTCACTTCAGTTTTGGCAATACAGTCAGTTTTCCGTGTTTCCTTTGTATAAATGAGATCTCTTCTTTTATCTAACGGTTTCAAATGAGCTATACTGCCATCCAAAAACAATATTCTGCACAATAACTCTATAACAAAGCTGATAATCACAATGGTGACAGTTTACAATATATAAAAATAATAATAATAATAAAAAAAGACAGATGGGAACTAAGAACGAGATTCACTGTTTATTCTGAAAACAGCAGCTGACAAACCACTTTCCACAAGGTCCACTCAGTTGATTCTTTTAAAGCTATTTGAACTTCATCACAGTCTTCATCAGCAGATGTCATGAACCTCTAAGAGGTAAATGTTTTCATTATTCTGAGCACTTTTAGGACGCCTTGCTCATGTCGATTTGAGCACTTAAAGTTTGGCCTTCTGAAAGTGTCAGCTGAGTAAACTGATGAAGACCATGTAGTAAGTTGAAAGCAGACCTTGAGTGGAGATTGTCTTGTTAAGTAACTTTTTAAAGTAACTTGAAAAACTAGCTTGACAAACTAACTGAAGTGACTGAGTTACTGCAGATAGTCTCTCACAAACTGGCAACTATAAAATTCAACTCTCTCCCGCTGCTGATTTAATGAACTTTCTCATTCATAAAGCAAAATGTTATTTGATATGCACATGAGAAAACCTTCTAACGTTCAGCTGTCTGCTCACAACAAAGTGTCTGCTTTCCAATACAAGACTTTAACATAAACAAGAGAAGAGATGAACTTTTCGGTTATTGTGGTAAGAGCACTGATCCCGAGCCAAATGGTAATATGTGTGTGTGTCAGAGAAACAGACATATCTAAGATAGAGGCAGAGAAAGGTGTGTTGAGGTGAGGCCAGGTAAAGCTCCCAGAGTCAGCGCGTCTGGAGGAGCTGTCCACTGTGACTGTGGTGCTGAAACACTTAACAGCGTGAAAGCAGGCAGGCAGACACACATACACACACTTTGAATTTGAAAAACAGAAACATGGACACAAATTAACCACCTGATAAATACTGAATTGTTCATGCTGTATCTTCTGCCCTCCTTCTGTCTCTCACACACATACACATCAGAATGATTCTCAACTTTTAAGAAGAGGTGTGACCCGAAACAACCCTTATCTATCAGCCAGCAGACAAGTTTAAGCCTCTCTCCTGTTCTGTTTAGCTATTGTTTCTTTTTCCACCTCTCTGTTTTTTTTGCTCTTTTCTCGCTGCCCTCCATCTCTGCTCCCAGTGAGGTAAATGGCTGCTGAAAAGATAATGGAATGTCTTCTGGCTTGGCCTGGCCTCTCAATCTTGTCCGGCTCTGACACCACATTGGGAAATTAAAACAGGGGGGAAGGAAAGAGATGGAGGGGGGGGGGCAGAGGGAGGAGGGGAAGCGGGGAGGTAGTGAGGGAGAAGACAAGATGGAGGGAAAACAGAGAAAAACAGAGAGATAGAGGGACAGATGGAGAGGCAGAGTATGTGTGTGCGTGTGCGTGTGCATGCGCGTGTGTGTGTGTGTGTGTGTGTGTGTGTGTGTGTGTGTGTGTGTGTGTGTGTGTGTGTGTGTGTGTGTGTGTGTGTGTGTGTGTGTGTGTGTGTGTGTGTGTGTGTGTGTGTGTGTGTGTGCGCATCAGTGATCAGTGTCAGTACATGACACTGAGCTAAAGGGCTCTTAGAAGAGATGGAGGGATCAGGGAGGAGAGGCAGCGTGGACCAGGACTATAAGTGTAATCAGTTTTCTGACTGTCGCAGATGACCCAGAGCTGACCACTGCAGTGTCATCCACTTGACTGGAGGAGGGAAATAACAAGGATCTACCTCCAACTTCAGTGTTGTCTATTCCACATAATCAATGTGCACAATTCATCTGGGGAGACGATTGTGTGGGTTTGCATGCATGAGTTTGAAAGCTGCAAGGAGGTAGACTTTGACGTTGCAAAAAGCCACAGATCCATTGCAGCAAATGCTCCTTAAACCTGTAGCTCTGTACTTAATTATATGTTGTGATTTTACTTTGCAGCTCATAACTTGATGAACTCACAGACTTCTCCTTGTGTTCACCGTTGAGGCCGCCATAGGTGACCCTGTAGCTATCCACGTTAGGGTCCTCCAGCACCCATGAAGCCTCCAAGCTCTGGGTGGTCTCGTCGCTCAGTTGAAGGTTTCTCACAGCCTGACGCACCACTGTGACAGCACATCACACACAACAGTTAGTGCATTGAGCTACTGTGGAATATACTCTCAAATATAGACATTATATTGTCTTAAACTCTGTTTTCTTCACACTTTTAATGTGATTTGGTAAACTGTGCATTAGAAAATGTCAGTATACTTAAAGTCACAACAGATAATGTTAAAGATCCGGCAGACTCAGTTTGCTGTGATGTTGGGTGATAAAAGAAAGTTTTTAGGTCCAGGTGGAGAACATTTTCTCAAGAACACCACTTGAAGCAAATTGCTTTTGTTTTGTTTTGTTTTTTTGCATGTGTGTTTTGTTTCATCAGTCTCAATAATGGCTTTAAACCAAAGTAGAGCTGAATGAAAATCGGTGTGGGGGCTCCATACATAATGCATCAGTTAAGGCTTCAGGGCTACAAGCCTTGACTTTTAAAACAAGAGGCAACTCGCTGTCTTTTAGTTGACCACTTAAAGTTGTGATTTTCTTCTCAGGAACCCTGTGAGTTTTAAACAAAGCATATGTGTTCGAGTCTCCAGGTTAGTGAGAAAAGACTTAGGGAGACATGTTGCAAAGTTTTCAAAGCCGTGACTGGAGAAACTTCTCTGACTTATTTAGCTGTAGCCTGCTTCTTATGCAAAACACAATCCAGATGGCCTCCAGGTTTCCTCTGAGATAATGGAGTTTGAACTCCAGTCTCTGGGTGAAGCCAACTTGGTAAACAGGCTTTTAAAAACACAAAAGATCTTAGAAACTTTTTTCATTAGGTGCATCCAGCTCATGCACGTTATCAGTGTTGCAGTTTTGAATTTATCAGCCAGGTGGAGTTTTTTTTAAAAGGCCTCAGTAAGTTCTGCTTCTTCAAACTAAATGAGCAACACTGGCCAAAACTCTGCTACACTGACTTGGTACAACTACGGTTACACTTTGGGAACATTATCACACACTGGCAGGGAGTAGAGCCTTTCACATTTGAATGGCAATAGACTTTCTTGACAGATGCTTTGGCTTGAGCTACGATTCAAATTTGGCCAGTCTCTCTGCAGGGATAGTTTTTCAAAGAGTGAAATGTGTCTGCTAGACTCATGCTAGCAAAATTATTTAAAGTCACACTCCAAAGGTTGAACCTGGCTAAAAGAATGAAAACGTTGCATGGCACAATTTGAACCAACATGAGATGTTGTGTTGGTGCCACATCTTTTCAGATTTATGTGTGGTCATTCCTATACATGTCCAACAGGAAGAGTGTAATGCTTCCACTGTTTCACTCCACAGGACCAATTTGGACACTTCCTACCTGTAGTAGTGGTAGCAATCGTTGTTGTCTTGGCCACTGGGGAAATACAGAGAGTACAAATCAGATAATTGGATACAAACTCTCCGCTACAACTTTCTGTGTCAATAACTAAGCCAATTAGACAGAAATATGTAACAAATCATGGACGGTAAAATATATATATTTTTTTCTTCTGAGATAAGGAGAGACAAAACAAATCATTACAAATGTGGTCGTGCTGAGGTGTGCACTGACTTAGAAATGGTAATCTTGTTAATCTAAAATGCACATGTGATTGCACTAGTCTGTTGTAATAAGCCGACAGTGACACTTTGTTGAAGAAGGTTAGTTAGGTCACAGGTTAGTTTCAGCATTAGAGCATATGTCTCTGAAAAAGCTGTTAAAGCTGACTTTTGTTAAGGTTTGTACTGATTAGATAAAGCAGATACCACAGGTACCCAAGTTTGAATAGCGACACGTTTCCAAAACAATCTTCAGTCACTTACATGTGGTCTCTATGACGGAGACGGTGTCACTCTCGGATTCATCTTTGAATATGGCCGTCAGCATAACTTCGTACTCAGTCAAGGGACTAAGACCGGTCAGGATGTATCTGTTGTCACTTCCACTGAAGACCACCTACAGAAGAGAAACACACACTCAAGTGTCACATTATATTTGATTTACAATATATTCTCTCCAAAAGTTGACTTTAGAAAGAAGTTGGCTAATATTTACTTAAAATGGGAACTTTATTGTTTTATAATGTTTGTAGCAGTTCATCTTAGTCAAAACTGAATATTTCAAAACCATATGTAGTTTTAACATCGGTCAGTTTGTCTTTAGTATTTAGCAGTTTTATTTGGAAGACTAGTGTTAATGAAGATATTGTAGTAAATAAAGAGCTTTAAAACTTAGCTCATTGAGATGTTGGTTAAAAAAAAGTATAAAAACCTGCCTAATTGTAATAAACATGGGACTTTTTTTATTGAATTAAGTGATTTTGTATTTCACAAAGAGCAGTTAGGTCACCTTCCTCTGACTTGCACTTTCATTTGTTGTTTCTATATTTGCATGGAGGAAATAAACGGGAAGAGTTTCCTAAGTTACCCTCAACATGTGATAAATATTTGGGCATTAACCAACAGTCTGACAATATTATTTATACCCTAAGTACAACTCCAGAATTTCAAGAACCAAAGTCATCACTGAGTTTTAGTAGACAAAGCTGCTAAAAACATAAAACAACAAATCGCCTCAGTGCTGGAAATTATTCTCATAAAAACAAGAGGAAATGGTGGTGCATATTTTAAGAAGCTGGTGTCTGAAAGCAAACGTTTATACTTGGTATGTGTTAAAGATGTATGAATTTTAAAAAGATGTAATAATTAAGTACTCATTATTGAAATGTATGATTTTCTTTATGTTAAAAATTTTAAATGGATAGGGCCTTTGTGAGAATAAGAGATGATGATTACAAAATTAGTAATACAGAAACGTGTTTCCCCTAAATTGGATCGACTGCTGCTCCAGGACTCCAAACGACCACTATAATTTGTATTACACAGAGACACATCAGAGCCTGAGGTAAACACAACGAGGTCATCAAAAGTACAGCTTGTTTTTACAGAGAGCAACTCTGAAATTGGAATTTACTGTCGATGACTCAATAACCAGATTATGTGCAGGTATTTGTTTCTCCAGAAAGCCCTTCAAGGCACAGTTACGTCTAAATCTTACCATTGGGGCCAAACAGTTGTGCTTTCCTTTGAGCGAGAGCATCTTTAGTGAGTCATCATCTCCTTTATCTTTTTACATTTCTTGCCTTTAGTGTGATTTATTTCCATTTATTATAATATTGTTTCCTGAAAGAGAAACGGATGCTTTATTGATTAACAAAAAGCACAAAAATACCCAAAACACACTTTTAAAAAGAGCCGTTAGATTCAGTTTTACGCTGGTTAATATTTCCCTCTGCCTCTGTGTTGTATGTATTATTTAATCTCCTCTCAGATATCACAATACAGACGAGATCAGTGGAGGACGTAAATAAATGCTTCCGTGCGTGCGTGCGTGCGTGTAATATGTGGGTGAGAAACGGAGAAAAGCTGCATGTATCCCTGTCGGTAGGCTGGCGGTATTACCAGCCCACCTCTCCAACTCCTCAGAGTGTCATTTTCAGCTCTGATGACTCTCAGCAAAACACACAAACACACGCACACAAAATGCACACACAAAACACTCTCTAAGGACTCTATCGCTGCCTCCCAGCTGTCTCTAAACCCCAGATC
This sequence comes from Brachyistius frenatus, assembly GCF_029030835.1. Taxonomy (NCBI): domain Eukaryota; kingdom Metazoa; phylum Chordata; class Actinopteri; family Embiotocidae; genus Brachyistius; species Brachyistius frenatus. Next base: position 5,337,721 of record NW_027210613.1, read on the forward strand.
AAGGTAATAAAACACCCAAGCCATTAATTTCTAGATTTATTTAGCCTTTATTTATATTCAACCATGCCAGGGATTTTTTTTTTTTTACCAGCTACCAGTGGTGTAGTGAAGCTTCTATGCAGGTCTACAGAGTACAGTCTTTCTCTTTATTTGGGGACAAGGAGTGAGGCCACTTCTTCCTCTGGAAACAGAGCTTACAAGTGAATGAAAAGCTCTGAATCCATACATGTTTTTTATCATCTGATGCTAAATTATACATTTGATTTGTTAAATACATATTTGCGGTTTGCTGATCAAAGGATTCAGACTTAGTATTTCATGCTTATGATGTTGTCAATATCATTTGTGAGGATCCATGGTGGGAGTGTAACTCTGTGATTCTACAATAACATGGTCCACTTTGATTTACCGAATACAAGGGTGGATCAAAAAGTTCCTGTCACGCACTGACGGAGCGTTGAACCGTGTTGTGCACGGAGCAGGGGAAAGCTTTAACCTTCATGACAAAGTATTCCAAGTTATGTTGCTTGATAAAAATCAATGCCCGAGTAGTGAGGCATGGTTTTGTGAGCAGTGGTACGTGAACATTTGTGTTTTCACCATTGACCTGAAACTTGATCAGAGCCAACATCCAATTTTAGGTGAAACTCTGGAAATCTGCAAAAGATCCCATTGAAATTCTTCAGAAAGTCTGCGGCAATAAAGCAGTGAGGTGTTCTGAGTGACATTCACGTTTCAAGATGGGCTGAACGTCACTGTCCAAGACTAAAGAAAGCGCGTCGGGTCAGGAGCGCAACTAGGTGGTTTTTTTTTTTACATTCATAAGATTGTGCACTGTGAATTTTTCCCCCATGGTCAGACTATCAACCCCAAGTTCTACTTTGACGTTCTAAGGCGTCCGAGGGAAAACATTCAGTGCAAATGACTTGAAGTGCGACCTGAAACAACACAGCCATGCTACGTACAACAGGATGCTGCACTCTATTCTCACACAACAGCAGCAGTCGAAAAAAACTTTCTGATTACCAGTTGCACACATTCATTTATTAGATTTCACTGGCACTGACCTCCTTTGTGTCGCCACCTGTGAACGGTGCCCAGGAGAGTCTGTAGAGGACGATGTCGTCGGCTGAGTGATCCCAGCTGACCTTAAAGCTGTCTGTGTCGACATCAGTGGAGCGTAGATCCAGAGGACCAGGAACTGGAGCTGAGAGAGAGACGTTATTTCTTTTCTTCTTCTTTTTTTTACCTCAATTGTTAAATATTTATAAAACTTTTAGGACTATTTTTGATAATGTTCTGATCATAATTACAGTTTATGAAGCTGCTTTTCGGGTGGGCCAGTTTAATTGCATAAGTTTAAACTGTTCTGCAATTGTTATAGTTACAACTTAAAAAACACTGCTGCACCATTCTGGTGTTAAGTCTAATCTTTTTGGGTTCTTATCGTTATTTTACGCTTTCATCATTCAGAAAGTTTAGAAGTGCCAACACATTTGTGTTAGTTTATGAAGCTCCCTTTCTCTAACCTGCCCCATTGAACAAAGTTTGCCCGGAGATAAATAAAAATCAACACGGTCCTTTAGAGTGAGCAGTTAAATGGTTGCTTGCCAGACATACATTTCTTTGAGCTGACTCAGCACTGGAGCCAAACTGCTTGTTGCTTAAAGGGATATTCCAACAAATCAATATCTGTTAGCGTGACGGAATAGTCAGGCACAGTGAAATGACCTTTTAATGTGACTAGGCTATTATGCAGAGGTGTGAATGAGATGGGCAGATGGCCAAAAAGTAGAAGGGACCAGTAAAGGTAATAAAATTCAACATTGTTTGGCACTAAGAGAGAAATGGTTTGCCTTCTAATGATATTGATACAACTATTTTCAGGAGATAGAGACTGAAGTGTCCTCAGCAAAGAGGGGGCTGGGAGGTAAAACGAACAAATGCACTTTAAAGTCACCATAATGCTCATCTATCAGCCCTTGTTTACTGAGTTCCACAACTCAACGAACTAATCAGCTACTACTCTAGCTACGGTATCTTCTCATCTATCCTTCCTGTAACACAGTAACAGTTGCTTACTGGTGGTGAACCCATCAGTGAGGGGCTCTGATTGGCCGTCATCGTACAGGGCAAAGATGGCCACTGAGTACTCCATGAGAGACGTCAGCTCACTGAGGTCATAAGAACTCACAGGACCCATCTCCATCTACAGGACACACACAGGCACATCACATACACACTATTATGTCTATACAATAAGAGAACAGCTCGATCACAATCAGCTATAAAGACCACCTGTCCACTAAGGCTCTCTGCAGGGATGTTTTTTGTTTACAAAGTGCCAAGGCAGTTGGAAGTTCAGTCCATGTAACTTGAGCAACGTTTCCAGAAGAATAACCTTCAACAGTAACATGAAGTGATGCAGGCATTTCGAGAAAACTTCAAACGCAGGTGTTCATTTCTTCTCCGATGTGTGCTTAAAGACATAATTTCTGTGTAACTCACTTAAAAGTTATTTTGGTCTGATGCTGTCATACTGAGGAGAGCAATCACTATAATTAATCTCCTCTTTGTTTCTTCCTTTGTTCTAATCTCTTTTCATCAATACACAAACTCTCAAACAGAAATGAATCAAATATTGATTTGTCACACGCTTGTCACACGTACACACCTCCTGTGTGAGTAGTTCGCCTGTCTTGACCCACATGATGCGATAGCCTTTGACTTCCCCGGGTGCGGGGTCCCAGCTGATGTGGGCGGAGTTGTGAGTGATGTCAGAGAACTGGAGGTTGCTGGGAGGACTCAGAGGTACTGCAGGGAGAGACACGGCGAGTGTTTGATGTGTGTTTGCATGCTCCCACGCTTCAAGCTTTGTCCCTTTGAATTCTAGACTCTGAGAATGAGGACAATTTGTCCAATCCTCACTTCTATGAAGGGCTTTTGAAAGTCTGTTTGAAGGTTGAGACTTGGATAAGAGTAACATTTAATTTAGGATTAAGGTTAGAAATTATCTGAAATTAAGAACTGCATTTGTGTGCATTACTCACATGTAGATTCCTGGTTCGTAATAGGGTCACTGGCCTCCTCTCCATACATGGCATAAACAGTTACAGTGTATTCAGTTTGAGGAGTCAACCCATCTAACTCCAGCTCTGTAACTGCATCCGATACCTTGACCTGGAAACAAAGAGGTACAAAAACATTCACTTGCAGCACTTCAAACTTTGGACTTTCTGTGGCCAAGTTGCTGTTTAAAACTTTGTATTAAACAACAAATGTTGTATTCAAGAGCATTTTCTTTCTTTCACTACCTCCTTCTCATCCAAGTCTTCATCATCGGTAAGAGGAGCATACAGCAGCATATAGCCCGAGACTCTGTCCACGCTGTCCCACCTTGCTTTTATGGTGCTGTGAGTCACATCAAACAGCTGGAGGCCGGTCACTACGGGAAGAGCCACTACACACACACACACACACACACACACACACACACACACACACACACACACACACACACACACACACACACACACACACACACACACACACACACACGCACACACACACACACACACACATTTTAGTTTGATAAGTTTGGGTTTCAGTTTTATAAATTAATATCACAGCGACACAGTTTTACCTGAATTTGAACTTTTCTAGAAGCTTTATATTTACAGAGGATATTCTCTGTGTATTATGAGTGCTTCATTTTCAATATGTCTGGCTTTCTTTAGCTGTCAAACTTTTAAACCATTGTTATTAACTTCTCACTTAAGTGTGGGGTTTTGTAGGAACACTTTGTGTGTTTGTGTGTAAGAACAAACTTACAGGTTGTTTCGGATCCCCTCAGAGCTTCACTTGCCTCGCTCACGTACACAGCAAACACAGCCAGCTGGTACTCAGTCAGAGAGCTGAGATGCTGTAACACCACTGAGGTCTCACTGCCGACCACTACAGCCTGGGGTGGAGGAGGAAGAGTCGGGGGAGGAAGACGGGGTGTTAAAGATGGATGTAAGGGACAAAAGTGTGGAAATGGATGGGAAAAGAGGGTGGGAAGAGGTAGGGGGGGACAAGCAATGGCAGGGAAAATGGAAATCAGGGCAATAAATGGGGGGGGAATGAAAATGACAAATGGAACAGAGGAAAGAGAGAGGAAGGCAGAGAAGGAAATAGAGAGCGAAAGAGAGTGGAAAAGGAGGGAGGAAACAATCAATTTATTGAATAGGATAAAGCACAAACGTCTAAGGCTGCAGAATATTTTCTCATTCTGAACCAAAAACGATGACAGTTGTGATAAAGATTAGGTCTGGGCAGAGCCAGCTGGAAAGGCCTCCTCACACGCAGCTCCAGAACATCTGGTCCTTGTAAACCCAGCTAAGGAAAAGATTTAATGGTTTCAATGGTCAAAACAATCTGGAAAAATCAAACAGGTGGCTGGTTCAGACACCGTCTCCTTTCTAGTGAGCCCTCATAACCTGCTGGGGGAGTTGTGAATGAAGGGATGAGAGGCATGGATGAACGATACCATCAGCATCTCAAGGAAAAACTGATCTCAAACTATAAACCTGCCCGATCCCAGGTAACTCTCACCGGTGTCATAAATATCATGGAAAAGTAGACTATACCTTCACTCTGCTTCTATTGACTGCAGTAACTTTTAGTTCTTGCTTATGCTTTGACATCTATATTATGTAAAAAACTGTCATGCAATTTGTGAAATTTGATGTGATTTCTTTTGGCAGTAAAATTGCAGGAATTGGCAAATATTGCAAGTTGAGGGGGAAAAAAAAATTATTGTTTTTTCATACTGGTGAAGGAAAAGTCATATAATCACTTCCTAGGATAATAAGCTCATCAAAGAAATAACTAGAAATATTTTAGTTCTTATCTTTTTCATTTCCTGAATTTGAACAACCATGGACTCAAAGTTACAAAAATAATTCAGTCATAAAAGTTATGTAACTTTACAAAACAGTCTGTAAAATAAAATACATAGATTACATCTTCTGTAAAAATAAGTGCTTTCGATGCTTTTTAAATTATATTAATTCAACAGATCCCGTACGCACAAAAACAGGCCAATGTGTTATAACTGGAAGGGTGTATAAAAATTGAAATTTAGCAGCCTATTTCTCATGATGAGACCATAATTCTTAAATTATTATTAATTATTATTAAGTAAATTATTTACTGGTGGTTCTAACATACGAAGGCATGCATTGCTTTTAGATAGCACTAAACAACATCAGATTTTTGTGTGCTTGCAATGACATGGATATTCCTTAATTTCATGTGGTAATAAACATTTTTGTAGCAGCTGTCTAGTTCCTCAGCTTTTCCTGATTCAACTTAAACCTAATCGTGTTATCAGCAAAGAACACAGTATTTACCTCCTGAGGTTCTCCCGCCTGAGAAGGATAATAAACCACTCTGTATTTCTCTACATGTCCTGGGGCGTGACTCCATGAGACCCGAAAACTCCTGGCTGTGACATCTGAAGTCACCAGGTCAAGTGGCGGTCCCATTTTCTCTGGTATTTGGTCTAATAAAATGAGAGGAAAAGGGAGGGATAAAATTACTGAGTAAGGAACATTTAAGAAGAAATCCCACATACCTTGAGGTTCAGAGTAAAGAAGATAGTGCTAAAATATAATCAAAACACATGAGGCTAGATTTATGGTGTCCCTTCAAAGATATCCTATTTCTTGTTTTTCCATCCAGTGTCTTTACACACAGAGATGGAAATGTGTTGAAAGAAAGAGTGAGATGGAAGAGCAGGATGAAAAAACAAGACAGTTTGTCCCCCCAAAAAATACCTCCTTGCCACAAACAGATGCATTAAACATGACAATCTCAGACCACTCAAGTTTTATCTAAATGGACATTGTTTGATTCATACCAAATAAAACGTACTTTGTAATGTTAAAGAATACTGTTCGCATTAAATGTTTGAAAGTAACTACGACCAATGTTAGACTAATCATTTTAATTACCTTTTTATTATTTAGTCATTCAAACTTACATTAGCAAGAGATAAAGTGATCACTGCACGTTGTTGATTTGACTAGTTGTGAAAGTTTACTTTGCCTTACTTTACTTTATTTTGCATACTTTATATTGCAGAGCGTAGTTATTACTATTCTGGCATGCACAAAGTACACATAATTGCTTTTCTGAGGTCACACGAGTCTCTTTTTCTAACTCTATGTCCTTACAGTGCTTGATGTCTTTGTCTTGCTGCTCCACTTGCTCACACACTGTTCTTGTTAGTCCCTCCACTATAGAGCTCATGATGTTGAAGTCAGCCACATTGTAGACATGAGTGTCATCTGGCTCTGAGGCGATGGATCGCAACTCATTCTCATCGGCATTCTTTACACCTGGAAAGGACAGGGCACATATACATGACTGTCAGCATAACATCAAGAAACATCACCTATATCAGAGGTCTGTTGATCAATCCTCATAGACATTCATCACATAAATGAACTGTAGCAACTGTTTCAACTGATTATAGATGGGCTTTGTTAAGACTTCTTTTCTTCTGCATGAGTGTGTTTGGGTGCGTCTGTTCTCACCAATAGCAAACAGCTCAACACCAGCATTTCTCAGGCTCTCTGCTGGTGGTATGACATCGTCCTGGGACTTCCCGTCCGTGATGAGGATCCCAATCTTGGGTACACCGACCCGTGAGCCAGATTCAGGCTTAAAACAATTCTCCAAGATATATGTCAACGCAAGACCTGTGAAGAGAAAAATAATGTATTAATTAAAAATAAAATAAAAATATTTTATCAGTACCTGAACAAAAACAAATTTAATATCAGTTTTAGCGCATACAACTCAGACAGGTATGTGGCCAAAGATTAGGTTGGAAAGAGTGAAATTAGGTGTCCCAATGTAAGATTTACCTAAATTGAAACAGTCAGTTAATCTATTTTGTCCACCCAAAGTATATGTATGGTCAAAGCGATTCAGTCAGTGCTATAATAGTATCAAATTTCATAACCTGCCCTGAACTCTTGTAAAACAGAAATACATCCAGAACCTGTGAGAGTGTTTCCTCCTTTGTAGGGCAGGTTCTTGACGGCATCAATGACGGTATCTTTAGTGGAGAAAGCATTTAGATGCCACTCTATCCTGGGATCTCCGCTGTACTGAGCCAGGCCTAGAAACACATATTTACACAACTTATCATTTGTTTGTGTTATTCACTCAAACTTGGATTCAGAAATTAAAAAACATTACCATTTCTTGACAGATCTGAGAAAAAAATATCTGTAATAAAGCACCATCAGATGACCATATTGGTCCCATGGTGTACCCATCTGTTCAAGAGGGAAAGTAGAGGGGACCCACCTATCCTTGTCTTATCGATGCCAACATCGAAGGCATTGACCAGGTTTTCCAAGAACATACGGACCAGCCTGAAGTTGATCCGACCAATACTCCAGGAGCCGTCCACCAGGATCACAATGTCTGCGATAGCCGCAGTGTGGCACACAAACTGGTCAACTAAAAGAGAGACAAAGGAGAGAAGACAATATGACATAAATTTAAATTGACTGAAGCCGGCACAGCCACAGGACAAAAAAGGTTACTGAGAAGATATCAAAAAACATAATGCTTATATTTTTTAAGCACAGGCTTCTCAGTCAAAAATACAATAAATGCACACTCAAGCAAGCAGGTTTCAAGTTTTCTTTATTGAACAAAACACATCAGAAAGTAAAAACAAAACAGGCCAGTTTCTTTTCATTCAGAACACAAATACAAACACACAGTCCGAACATCAGTTAACCACCCAACATCAAACACGTGTCCTGCATCTCGTATTCTTATCTTGCTCTGAAAACGTGTACAATAAATGATGTAAAAATGGCAGGTTGAGAGCCTCCTTTGATCTCTTGGTGTTTTTTTCAGTATCACTCAGCTTCTTGGAATGAATCTCCCACCAAGTTATTGGAGAACAGTCTCACTTTTCATTTTAAGGGAGGTATTGACACCTGAAACCTCCCACCTGAATGTAATAGTGAAGACAGATATGAGTCAATATGGTGGAAACAGCCTCACATACACATACACACACACACACACACACACACACACACACACACACACACACACACACACACACACACACACACACACACACACACACACACACACACACACACAGTTGTTTTTGCAGAAGACACCACATTATTTCTCTGCAGCCTTACCCCAAATGTAACTACTACTTTCCTAGCAATAACCCCTAACCTCTTACTCACCTTGAATTGAATGTTTTATTTTGTGGGGAATTGCCTTTTGTCCCCATAAAGTAGGCAAGTCTGAAGAATATGATTGTAAAAAGCTTCATGTCCTCACAACATAAGTAATACAAATACACACACACACACACACACACACACACACACACACACACACACACACACACACACACACACACACACACACACACACACACACACACACACACACACACACACACACACACACACACACTTCCATTAGTTCATTCATCATAATTCTATAACTGCTTATCTTGTCATCCTTCCTGGTGTGATAACCTGAAAATGAATAAATCCACTTAAAGTTGCATCATAAGTCACTTTCCTCTCTAGAAATGTAATAGTGAATAAGCCAGAACATGCTGATAAGGTTGGACAGTTGTGTCCTAATGAAGAAAAGCCATAAAAGTCAGAATGCTGACTAAAGAAAATTTGAATTGTTACTTTGGATTTTTGCTCCGAATAGTATGTTTAAAGAATTAAGATTAAGGAGTGGAACATACCATATAAATTAATGTAGATAATTCAGCTGTGACTAGCCTTATTAAATTACATTCGTAATTGAACAGAACAGGGACTGTATTCTTTTAACATCTCAAACAGGACAGATAAAGGTTCAAGATGCAGCTGGCTGCTGCTCTTTTGTTGCATTACTGATGGTTATGAAGGTAAAACAAAAACAAATTGAATGTAAAGAGTGCAGGGACTTATTAACTTAAACTGCATTAAACATACAAAATGCTACACACAGTTAGACATGCTTTGGGCAGGCAACCCTTTAGATTTTTTTTTTCCACTGAAGTGGGTCACATTTAGCACACCGCCTGTGATATTTGTGCCATCATCACAAGTATTCATTTAAAACGTTAAAGAAGCGATTTTCCAGACAAAGCCTTCTTTCTGCTGTCTATGTCTGTCTGACTGTTTGAACCATCCATCTGCTGCAGGCAGCAGACAAAAGAGAGACACAACAACAACAAGATTGGGAGATTGCTGAAGACAATCTTTGACTGGCAAAGGAGATGCCATTAATAAATACTTTAAAGCTATTGCTTCAAAATAGCCAAGAATATTATGAGTATCCTTCAAAGTTCAGGGACATGAGGGTTTGTTGTTTTGCCAAAACGTTAAGGAGGGGAAGAGAAGATGAAGAGATGGTGAAGAAGAGATGTAGCTTAGTTCTTGAGTTTCAGCAAAATGGCAAAAGGGTACGATGCCAAAGAGCATGAGGGCAATTCTCTGTAGAGGTCCACTTCTTACAAAACAAACAAGCATGGCCTTTAAAGAAGCTCCAGGGTTCCAGAATAAAAAGAATGAACCATAACTAAGCATCTATAAAAGCAATAGAAGACTCAGATCAACTGAGGGGCCACAGTTTGACACAAAGTGAGAGACATCTACAGGTGAGTGTAGTAACTGTGGCTAAACAGAGAGACTTAATGGCTGAGAACGAAAGAGTCAGACAGGGAGAGTGGGGTACTGTTAAACGTGAAAAGCCATCAAGAATGACAAAGGAGGTGGTAAACAGAGGATTAGAGGGTCTGTAATTACAGCTAATTACAGCTCACTGGCCATTCCCAAGTCTATCGTTGCCAGGGAGGTGAGAACGTCAACTAGACATAACGCTGGTCTTTTACATCTGAATCAATAATCAAAGTTGCCCCGGTCCTTCACATTATTCCTGCTGACAGTCACAGTCTGTTTAGGTGAATGTAAAAGGTTTTCTTTTCCTTAGGAAACTGTTTCTTTCTCGTTAAAAGCGGTGCTCTAAAGTTTGTGAACCCATTCGAATTTAATTTTTTGCTGTATGAATATGACCTGGAACATCATCAGTAAGCCCTAAAAGTAGAACAAATGATGATTAAACAAATGAGACCAAAATATTAGATGTGGTTGTTTTTTCATCACAAAAAAATGATCCAATATTAAATATCTCTGATTGGCAAAAGTATGTGAATGTCCAAGATAAGCAGCTAATTTGAAAGTGACATTAGACTCAGGTGTTTTCAGTCAATAGGATGATAATGTGGTGAGAGTGGATGCCCTGTTTTATTTAAAGGACAGGGATCAATCAAAGTCTGAGCTTCACGTTTGGGAAAGTACATCATGGCACGAACAAAGATTTCGGAGGACGTCAGAAGAAGAGTTGTTGGCCAACAAAGATCATTGAAAGAACAAGGTGTGTATAGTCTGCGTGGTCACAAAGGAACCAGCCATAACTTCTAAGCACCTAAAGGCCTCTCTTACATTGGTGAATGCTAATGTCCATGAGTCCAACAACAAAGGTGTCACAGCAGGGTTGCAAGGAGGAAGCCACTGCTCCCCAAAATGAACACTGATTCCCATCTGCAGTATGCTAAACATCACATGGACGAATCAGAATGGACGGATGAGACAAAAACAGGACAGTTCAGTTCAAATTAGAGGCGTTATGTTTGGTAAAAGGAAAACACTGTATTCTAGCATAAATCAAGTTTGAGCAACAATGACATAAACTTTACTTTAAAAACTTTGAGATACTCAATTTTGTCAAAATGTAGGTTCAAGATGCATCCCTGTGTTCTCCCTTTTATCATTAACCTACAGTGAGGGCAACCCATCAGGCTTTCCTGCTGTGTCATACACTGCTATATCTCAAACACCACTGATTCAATATTGACAGACACTTGGAGAAACTAATCCACTAATCCACTGCCGGTAATCCGAATATAGGAAAGGGATAACTTGAAGCAAAAGTGACTGCGGTTTTATACACACAAACTATGGTATTACTGTATGAGTATCTTGTTTTCAAGAAGGTGGAAGAGTGATGAGTTAGCTAGTGGTGAGAGATTATACCTATCTATTTAAAAGTTTTGTGAACCCAATTAAATTCACAGTGTGCCACAGGGTGTAGATGTGTGCATATATCATAAATTCAGAGAGCAACGTTGACAGTTTCCCCCATCAATTTAAATTGATTTAAATCGGGCGGCACGGTGGTGCAGTGGTTAGCACTGTCACCTCACAGCCAAAAAGGTTCCGGGTTCGAATCCGGTCCTGGGCCTTTCTGTGCGGAGTTTGCATGTTCTCCCTGTGCTTGCGTGGGTTCTCTCCGGGTTCTCCGGCTTCCTCCCATCATCCAAAAACATGCACCTCAGGTCAGGTTACCTGGCGCCGCGCTAGTGGCAGCCTGCTGCAGCATCTCCCCCCTGAGAGCCCCCCTGCTGTAGTGAAGAAATTTCCCCTCGGGGATTAATAAAGTGTATAAAATAAATAAATGAGCGGATAATAAACTTAGACTTGTTCAAATACAAGTATTTATCAAGAGTAGATTTACACTGTGATTTTTTAAAATGCAGTTAAAATATTCCAAGAAAACAATACAGATATTACTTAAATCTATACTAAATACTTAAACAAACCTGAAGTTTTAATGGTGCAACTTGATTTAGTAAATATGAAACTTGCAGGCTGTTGAGAAGAATTTAGAAACGACACATACAAAACTGCATCCTGATCCAGTTTGTCCATCTTTGTGAAAGTTTTACATTATGTCATAAACAAATTGACCCATTTGTGGAATTTTTCTGACTGGAACTGATCAACTAAGGATTTTTACAATTCAATTTGAATCTTTTTAGGAAATAAATCGCAATCACGTTAGATTTGAGTCTGCAATCATGTCGTAGATGTGTGTAAACAGAAACACAAAGAAAACAGAGAGAGGAGCGGGTGTAAATAGGAAATCACAGCCATGCATACTCAACATGCAAATGATCGTATTTTCCTCCCAACAATAGATGTTGGAGAGCGTGTCTTCCTACTGTAGTTGCTATTGAAATCCCTCTTCCCTGCTCTCTGCCTGACTGCCAGACAACAGCAGGCTGGTCAAAGGTCCCTCTGTTCCTTATAAGCCTCATCTGCCTTTCTTCTTCTCCTTCTCTACTCTACCTCTTTCTCCCCTTTTCTCTCCTCATCTAATGCCTTTGCTGAGGGTCAAAGTGCACTTACTGGGGAACAGTGGGGAACTGTGTCTGTGTGTGAGCATACCATATGAGGAAAAAAGTGTGAAATGGAGGAAGAGGATCAACTGAAGCGAGGAAAAAATAACAATTGTAAAAAGCCTGTATTTGCATTTGATGAAAAACCACAGATATATTAACAGATTCTGTATTGCTCAGTTGTTCTTTTATTCAAGTCTACAGTTACTTTCCACTGTTCTTCTCAGCCTCTCTTCACTGCTCCATCACTCTCTGTCCACCACTGTGGCTAAATAATAAGAGACAGGCTTTGTTTGCAACTGAAGTCTGAGACATTCCACTAAAGCAAAGTTCCATGGCAGAGCACAAGACATATTAATCTGTGTGTGTCCTTAAATGTTTTTTTATATGGAATTAGAAACATTTGGAAATTGCCGATTTCGTAATTTTTTTATCAGCTCTTTAATAGTACAGACCAGAGTCGAGGTTTGATTTGATACTATGATAAAGCGCAAAACGGACATTTGCCACAGTTTTTAATATCTACGTTCTAAATTAACCATTGAATGACATATCTGTACTTCAACAATCTTCCATATATGTATTCCAAAAAACTGATGTTTTGCTTTGTGACACTTTTTAACATGATGAATAGCAGAGGAACTATTCCTGTATTAAACACTGGCTTATTTTTCTCTCTCTACTGGAGAGTGTTTTCGAGTTCAGCCAGTAATTGGAGCTGAAACTGCTTTTCACTCAACCAAAGGGCTTACTGTTTTAATTTTTTTTAGCTTGCCTACCATCCTGAAATTCAGCTTCTGAATTCTTGTGAATTCTGAATTCTTGAGTGACTAACACCTGTATTTTGTGAGGTCACAGTGACCTTGAAGCACCAAACTCGCCCCCTGTTTCAGACAAGCACCGCTTAAACATTGTATGTCATCAAGCCAACTTTACAAATTTGTGTCTATATTCACTGATTGTGAACCAAGGGGTTGGCTGAACTGCGTCTGAACCTTATTTGCATAAAAGCGCATGATTAGAAAAGGTGCTGATTGAGTCTATTTACATGCGAGCACACAGTTGGACATACACCAAGAATATTTGGCATGCGAGAATATGATTAGACAGACTGTCCACCTGGTATTCATGAGAGAGTGACCAACCACATTTCTACAACTCACAGCCCACGGAGCAGTCTGCAGAGCTGTGGGAAAAAGTATGTGGCTCCCGGACAATTGAATTTACTTGTGTGGGAGTGGAGTAATGGGCATTAAAAATGTGACCGTAACAATGGAAGCTACTATTGGCTGAAATGTTTGACAAAGCAGACACAGCTATGCAGCGAAAGAGACTGTGAACAGTACTGTGAACTGAAAGAGAGAGAGATTATGAAGACAAGTAGTGACTATGAGTATCAGTTAGCATTGGGAGCTGTTGGAGCAACAAATAAACACACATATAATGCACATGAAGGTTTAAAAACAAAGTAGGCTACATGATTAATTAAAGCAAAGCAGATTGCTTTGTAATCTCCTACACCCAAACTAACACGCACACTCAAATTTATGGCGTAGTTGAGAAAGGTATAAGGGCACAATACACAAACAAATAAGTGCAGAGACTCACACAACACATCTTAACCCTTATCTAGTTCAGAAAACTTTCCTTCTTCCTTGGTCTCCTTGTCTCTCTGTTCTCATTAACAGTAGTTCTTCCCAGCCGGCCCTGATTTATTGCTGACCTCTATTTAGCCAGGGATCAGACAGACTGTGCTGTCATTTCAATCTCTCTCTGGTTACGTTTTATTTCCCCCGCCACTATGATTGTGTTTCAGTGTCTGGAATTAACATTGAGGACAGTGACAGGCATACAGATGGATGGATAGCAGGAGTGACAGTCTCCACATCAGTGAGAAATCTTTTTTTATTCTCCTCGACTGATTCCTGGGTGAACCTGCTTTTACAAGAGGACTTCACCTCCACGTTAAGGCTAACTCAACGCACACATAATTGGACACTTACTCTCAAAAATAGTTTAACACAAGTTAATATGGTTGATTTTGACATATTTCTCAGCATGGCATTAACTTCAGTGAAATAAAGAAAATAGAAATAATATTATACAGTGGGTGAACTTCCTATTTTATAGTCACCTCTGTAAAATGTTTTCTCAATACATAATTTCAGGATGAATAGTAATAAGATCAGTTTCTCCTGCCTGCTGTTTATCATGTAGAATCTAATGTTTTCATATAAGCAATTTCCTGTAAACTGTGGCATAAATGTCCACTTTAAATCAATACAGTCGGGTCCTTTCCACCTCATCTGATCATGTGTAGGTGTACTTGCTAAGTGCTCTCCTAAACTGAGATGAAAATGTGGACATCATTTAAAGAGACAGTCACAACCAAGTGAAGTGACTTTGCTGGCCAAAAAACAGACACATTTGTTCGTAATTTTGAATAAAAATGTCATTATGGTTGCATGTATTTGGTGATATAATGTTAATCTTAAAAATGTCTCCTGTATATATACAATGACTAATAAGAAAATCAGATGTTCTAAATCTCACAATCAGCCTCTGCTCCTTCTCTTTTTTCTTATTTCAAAATGATACATTTACAAAGTTTATTTATTTACCCCTTAAAATAACTATAGCAGTGTTCTTCTCTTCAAATCCATTCAATATTATTTATTAGGGGAAATGATACAAGTAATAGCGACATGACAGCACAAGGTTGTTTCATTTAAAGACCTACAGGCCTTTTTCACAGCAAACCTTTGAACTTGTCACAGTAGGAAGTGAACATGTAAATACAGACATTACCATTAACATTATCACCTAGCTTTGTCCTATTCAGTACTCCTAGTGAGTCATGGCAGTGTGACAGTGATCCGTCATGCACAACATCAGGACCCTGACACTGAAGAAGCAAAATCTGACACAGGACAGCCTTAGGTATCATCACCTATCTAAACATTTGATCAATACTGAACATGTTATTCTAAACAAAACAGAACTGTTTGATAGCACTGGTGGCTACAGAACAAGATGCACTGTAAGAAAGACCGTTTTTAGAGTTTTTTGGAGTTTAAAGGCCAGCTGTTTTGTCTTATACCGAGACAGTCCACACACACCGGTACTGAACTCAAATAGGTGACATTGATATTAATCCTCGATCCCATTAATTTCTAATATAACTGGTGGCAAAACAGTGAGTAAGCAATTTTCTCCAATATGTCAGGGTTATCCTTTAAGGAGGAATTACCTCAAGCGTCCGTGCTTTGGATGGTTATAATTAACATGTTAGTCATCACTCTTAATGCATGTGATATGACCCAAAACTTCAAATCAGCATCAAAATGGACGTGGAGACATAGTTAAAAATAATCCTTCAAGTGTTGTGAAAAAATGGACCCCAAAATGAGATTGTTTTGTCAATTACTTGTTGGTTCACCATCATTTATGCTGAAAATCCTGACAATAGCAAGAATTAAAAAACCATCTATAGCAAAGAAAAGATGTGAAAACTGCATACTCGCTTGAAAGCAATCTTTTTCTGGAAAATGAAAATGCAGTAATTGGACTGATTCAAAGAAAAAGAACAGCCACCATCTCAATGACACAACTTCATACCCGGCCGACGCTTTGAACAGCCTGAGGATCAACAAGAGCTCAGAAACAAGATTTCCTTTGTTTTATGAGCTTGATTGTTCAGTCGGGAAACAGACAGCAGATTGACACACCTGTCGTTTGTTCAGTGCCCCTCGGTGTAACTCAGACAAACTCAGCCATGCACACATATTCATATTCATGTGTGAGACCTGTGGGCCCACGTGCATGGGTCTATGTGAGTGCATGCGGTGCAATCCGTTGGGTTTTAAGGTGTAATCCGACAGTTGTTTCCAGAAGGTTTGTGTCATTCCACCAGAGACCTTTTCCCTGCTTGGCCTCCTGATCTTTAATACACCGTCTTGTTCTGTTGCACTTCACTGAACACACAGACACGCTGACAGAACAGACGCTGTATGTATGCTAAAAGCAAAACACGGCCTATAAACTGTTTTTGTCTCCACCTTTTTACCTCGTTCCTCCATATCTACCTGTCTCCGTTTGTCTCTCTTTGCTCTTTTCGTTCTGTTTGCCTTCCTTTAATCTCTCTGTCTGGTGCACACACACACACACACACACACACACACACACACACACACACACACACACACACACACACACACACACACACACTTGCTGAAATAGCGTGTTATTTTGAAAGTGATGCCCCTCTTATCATATCTGGTTATTTTTTAGCCCGACGCACACATTGTGAGATCTCTAGAGATGGGTATGGCGCTCCAACTGGGCTTGTTATGTCACCATTCAATACAATACTGGTTTAATTATTAGTTCCTCTGGAGGGACACCTTGCCAGCCCACCCCCTTTTATCCCTCCACTACCCTTTTATTTCTTCTTAGTAATGCACAAACTACTAGTTGTTTGATAGATGTATACATTCATAGACTCAAGGGAAGGAAAATAAGCCAGCAAATTGTGTAAGGAGGATTTATTGCAGCTAACCTATGAGTCATTGGAAAATCATGGAAATTAATGAAAAAACAGAGCTGTGATTTGTCTGTCTGCCATGAATGAGAAAATACACTTAAAATATATTTTGATCCTGTAATGCGCTTCTTTTCTAAATAGAGGCGTGGATAATTTTATCAACCTAAAATAGTATGTGGTGTAATTTCAAACAACAGTTTAAGGTCTGAGGTGCTTTTTCAGCTTCAAAGTTGAAAACAGGAGCATCACAAGAGGAGGAAAGGAGGCAGAGTAAAGGAGGGAAAATAACAGAGAGGAAAGGTGCATGGAGAGCAAACAGAGGAATGTAATGAATGCATAAAAGGGTAGGGCGGAGAGGGAGGCAGAGAGGATCAAGTTTGTGTCTATGATGTGGCAGGAAATTCAGATCACTAAGATTTGGATACAGATAACAGCAGGACAACAAAGGAAGAAGAATGTGTAAATTATTCAAATTAAACGGCCTTTTAAGTTAGTCCATTTGTAGTATAATGTTGTATTGTTTCCTCTCACCTGTGCAGGGGCTGCAAATGGAAATTAGCCAGTAGCTACATCTGGAAAAAAAAAACATCTTTCCTCTTTTTGAGATGAATGCATCTTATTCATTATCATGTCATAAATAAATCTAATAAACTAAACTAAGACGTACCTTTGTTTCCTTATGTAAAATTGCTGATTTAAAAAAAAAAATGTCACCTTAATACAAACATTAGTTATAAAGGTAGGTATTTCTCTTTGTGATTATGGTTTGCCATTTGAAACTTGAAGTTTATGTAAAAATGTTCTATTGCACACTTCCCTCTTCCTGTCAAACACATTGTTTTTATCTTGGCTCATTTCTGATTAAACGCCTGCGACGGACTTGATGTGGCACTTATAGTCGCAGAGTGGCACAGTGTCCCAGAGAGGACGGAGGGAAGAGAAGCGATAGCATGGAAAATCAGGGAGGAAGTGCATGCTAATTATTCTAATTGACCTCTGCTTAAGAAGTCCTTGCCACTAATGACCGATATTCCATTAGCACATCCACACACACATGCACTTGTTAACTACTGTCATACAATTAGCTCAACTCACCCATGAATCACCCTCTTTTAACAGAGGACATGAACAGAAATCTGGCTAGTACAGAGACCACACACACACACACACACACACACACACACACACACACACACACACACACGTCCAAATGAGCAATCACTGATCTGCTCTTAAGTCTCTGACCACACCTCCAACACATTTGAGGATGGTATTTCTTTAGTTTCTTTCAACAGGAAGAATTCAGTTGCTGGAAAATGTCCAAAACAAAGTGTAAAACAGGAATTGCAATGATAGAAAAAGTGAAACGAGACAAATGGAGATGAAATGTGTATTTCTGGAGTACATTTACCTGAGCTTACTTTTTGTTACCCAGCTTCTTATTTTCATTTATTTAAATATTTTTCTTTAAATACTTCTCTTTAACTCTGTCTTTACTAGGCCTTACAGACATCACATAAGCTCATGGAAATTGTGCATTTTCACATTAGTCACATCATTAGTTTCACATCAAATTAGAATTTCTTGGAACCTCTCATGCTCTTAGCCATGTCGTACATATTTGGCTCCTTTTGCTCTCAAATGGAAAAGACTGATGTAATGTTAAAGCAACATTATGCAACTGTTTCACCTAAAAATAACAGATTCAAAATCATTTCGATGGTGCACTAACTTGTAACTGTGCCCTGAATGCCTGTTCTTCTTCCACTGTATGCAACTTGGGTTGAGCGAATAGGATCTCCAGCGAAAAGTGTATAATGCTTTACGACACTACGTCCAACTCCACCAAATATCTCATCAGCTTGCGATGAGATGACACTGGCTGCATATTCTCATTACTGACATCAATGCGCAATGAGACAGTTGACAGAGGAAGGAGAGAAAGTGGCTGAGCAAGAGGTTGTAAATATCGGACTGGCTTTTAGTTGTTGAAGAGAGCTTTGTAAAAAAAAAAAAAAAAAAACTCAAAGACAGACGGCAGGCTAGCCTTCTTGACTAGAGTTGGACTAGAAATTGGCATTAGCCATCTTATTTTGTCTTGTTGTGTTGTCGCTCTTTGCTTGGTTGTGCTAGCCAAGTTGTTTGCTCACTAGTTTTTGATCATAAGCCAAGTTAGCTCATTTCAGCAAAGGTTTAGCTGCAACGTAGACATCTCCAATTTTGGAACTGGTATAAGTGCTCTTGCATCATTTGGAGTCTAGCTATGTTGGCCAGCTTGCCATGTTTGTAACACAGCTTGAAAATAATCCAGGTTTTGTAAGGCTAATTTAGTTGAACAGCTGCATCTGTTAGCAGCTCATGTTTTTGGCTTTTCATGAGTTTAAAGCTCATTTGCTTGTTTTATTGTAATTTGAATTTTGTGTGATTACCACATGTGGCCACAGAGGCCACTGTTGTTGTTTCTGTTCACCAAAAGTTGCCTTATGTTGCTTTGAGAGACGTCTAAAAGAAATGATATCATCCCTCATGAGTTAATTTGTTACCTGCATGTTATTGAATGGGCGGCATGTATTTACTGTATTTGTCACCTTTCTTTCGTGGTATCAGTTCTGGCCTCTTTCCTTGGTCTCTCTACCTACATGTCAGCCTAAATACATGTCTCTGGCCACAAACCATTGGCATCTTGTGTGTCCACTGAGCATCACACTGACTGAATGGTGAAGGCTGGGAATTGAATTAAATAGAGAGCAAAATGCACAAAGGCTGAGGAAGGCTGTAACTGGTAATTCTGTGGAAACTAATAAGGCAATAAATAAAGCAAGGCACACAGCCACAAAGAGATGGAGAGCTTCACACTAAATGGATGTTAAAGCTGGAAATTAACAAGGTGAGAAATACAGAGAGATGAACACACACACACACACACACACACACACACATCTAGCTAGGGAGTGTCAGAGCTGAAATAAATGATAATGTTAGGAATTAAGGCGGGCTATAAATACAGAGACCTCTCTCTGCAGGTGTGTGTTTGTTACCCTCTGCAGAATTGATGGATACTCTCGGACTCTCCCTCTCTCTCGCTGCCAGCGTGGTGAATGTCAACAGAATCTCATTGGCCTTCAGTTCAACTTTAACTACGTCTGTCCCTTGGGTTCAATCTGTGTGTCTGCGTGTGTGAGCGCTGGTTTCAAGCTTCAGTCGGGGAGTGAGGAAGGCAACGCTCCACTCACATCCCGTTAGATAATATGTATTGAAAAAAGGCACCGTAGCATGGAGGAAGAGAGGCTTTTGCCCATTATTGCTCAATGATTTCCACTTGTGTGTGTCTGCTGTTGGTTCGGCGCCCTGATTACTTTATGTATGCGAGTAAGTCAACCATTTAATGAGTGGATTGGTAGGAGTCTATCCATTTAAGAGGTCTGAAAGGCATCAGTAGCTTGTTGTCAATATCCAAGACTTTAAGCACAACCATATTAAAAGTGATGATTCATCAAAACAAGGTATTTGTTAGAATATGTTGAAATGTAGTTTTCTTAAATCAAAGTTAAACTGAAACCCATTCAGAGTGTTTCTTCAAGTGGATCATGTTATAACTTTATGTCAATGTTACAAACTATTTATTATTAGCATTACTATTTTAATCTCTGTGGTCCATACAACAATGCAGCCTTTTCAGGATTTAGCAGACCCCAGTATTGAGTTACAATATCTGTTAGGTCTTTATGGTCTGCAGGGTGACAACCATCTGTCTTACTACTGGGGGCTACTGACCCACATTTGTAACAAATACATGGACACACCTACAGATGCAGCGCGCACACACACACACACACACACACACACACACACACACACACACACACACACACACACACACACACACACACACACACACACACACACACACACACACACTCTGAAGTCCTCTCATTTAATATTATGCAGCTGTCCAAATAATGGCTATTACTTTTGAAGAAACATTGTTCAGGGCCAATTTCCAAAGAAAATATATTACTGTCTTACACACGGGTGCATTAATGGATTCATTCTTGCTTTTTTTTAAGCAAAACACAGATATGTATTGTTATTGGCTGCAGACTTCCTTACTCACTTTATTTTGGATGAAACGTGAATGAAACCAGCAGCAACAGCAAACTGTTAAGATAGTAGATAACCAAAGCAAAATCAATTGTTTTTAAAGATTATTTTTTGGCATTTGGCTTTTATTCGGAAGGAGTCATAGAGACAGCCAGAAACTGTGGGGAAAGAGAGCAAGAGAATGATGTGCAGTAAAGTTCCTGCCAGGTAGGAATCGAACCAAGGGGCTCACACCTACTCCGCTGTTGGGTCACTGAAAATGTATTGGCTTTAACTTATTAAATATACAATTTTAGGTTAATCCAGTTTATAGTAAAGTATGACAGAGAAAGCGACAAATAAAAACAAGTCCTCCAACCTGTTTTTGCCTCATTTTGCTGTAAATAAACTTCATAGGGAACCTTTAAAACTACAATGAATTGTGTGGAAATGACAGACAGGATTTGCAGTCAAGTGATGTTTATCATTTCGAGAAAAAAAAGATAAGAGCAATCTTTCTTTGGGGAAAGCAGCTACTGAAAGCACTCTGGTATAATTTCCGTAGGATTCACAGAATCAAGTGAACAAAAATGGCCGCCTTGTGAAATGATGTCATTTATATTGTAATAGCCTTACACAGCCTTACACAGTATTTGCTCAGCCTCTTTGTCACAGTCCAAAATGGAAAGAGTACATGCTGATGTTTTGACACTTTGGACCATGAGAATAAAGAATGAACATCAAACACTGAGCCATTTTTTTTAATGCAGGCAGTTGATTTAGGAACCCAGAGAGAGTCTTTTGCTGGCAAAGATAAAACTGTCAGAAACAAGTGGAAAGTGAGCGAATGACAAACTTTGCTTTGATCCCAGCTGAAAAGAAGCTAAACATGTTTTTTTTTTATACATTATCATAATCTTTCCATAAATTAGAGGTTATGATGTGCTGTCTCTGTTGTACCTGATCTGCTTTTCCCCCATTTAGTTCAAAATGGATCTATCCTGATGTTATCACAAGCAGATTTCCAACATCCTGAAATAAAAGTTTTCTTGGAGAAATGAATATTTCCAAGACAAATGGGAATCTAAAGTTTGTTTTGTATTAGGACTGAGGTGGTGGGAAGAGAAATGAGACCATTTGCATCAGTTGGATTAGTTTTGTCCTGCAGTTTTACAGATGAAATTTTCAAGTTACACAAATTAACTTGTCACGAGAAGATATTTGCCACGTATCAACTGCAGGAACTTTCCCAGGGACTATGAAACGTTTGAGGAACTGTGTTTCCACAACAGGGACCAGGATCTAAATTAGGCTTTACCATAGCCTGTTCGAGGGGTAGTACTTTCCAAAGTGCAGGAACTTTGGGAGAGGGACTTGCAATGCTGAAAAATTCTAATTGGTTAAGTACTTGCTGCTTTTTATTTCCACTGCCATTTTTGTGGCTGCATTATGTTTTTTGTTTATTGTGCTTGGACACATCAGTACAGAGCCACAGAAGGAATCATACGACAGATAGACCGAAGATGAGTTCAAGGTTCTGTTTTGTATGATGTACAGCGAATACGTCAGCTGAATCTACAGCACAACACTAAGCTAAGCTGCCAACCACTGTAAAAACTCAGAAGAAAACAACAATGGGTTGAAGGAACCTTTTAGTTTCTTGAAAAGTAGATCCTGTGACATGGGGCATTTCTACATCAGAAAGTCTGGACCAAGGTTCCAACTAAGGGTCGTGTTTTTATTTAATTGTAAACAATTATGTCAGTTAATTTTGGATTCACGTTGCAATTTTGTGAGCAAGCTAAAGGACTTTGCAGAATTTACCTCCATCCCTGTACTTTACATTGATATTTTTTTTTTTTTTTTTTTTTTTTTGTAGACAGTGTGTGTCTGCTGTTGGCGTGTTATTGATACAGCCAGTAGCCCTTCTGTTTGAATGGAGAAAAATTAAGGAAAACGTTAATTTCATTGTGTCATAATTATTATGATGACGTTACAACCTTATTTTACTCTTAAAAATTAAGTTCTAAGTTTTGTCATTTTTGGACTTTTTTCAAGCTGACTTTCATTTCTTAAAAAAAAATGAATTACAGTTAAATGCTATCCTCTATTGTTTATTAACAATGATGATACACTAACTCAATTTTCTGTAACTGGTCCAAAAGTTAGAACCATCCTGAAAGTGTTTTCACGCCTCAAACAAACTGAACCTGGGTTTAGTTTGATCTGGACCGAGACCACCTCTTTTGACCAAATTTTGGTGCTTTAGTCCGGACTGAGGTCAAAGACACCTTTCACACCTGCTATTTTGGTTCTGACCAAACTGAAAAGGCTGAAGGTTCGGTTCAAGGTGGGTGTAAAAGGACTCTAAGAGTTCTGAGGACTTTGGGTGGAAATGCAACTATATAGATCACAAAAAGTAGATATTGAAGTCTGCACTTCTGTAATCTTACTGCGTACACAGAGAGTGCATTCAAAGAATTTCTTTTTCTTTCACTAACCTGCTGAGATGTCATTTTAAGATGTATGAATGATTTATGTATATTTTCACAGGAACAATGTATATTTTTCTGACTGCCTCTGTCTTTGCCACCTTATGATTCACCCATATCCTGCCTCTCTTCAGGTGTAGTCTGAATATAGTAAAAAAAAAAAATCCTCCTTTTGAACAGTGTAATGATCAAAGCAGCACGTTACTGTGTTTAATTTTTCAATTATCACTTGTAGAGGGAAACACAGCAGGTGTGCTGTCTATTTATAGTAATTATTGGTGGTGTGGGATAAGGGTAAGGCAATTATGCTTCACAGTAAAAATCTTTCTCGAATGTTATTAATTTGGAGTGCATGAAGAACAACTTCACTGATTTGACAGAATGATATAACACTTCATTTAGCGGTAGCAAATAACTAAGAGCCAATCCTACTGATTCAGCAGTAAATGTGCAAACTGCAAGGATGTCATTGCATCACAGTAAATTGTGTAAATTTCCTCTTGTAGAGGAAAATGCAGTTTTGTCTTCTATAATTTGAGTTTAACCCTCTCGCTGTCCTCGGGTCAAATTGACCCGCAGCTGTGTTCAACCAAGTTCTATTTTATTTTTATATTTTATATTATAGGAGGCTGTGAGGTTTTCTTTAAAGAAACCCTCACGTCCCCCTTGTCACCAATGATCCCAAAAAATATAAAAATAAAATAGAACTTGGTTGAACACAGCTGCGGATCAATTTGACCCGAGGACAGCGGGAGGGTTAATTCCTATCCTGCACTATAGTTCAGGTATTTAAATCCCTGTAGCGTGCCATGGTGTATATATTGCTTTTCTCAAAAGAAAACAATGCAGCAAAAAGAAAAAAACAAATGTCAGACACTTCAAAAAGAGGAATTCTCTTCCAGCAGTAAGCAGGTTAATTCACTGAATTGATATAGAGGCTGTACAAAATGCTTCAGTCATGAGTCCCTGACCGATAGTTCCAATCATCAACTTTTAGGCCATACAGACCTACAAATGACTTTCATCCGTATTAGAGACTTGGACAGACTACAAACTACAATCCAAGGTAAAGTATCCCTTAACAGTCTTTTCTGTTTGCTCAGAGCCAGAGTCAGTCAATGACACCCCAAGAGCAGACAGAAAATTAGTTTCATTTAAAGCTGTGGGAACGGACGAACTGTATTTAGTTCAGAGCAGCCTGTGCTTCTGCTCTGCAAGATATGGTTAAGTAATTTGTAGGGTATCTTTAGAACAAAAGTGGGTGGCTAAGGTGGTTCTTCTACTGAGAGCGGAAGAAGTTTCATGGTACTTACTTTGGCTAATGGCCCTCTGCCCTCTGCTTTAAAACACATCCACCCAATTTTATCCACCTTACTGATATGCTCACAACCACAGTTGTTTGTGTTCTCAATTGTTTGACCTTTGCCTACTAAGCTGGGATGTTCAACATAAAGCATTTCCCAAAAAGCCACTGTTGTTTTACAGAAACTGCCTCCTAATAAAATTACTGCAATTTCTTTCCAAATATTTTGAGACGGAAGTGTGACACACACGTATAGATAGTAGTGTACACACAGCTGGCTTGAGTGCAAAAAGATGATGTCTGGAATACACAAACACACAAACACACACAGATCAGAGAAAAGATGGGAGTGTGAGCCAGCTGTTAATGAAATGTTTTGTAAATAACCCACCCTGACATGAAAGAAAGCTGATTACTGCTCTGGAACAAAGTGCTGATGGGGTTAGCATCGCCAATACACACACAAGCACACCTATACACACACAGAGGAAGACTTTCTGATGCATCAAGAAAAGACCATCTCTGGAGCTCGGTGGGACATTGTTATTATCACTGTACAACATAAATACACACACACAGAGCATGATAGAGAAGGGAAGAAAGAAAGGCAGTCACATGTTACAGCGCAACATAAAAGGGTGTCTTCTATTGATCCACAGTGACATATTATCACCATCACTACAGTAAACAAAGCTGTGCACACGCACACGCACACACACACACACACACACACGCACGCACGCACGCACGCACGCACGCACGCGCACACACACACACACACACACACACACACAGTGCATTCACAAATTCTACTGAAGCACAGCAGGATATTATTATAATCCCCAACAGGTAGGAGGCAGAACACCAATCAAGGTCACCTCTGCTGCAGTGAATGGTGAGAGGCTCTGATAATAGCAGACTGGAGGAAATCTAGCTTTATAATCTGCCTACTGACAGGCAGGAGAAGAGGAGGACAGCAGGAGAAACAAAGAAGAACAAAACATCAAAGACCTGAATCTCTGTGTGCGTGTGTAGTGCGATGATTTTTTTTTTTTTTTTTTTTTAATTAATTTTTGTTTCCATAAAGGTCCACTTTCCTTTCGGGTCCACTGGTAATCAAAGTTTATTTTTGTAAATAAGGTCATGTGACTTTTATAACAACAAATGCAGTTCTGCTTTGACACATGATGTTGTCCTCTGAGGTTTAATGAAGAGTAAGTAAAAAATAAATGTGACTTTAAATGTCCAAATGTAACCACGCAATCAATTTATGATATGATTGTAACTGCTACAATGAACCACAAAATCAGACAGTGTAAGTTCAAAACAAGTCAACTGAAATGACCATCTTTTGTAAAACAACACTTCTATTTAAACTTTTCATAAAAATGTTGTTTTTGTTTTTATTGTGTTTCAAGTCTTGTCAGGATGGTAAAGTGAATACAGTGAAAGTAAAGCATTTTAGTGCTTAGTTGGAAACTAAATATATAATCTCTAACATAATATAGGCGTGGAAATCAAACTTTATTTATTGTGAATTCATTATTTTTCTATAACTCAGGAAGCAGGTTAATACACTATAATAAGAGACTGCAGACAATATGAAATTTGTGATTTACTATCAATGTGTTTTCCACCCAAGAGCCAATTTAGTATGCATTCGATATGAATTGCTCTCTGATTTTCTATGTGTGTGTGTGTGTGTGTGTGTGTGTGTGTGTGTGTGTGTGTGTGTGTGTGTGTGTGTGTGTGTGTGTGTGTGTGTGTGTGTGTGTGTGTGTGTGTGTGTGTGTGTGTGTGTGTGTGTGGCCGTGTGTTGCTCTCCTGCTACATCAGCAACTATGCAGTTCACATATAGCATTACATTAAAATTGTGAAAATTATGTACAAGGGTTATAGTCCATAAATATGATGACACAGTGTACATGCATTGAAATTGAGGCTGTAGTGATTTCTAAACCACCACATTCTCTTAGAGCCCTATGACAACGATCAAAAAAACAAATAATAAAGCAGCTTAAAGTAAGTGTAACTGAGTAATGAGATTTTGTCTTTGTGTACACTTTAGGCATGAAAGCTATGGTAAACAAGGTCACAGAAAATGACGTTTAAATCTTGTAAAAACAATCACATTCACGCACCAGCAGCCATTACTGTCTCAAATTTGGCCACAAGCATCGTTCTTGTCTGAGTCTGCACTTAACCAGCTTCATCTTTCTCTCATACACACATTAGCATGCACAGAAAACTATATTACAACAATAAATTATTCTAAAGCCTCGTTTATGGGAAAGAAATCCAGAGACAGGACAGGTGCTGTGCAAGTACACTCAAAGAAGAAAACGAACACATTCCTTTCTTCTCTCATTGCACAAAGAAGAGGTTGAAATATAAGGTATTTAAATGTCAGGACATCAGTGCTGCCAACTGAAAGAACATCTTGGTTTCAATAATAAACAGACGGAAAGCCAGACGTCTTGCACAGGAGGGGGGAGCTCAGATTAACAGGCAACCACACAGACACCAACGAGTGGCGTGGGTCACTCGCCTAATATCAAAAGTTGCAGTGGAGGGCTAAAAAGTTTCCACAAATCACATCTGTGAGTGATTCGCCAGCAAGGCATAGATGGTTTTGGCATCTCTGCTCTCACTTGTTGGGTAAGTAGACCACCAGGCTGATGTCTGCCTGGGTATTGCTTTAAAAAGGTGGATTTCGCTGTTCGCCGGCTGCACACAAACTCTGCAAGGGGGGAAACGCTTCGCAGTGGGATCCAACCGGACATGGACACACACCCACGCTCATATTTTTGGCTTTCTGATCGATGGAGCTGGTGTTAAAGACAGCACCGACGGCTATTTTTCCTACCTCCAAGCATCACTATGGCAACTGACTGGAGGATTCTTTAACCACAAGTCCAATTTGTCAGCGCTATTCATTTTATTTATACGTTCATGCGAGCGTAAGATTTGCGTATGTATTCCTCTCCTGGAAACAGTGTTTGTGTGCGTTTGTCCTACCTCCTGTGATCTCATTGGCATCCTCAGGAGGTCCAACTGAATCAGTCAGCCTGTGGGGCTCAGTCTTGTCTGATCCTTCACTCTCACCTCTTTCACCTGCAGGAGATAGAGCAAATTCATTGTTAGCAGAATCCTAACGGTTATCGTAGAGTCCCTTTTGATCTGAGTCTGCATATACTGATGAGGTACAGTTAAAGACAAGTGATTAAAACAGAGCAGGGCAGAATACAGTGGAGAAAACACTGGGTCAAAGTGGAGTGCAACATTACAGAGAGGAGAAGGAGGAGGAGAAGGAGAAGGAGAAGACAAGACGAAGAAGGAGAGAAGAGAAGAGAAGAGAAGAGAAGAGAAGAGAAGAGAAGAGAAGAGAAGAGAAGAGAAGAGAAGAGAAGAGAAGAGAAGAGAAGAGAAGAGAAGAGAAGAGAAGAGAAGAGAAGAGAAGAGAAGAGAAGAGAAGAGAAGAGAAGAGAAGAGAAGAGAAGAGAAGGAGAAAGAGTAGGAGTAGGAGAAGGAGAAGGAGAAGGAGAAGGAGAAGGAGAAGGAAAAGGAGAAGGAGAAAGAGAAAGAGAAAGAGAAAAAGAAAGAGAAAGAGAAAGAGAAAGAGAAGGGGAGGGTGGAAGAGAAGGAGAAGGAGAAGAGGGACAATGAAAAGACAAGAGAAGAAGACAAGAGAAGGACAAGACAAGACGAGAAGGAAAAGGAAAAGGAGAGGGGGGAGGAGAAGGAGAAGAAAAGTCAGGGAGAAGAAAAGACCGAAGGAGAATTGGAAGGAGAGGCAGAAGAAGACAGACAAAGAGAAGGAGAAGAGTAGAGATTAAAAAGGCAGCAGGGTTTGGAGATAAGAAGACACAAGGAGAAAGAAATCGAGACAAACACAGATGAGAAGAAAGACAACAGAGGAAGGAGGGGGGAAATGAGAGGAGAGGCAACAACAAGAAATCTGAGAGGAGGAAAAAAGACAAGTGGCATATCAGAATGAAGTTTAGTAGATAGGAACAAGGTAAAACATATTTGAGAGAATAGTACAGTCATGTAGAAGATAACAGTGTTCAGTATGAGTACAATAGAGAGGAGTACAGCACAAGAACAGAAGGCAAAAGTAAAAATGCATGAACCAACCTTTATATCTACCCTGAAGAGGTCTGCTCTGCTCGCTGCCGCTGACAGCGATGACACTGACAGTGTAGTGTTTAGTGGGACTGTAGTCTGTTATGAACACCTTAGTGTCCGATTTTGATGCTATGATCTCCCTCTGCTGACCACCTGACAGAGAGAAGAAGATATAGAGGCAGAGAGGCAAAGGTTAGACCCGTGGATATTTTAATCTGTATTGCTAATTTCTTGTTGTGTTCAGCTGCTTGGGAGGAAAATATTAGTATTCTGGTGACCGAGCCAATATGAAGTTAATTCAGCAGAGCAGCTGATTAATATTCTGCATTCTGGAAGCAGAAGGAAACATTACTTTCAAGGTCGTAATGTTTTTTTTCACTGCGGATGTGCTTCTGTGTGATTGTTCTTCGACTTCTGATAAATACCAAAAAGAAAAAGAAAGTTCTTTTGCGGGTTCGAAGTGAATTTGTTGTTGTTTATTTCTATTGGAAGTGGTTGACCCTTAGACACAGAGTAAAAGGTCAGAGGTAGTTTTGATTAGTTTCAGTTGCCCCTAAAAAATAAACTGTCGATCCTCATATAGAAACAGTTTGTGTTTTTGTGTTTTGTGTTTTGTGTGTGTGTGTGTGTGTGTGTGTGTGTGTGTGTGTGTGTGTGTGTGTGTGTGTGTGTGTGTGTGTGTGTGTGTGTGTGTGTGTGTGTGTGTGTGTGTGTGTGTGTGTGTGTGTGTGTGTGTATCCTCGACTCAGATGTTAATCTCCATCAGGCCAACAGGTTGCATTATCGCCCTCTTTTAATTTTGACACTGCAATCAATCTGGCCATCAATAAGGTGTGTGTGTGTGTGTGTGTGTGTGTGTGTGTGTGTGTGTGTGTGTGTGTGTGTGTGTGTGTGTGTGTGTGTGTGTGTGTGTGTGTGTGTGTGTGTGTGTGTGTGTGTGTGTGTGTGTGTGTGTGTGTGTGTGTACGAGCGTCTTCCTCAGCTCTTCTGTCCCCGCCATTTGATGACTAATGACACCTGTGGGAAGGGGGAGATAAATCCTCTTGAAGGCGACTGCAGATCAGGTGCACTGATCAACTGCACAAACTGAGGGCTGAGTCTGTGCAGACGAAACAAACCGCCATCAATCAACCAAACATCAGGACTCCAGTTGAAGGGCATTCACTCGGTCGTCATATGACAACTTTTGCAAGCACCGAGAGTTCATGTCTCAGTTTCCTCAGAGATTTCTTCAAAACTTTATTTCCAGACCTTCTCTAACCTATATAGATCTCCTTCACGACTGAAATAGATGTATTAGGTGACAAAGACTTCACCTGAATCTCTTGTTTAAAAGGTTCAGGTCAGGTTCCATTATTTGTACCCGTGAGGTAGATTTGGTTTGCAGCACCCAGCTTGACACATTTTACAAACAACAATAAACAACCTTGATAAAAGTGCTCAAGGTTCCAGCAACTAAAAATAGAATAGATTATAAAAAATAAAAATAAATTATTGTGTGTGTGTGTGTGTGTGTGTGTGTGTGTGTGTGTGTGTGTGTGTGTGTGTGTGTGTGTGTGTGTGTGTGTGTGTGTGTGTGTGTGTGTGTGTGTGTGTGTGTGTGTGTGTGTGTGTGTGTGTGTGTGTGTGTGTGTGTGTGTGTGTGTGTGTGTGTGTGTGTGTGTGTGTGTGTGTGTGTGCAATGTTGCTCCGACTTCATCTGAGTGAAGGCTGCTGGGACAAAAATATTTTTATATTGCTTTGTTCTGTACTTTGGGACTGTAAACCCTTATTCAGAACAAAGAAGCTGATATTCACTCTGCAAATAGGTGGGAGTCCTCATTTAAAATCAAAACAGTTATACGCTGTAACTGTCTTCTGTACAGGGACGCTGGGTTGAGCTGTGACTCACCAATCAGCCTACATGACGTTTTCATGGGAACAACTGGCACTCATTCTTTACCACAAAAGGTGCATGAATCATCCTCCCTGATTTCCATTTCCCACTGAAACGATTAAAGACTACTGAATGTGAGGTGTTAAAGGCCACCTACTGTCACATTTGTGTTAAAAATGGCAGTTAGCTTGTCAGAAAAACGGGAAACAGGCAGACACAGCCGATCAGCCAATCAGACTGTCTCCTAAGATGAGAAACTCACCATCAAGCATCTCAAAAAGCTTCAATATGTTGTATTTTATTTATGTAATACTTATACACAAAGAATTTACCATTTATTATTTTAGAAGGCATTAGGTGACATGCTGTAGCAACACAAAAGTTCTATCATTTATTCTGCACTTCACATACACAGAAACTTTGCTCACTGCCTGGCAAACTAGAAAAATTGCATTTGTGCACAAGTGGTGTATATTTATCACAAGTGGTGTATATTTATTCATCCAACAAATATATCCATCCATCTATCATCTTCTGCTTATACGGGGTCGGGTCGCGGTGGCAGCAGGCCAAGCAAGCTGACCCAGACTTCCCTCTCCCCCGCAACATCTTCCAACTCATCCTGGGGGATCCCGAGGCGTTCCCAGGCCAGCTGGGAGATATAATCCCTCCAGCTTGTCCTGGGTTTTCCCCAGGATCTACTGCCATTTGGGCGTGCCCGGAAAACCTCCAGAGGGAGGTGCCCAGGAGGCATCCCGATCAGATGCCCGAACCGACTCAGCTGACTCCTTTTGACGTGAAGGAGTAGCGCCTCAACTCCAAGTTCCCTCCTGAGCCCGGCCACCCTACGGAGGAAACTCGTTTTGGCCGTTTGTAGCCATGACCTCCTTCTTTCGGTCATGACCCAGAGCTCGTGACCATCGGTCAGGTTCGGAACACATATATACATTCCTCCAAAATGCTGAATTAATCCTTTAAATTGGTTTAAAGCCTAGAACATTTGCTCAACACTGACTTAACTATAACAACATAAATGCAATTTGTTTCTATGATATCTAAAAGCTTTCATGAGTAGCAACGTGCATCAATTGTGGACAACTCCTTAAAATCATAATTTCTCCATCTCATATACTATAGTAATTAAGTATTAATTAATATCAAATAATATTTGACATCCATGCCAAACTACTGATGCTTTACTTGCTTTACAAACCAGAATAAATACAAAAAGTTGGCTGGAATTTCATGGCACTCTGCTTAACATGAAGGCTTTATAACAAATGTAAAAAAGACCTGGTGTCATCAGAAAAGACACAGTCATGTTCCTTTTCCTTACTGTGGCTAACAACATGCATAAAGCAACAGCAAACAACTTTATAAGAAAGCCAAAAGTACTGTAGACAAAGACCATAATGTATAACACACTAAAATGAGTGAGTTAATGATGAGTTATACAATAAATAGCACAGCTTGAGAGAAAGTATGATGTTAAAAACCTGTTCGCTTCTACCTCATAACATGTCTCCACTGTTATTTCTGATATAATCCATGACCTACACCCACCAAATATCATAGTGGAAGTTACACTCCTCAGTCTTTGACTTTTTTCTTCTTTGAAGTTCAATTTTAATCACGTCATCAGCTTTGCAGAATGTGAGTCTGAATTTTATTTTCCAGTGGGGGGATAAGGTCAGTGTTGCCTCTTGTATCTGAAATATAACAACCACCATATCTGCAGTTCACAGTTTGAAACTAAAAAAACTCACCTGAATAAGTGACTCAAAGGTGAGATTTTTCTTTTCTATGAAGTATTTTCAAACAGTATATTGAAAGAAAACAGGAAAACAGACTTCATGGATGAAGACTGACTTGTAAGTTTTGGAAATGTGTGTCTGGTTAAGTGTTCAACGTCAGCGAGCAGCTTTCTGGCTTCTCTGCAAAAGTGGGAGGAACTCTAAAGAAAAATCTGCTGAGTGACAAAACTACACCCTTGGTCAGTCAAATGATACATGACTGTCTGATGAGGTCAGCCAATGCAACAACATCCTGTATGTTTTGTTTTTCAAATTAAAAGTCCTCTAATTTCATGCATGGTCCAGCCAAATATAGGTTTTGATCTTGGTTGCCCAAACTCACTCCCTTATTCACTCATTCATTCCTCCCAATAGGAAGTTTACTCAATACTGAGCAGAACTTGTTTAGATAAATTTTGAGGCATGAAAAAGTTGACCAATACTACAAAGAATCTGATCCAAAAAAAAATTGCATTAGAAATATTTTATTGTATGGATGACACAAAACCCCACCATTGTTGTTTTTATACTGCGTTAAGTACTGCAGTAAATACACACACACACATATATATATATATATACCATGCATATATATATATATATGTGTGTGTGCAGTTGGCAATACTGCAACACAATCTATGATAAACCTATGGGATCATGACTGGTTTCCACTATTGGTACATTTCATTGCTGGAGAAGCAAACACACTTTCCAATACCCAAATGATTCCTCCAAATGTTCAGCAACTGAAGTTTCAGTTGTACACTATAGAAACTGAAACCTTTTTCAGCTTGGTTTGGCTTCATCTCCACTGAGATTTATAGGAATACACATAGATACCTGGCACTAATAACTAACAAACAATTATGTGTGCACACACAGACACAACACAGACTATTTGAATTTCAGGATAGTTGGCAGACTATTGAACAGACAGTAAGTGCATAGTCTAGTTTTATTCATGTACTGTCAGAGAAAAGCAAATAAACTGGACAGAGAAAAACAGGCTAAAGTTAAATACGTTTTGATGCAATGAGACATGGGTCACATTATCCACAAGGATACAACCTGATAATGGAGAAAATTGACAGGGGACAATGTTTGAATTAATATAAGTGTTAAGAATTTTTTTTTTAAATTGCTCATTTTTTGGGGAAAAAGTGAATCATCTGCTTCAACCTTAAACTTGAATCCTTATCCAGTTTCACTATTTGCTTAAACTTATGAGAAAAGAAAAGGATATTATGTCGAGCCAAAAGGTTAGCTGCTAGTGTGACAGCCCCCTTTGTGATCTAAAAGGGTGTTTTATTCTCAACAATGGCACTTCAGACAGACTTAGTAAGCTTTAATGTGGCTGTCATTCAACTCATCTGACTAAAACACACTAAGGCACAGAGGATACTGGACATCAGGACACAGGACAGGTTCATGTGGCCTCATACCTTTTTTTTTTCCATCAAAGTCATTATTTACCGCGTAGTGTAGATCAAGGACACTTTTAAAAGTCAGATTCTTTACTGCATTTGCTGAATGCCATCGAGCTGCTGTTGCACTCCTCCCTGAGAAAGCTGCAATAAATTTGAGTTTTAGTTCTCTTTTTAGCTGTCGGACGCAGCAAGAAATTGTCGGTCGAAGCATCTCTGACAAAGCATTGTTTGCAAGAAACAAGTTTTATGTTACAGAGTGCTTATTCAGTTCTACATATTAATTTTTATATTGGCTGTGAAAGAATTGTCAGCAGTGTTCAGCACAGCATTAATAACGAGAAATGTGGGCAGCGGTGCAGCCATAGTGAAGGAATTGAATTGAAGGAGGTGTAAATGTAGGTGCACTTTGATTACTATTAGGGTGATTACTGCTACACTGTGAATGCCTAAAAGAGATGAGGTCATGCTCCGTGTGTGTGTGTGTGTGTGTGTGTGTGTGTGTGTGTGTGTGTGTGTGTGTGTGTGTGTGTGTGTGTGTGTGTGTGTGTGTGTGTGTGTGTGTGTGTGTGTGTGTGTGTGTGTGTGTGTGTGTGTGTGTGTGTGCTGACTGACTGACTTCTAAACAGTGTGCAGGAAGCAGGACTTCAGGTGTCCATCATGCCTATAAGTTGATTCAATTATAAGGTAATTTAATGGTGAATGAATGACCACTATGGCCGCCACTGTCATTCAGCTGTCCTGAACTGAACTTCATCACGACTTGGTATAGGTCCTATTGTCCTGTGCACCTATCAGGCCTCTTTTTAAAAATCTGCTGACAGGCTTCACATGCGCAGGAAAAACACTCCCTTGTCTCAAATTTGGCAGAGGTGCAGGACAAACTCTGAGTAGTCCACATCTCTCAAGAGTGTAATCCTCTCAAAGGAGCTTTGATAAGAAGTAAAATACATAATCCTTCCTGACAGACAGAAAATCCAAGTCATTATGGGATCCCTCCTCCTAAATTCAAAGTTAAGTTTCACTTTTCTTTGGCATAGAAGTATTTTCATTTCCTGATGTGTATGTGTTTTGTGCATGTGTAAAAACACCCTACCTGGTATACTGTTGTAGAGAAACAGATAGCTGTCAAAGTCTCCTTTAGGCTCCTTCCATGAAACGAGGAGTATGCTTGAGCTCAGGACTTTGAAACGCAGCCTCCTCGGAGCTGGAACTGAAAAACAAATTTACAGTTAAGTCACCTTCAATAAAGAAAAGGACTCATTGGAAATTAATGATATGCTGGTGAAAGAAAATGACATTAATTTAAAAAGTTACCTGCCATCAATCAACATGTATTAATAAGAGAAAAAGTCAAGAATTGTATAAAACCCAGACCCAAAAGCTGTGATTCAAAGTGAGTTAAAGAGGAAATGAATGAATGGTTGGACAGAAGGACACAGAAAGGCCTGAGTGAATTTCAATTTTGAAGTTCCCTCAACCATTAGAGCCACAAATAAAGCAGGTCAGCATGGAGTGGAGCTCAGCTTCAGTTTGCTTCAGCTCAAAACAGCATGAAAAAGGTTTGAAAGGGAACTGATTTAGAGGAAACTATTTCCAGTCAAATTCTCTTCACAGGATTCATTCAAAGGAAAGACTAGTAAAATAAATGCATTTTTACAAACCAGTGAAAATACAAAAAAAAAAGCAAGGGTTTGTGTCTGTGCCAGTGTATGTAGGTTTAACTGTGTATCCATCTGTGATAAGGGAGAAATAATTGGTGTACATTAGCATCCTCAGCAGCTCATTACACGTTGCAGCCCCCTGTCAATGAAAACAGATCTGCAATGGCCAAAAAAAACGGTGAAAGCAGCCATTCTCCACATGAGTCTGTTGGTACATGTTGTGTTTTCTTACAAACACAGACAGCACATTTTGTCCAATCACAGTGTGGTAAAGAAGCAGAAGAGAATTTGACTGTTTCTAATCTACACACAAAAAGACAGCTAAAGCAGAAAGCAAGAACAGCGAAGACCTAAATGTGGAATACTACTAATTCACCTCAGATGAAAATAAAAGTTGCTGACATGACCTTTATGTCTGCGACACATATCACCATTTTTCTATGTTATTCTATGTTAGCTTGTGAAAGAAGGGGACACTGTCATCCATAAATCTGATGACACTACTACTACAGCCACTTTAGCTGTCAGCACTCTTTAAACTCATGAAACTGAGGATCCTTCAAAAGATATGATTATTTTATTGTATAATTGATTACACTTGATACAGTAGACCAGCATACATACAGTTTTTTGGGTCAGGATAATACTCGATATGTAGATGTGGTTGCAAATGAATTGATTAATGCAATGTACTGATTTTTCAAAGTGCCTCGTCGATGAAGAAATTGAATGAATCGCAGTATAGCTATAATCAATTGTAGCTTTTTCCTTGATTTAATTTGTTTTGTTTTTTTTTCAATTATTTGACTTAAATTCAAATAAAAAAATTTTTACAACTATTTAATTGATAGGCTCTTGGGAATTTTGGCTCATATGAACAGCTTTTGAGTCAGGGAAATGTTGAGACAACCTGACATATTTTGACTAATTTCCCCAACTGGAAGTTTATCCGTTTGCAGAAAATGTTAAATGTCATTGAATCTCTTTAAGAGGTAATAAAATTTGAAGGATCTCACACTTTAGCTGCTGACCCAAATCATCTTTCAGTTTACCGACCCTGACTCGGGTCCTTCATTTACAGTAGTGAGTGCGGACATGTAAAGACTGCATCAGGAGTGAAGAAGAAAGACATGACAAATGTAGGTGACATGATGTTGACAAACCTGAGGTGTAATGATTGGGATTTTCACTCGCAGATGAGAACAGACATCCATCTTTCTCAATGGAAAAGGCCACAAATACAAAGCCCTGGAACTTCTGAATTGTGTTATTATAAGCAGAAAAGTTATAAATTGAAGGCTCAGCCTGGTTAATTACCACATGTTAGATGATGTTGATGTTTCCAAGTTGTCTTTACACACTCAGTGTGATTTTTTTTTATTTTTTTTTTTAAACTTTTTTTCTTAGTTATACAAAAAACTTTGGTTAAGTGGAGTCACTTACAGTTACATTCACTGTAGATTCAGTCTACTTTTAGGATAATAAATAAGGTGTCATGCTTAAAATATAGTGTACAGTCCTGAATTTTTTTAATTTTGTACCTTTTTTCTGATAAAATCAATTATCACTGGAAGTAGAAAGGTTCAAAACTTCATCTTTCTGAAAATCCTTAAAATTTTAGTCATGGCGTTACCTCCTAAGCTAAAGTCAAGTTCCAACTCTTTAAGGAGCCAATCAAAACAGAATCCAGTCCCAAGTTGTCAAATGAGAACAAGTTCTTGAACTTTTCCTCGTCAGATCTTCTGATGCTGTTTGATCGTTTTGCAGAGACACAGTGCAGCACTCCACAGTTTTATGTTTGGCTTGCTTCTTTTCTTAAGTAGTCACACTATGCTACCTATCAAATGCTCAAAATGCATAGGATGAAGCGGAATAATTACACCACACAATAAGAATCTATGAATAATTTAAGTGTGTGATAGAGCTGGGTGGATTATTACTGTGCTATAATTTAGTGTGCTTGATAGTAGGTGAATTGAGTTTGCAGACAGGGTACTAATAAGCAGATGAAAATTGCCTTGAATATCTTGATCTTTGCTTTGCATTTCAATGAACACACGTGCACCCACTGAATTATATATGTTTAAAAAAAAAACGTAAGTAAAACTTGAATGAGCCAGCTACAACCCTCTTTTATGTTGTGAATGAATATCCAGAACTCCAAGTTGGAGGCAATACAAGAGACGGCAACAATGATTAATGAATATGGACCAAATTTAGGTCCAGTAAATAGTCTGAGTCACTGAGGCCTCAATGAAAAAAATGACATGCCACCAGTGTGAGAATCACACAAATCCTTTCAAAAACGACATTCAACACGCTGTCTCCTTGTGCAGCTGAATCTTAATTTGAATTAGATCTAATTTCAAGTCAGACTTTGACTAATCTCCTGACTCAACAGGGAACCAGAAAAGACTTTTAACTGGAGGCCCAGTACCAACTGGAATTATCTGGGTTACAGCGAAACAAGCACAGTTTGATGCCCCAGTTTGAGACAAGATGACTTCCCAGAATTAGGAGCGGTGAAAGCTAGCAGGGGATTCCTGGTAAATGACTAAATACTCGCTGTCCAGTCCTCTGCTTCACTTCATCTCATGCCTCTCCGTCCCTCCCATCTGTCTTTGTCTCTGTTTCAACTTCCTCTGCATGGTTCCTCTTTCCGTCTCCTGATTTGGCTCATCATTTGGCCTCTTTACATCCCGCTTCTCTCCCATGCTATCCCTTCTCTTCTTCATATCACTTATTTGTTCCTCCTTTCTTCCTCAACAGTCTCTCTATTCAACTCACTTCTTTTTTTTTTGGTCATGTTTCGCTTCATGTCTTTCCTTTGTCTTCTCTGAGCTTTCTGGCTTTCCCAGTGTCTCCTTTCATTGCCAGTTCCCTCTTTCCTCCCCTCTCCACCTCCTACTTACCCTCTCTCTTCATTCTCATTCCCATCATCTTTATCTTCCTCTCATCCAGCCTTTGTCTTTTCTTTCCTCTCTACTAACAGTATGTCTGTATGTTTAGTCGACCCCCCCTCCACCCTTTCTCTTACTGTATCTTCTCTCCTACACATCCTCACCTTCATTTATTCTTCCCTCTTTTAATTCCTTGGTTTCTGCCTCCTCCCTCTCCAGATAAGCCTGGTACTGACTCCACTGTGAGGATTCAGGCTGCAGTCGCTTCACTTATACTCAGGATTTAAGGATGACAACTGCTGGCTTGTGCTGTCACCATAAGATACTGTACATGAGGGAGATGGGGGGAAGTGTGTATGAGGCCTTGTGTGTGTGTGTGTGTGTGTGTGTGTGTGTGTGTGCGTGCGTGCGTGCGTGCGTGCGTGCGTGCGTGCGTGTGTGTGTGTGTGCGCACGCATGTGTTTAATGCCTGTTCAGCACTGCAGCACGCACCGTTCAGTGTGGTCGGCATCTCGTTTGTACAAGAACTACTCTGTTCACCGAGACATCACTTAACCCAAATCCACTCTGTCTTTTTCTTTCCACCTCTCCGCTCTTTTTATCTCCTCTGCTGCTCTCCTGGAACACTCCTCTCTCTTATCACATCTTCTCTTCTTATTCTTGAGTTTAAACGCCCTTCTTCCTCGCATCTTCGCTTCTCTTCTGGTCTTTTATCCCATCTTCTCTTCTTCTGCCCTCCACTCCAAAAAAATTTCCCCTCGGGGATTAATAAAGTATATACCTACCTACCTACCTCCTGCTTTAGTGACTTAATGCCTTTTTTCCTCCCTTTCATTGCTTACCTGTGTAAGTGATGCCTTTTTCCCTCAACACTCATCTGTCTGCTACAGTGTGTGTGTGTGTGTGTGTGTGTGTGTGTGTGTGTGTGTGTGTGTGTGTGTGTGTGTGTGTGTGTGTGTGTGTGTGTGTGTGTGTGTGTGTGTGTGTGTGTGTGTGTGTGTGTGTGTGTGTGTGTGTGTGTGTGTGTGTGTGTGTGTGTGTGTGTGTCAAATCTCTCTTAAAGA
Organism: Brachyistius frenatus; assembly: GCF_029030835.1. Classification (NCBI taxonomy): domain Eukaryota; kingdom Metazoa; phylum Chordata; class Actinopteri; family Embiotocidae; genus Brachyistius; species Brachyistius frenatus. Next base: position 5,377,268 of record NW_027210613.1, read on the forward strand.
CGGGCTGAATATTAAAATTGTGTTGCATGATCCGTCCCCAGACACCATAATATTCTGCACCCCTGCCAACCTACTGTTAAACAAAAATATCACCATAAAAAACACAACTGGGTTAATTCTGTAGGAGATGACTGACATTAAACAGGAAGGACAGTTTTTACATTTTAGAGTCTGCTATTCTAACAGACAGTTTTGGTCATTGCTGATACATATAGAAACATACAGACAAGATATTAGATTAGTCTTTAAAGTAGAGGTGGGCGATAAGGTGGGCCCTAAAATAATATCACAAAAGATAAATGTTATAGTTTTATATGTCAGCATTAAGGTAACAGTTTGCCTTCAAATAATCAGTAAAAAGTAACATTGTACCGTGTTGTATTCATGGTCTTTTGTGACCAAACCATTTCGACACTAATGAAGTTGCTCTTTTTGGATCAAACTCCTGCACTTGTTGTTCCTGTGCATATGTTTCGCACATAGTGTACGTCATACTTCTATGCTGCATAACAGTATGACAAACTTTGTTTCAACAAGTCACAATATTACCATCATCACAATATACATTTTTAAATGATATTAAAAATTGCACCAATATCATTGTGAATGATACAATATGGCACACCCTCAGTTTACAGGATAATTGGGTCTTACTTGTATAGTTTTGTCCAACAGTTCTGGCATTAATACTAAAATGTAAGTTAGTTAAATATGTAGTTAAATAAATGAAATACATTATTTAAAATCTAAACTATAGTAATTAACAGTATAACAGTGCTAAAATGTAGTCGAACAGAGAGAAAATGGGCACATTGAATTAAACTTTTTAGTTAATGAAGTTGAACAATATTAGTATTACCCATTCAATAGTAAATATCTGTTATGATTCGGTTACTTTAAGTTGTGCATTTTATCACAACTGATAAATAACCTCCACAATTTAGACCCAAGTTGGAAAAAGTCTTTAAAGCTACACGGCGAACAGTCAAGTGTTCGAAAGTTCACCCTATTAAAGATACATTGACTTAAGTCAATAAAAAAAATGCAGCAACAAGTTAAATATTACTCCAAACAGGAAGCACTACTAGTTTTCTCAGGTATTTCAGGAAACCAGGATCCAAACAGCCAATTTACACAATAAAAAAAAACTACAAAATCTGGTCAACCCTCATTCACTAGGCTCTAAACCAGGGGTGTCAAACATGCGGGCCGCATCCGGCCCGCCAGGGGGTCCAGCTCGGCCCGCTGGATGACTTTGCTAAGTGTGAAAATTACAGAAAGACATAAATTGCATTTCTATGAGAATATGGAGGTTTATGAGTACAAATGTTTTGTAATTTTTTTTTTAATCAATCCAGTAATTGCTTCAAAAACAGCATAAATGCGATGTCTGCTCTGGAAGCAGAAGCGCTCGTTGCCACAGGCAGCAGCGCTCGCTGCTCGCTTTGTGACGCGTTTGACGTCAAACGCGTCACAAAGCGAGGGAATCCGCAGAGGAGAGCCCAGGCAGATAAACAGTGGGCTGATGTCTGAGTTTTTGGTCTTTATGTTTCTAGTTTATTGTAGAAAGACCTTCAAATAGGGTTTATCATCCAAAAACCTTCACCAATGATTTAAACATAGAGAAATATTGTCGTTATGTATGCGTTATTATGCTATGATTTTACTGATCTGGCCCACTTGAGATCAAAGTGGGCAGTATGTGGCCCCTTAACTAAAATGAGTTTGACACCCCTGCTCTAAACACTATTCTTCTCTATTATTTTAGGAAACACATCTATGTTTCAAAATGCTCTATTTCATGCTTTTTACACTTGACCTGACTGTTTGTGCCCATGCTGTATGCACATGCATGCATATTGGATGTAGAGTGAACTGGATATCCCGCGGGCTGTTGTGCTCAAATCATTTACACAGTTTGTACGATCCTTGCCGAACCTTAATTTTTTTTCCCAAAACTCCTCATCAGCTCATATCCCCATTAAGTTCATTTTGTTTATTTCCAATCACAGAACATTATCGACATGCTCTAACAATAACAATGGGCCAAAATCAGTGTGACTCCTGCACATCACATCTCCTAAAATTCAATGCTCCATTTAGTCTAAAGTGGCTGATGATTATGACAAGCTGGATTACCATCAACAGCAGTAGAGTGGCGAGGTGACAGCAGTCGAGGTTTGGATAATTTAGCAGTTTTTAAATTCAGAACAGGTTGTTCCATCTCATCCTCTCTTTTGTTTATGAATAAATGATTTCTCATCATTGGCTTCTCTCCCTGTTCATTATAACTGAAATTATTGGCCAACACTTTCACTCATACTAATTCACCAGGCTGCCCTCTAACCACACACACTTATCACACAAACACACACACATACACAAAAACTGCAATGTCTTTGAAAATGTGCTCTGGAGCACATAATCTGCAGCGATATGTCCTGAAGCACGGTATTGACCTGGGCTGTCAGCCGATCAACAAAATCAATCATAGTAATTAAGTATGCATGCTTTAATCACACATGCGAACACACACACCAACAACAACAACAACAACAACAACAACAACCCAAGCACACATTTAGCATCTTTACAATGACTACCTAATCCAGGACTGAGTGTAATTAATAACTGCTTCATTACTAATAACTGCTTTTTTTTCCCTGAAGTGAAAGTTCAGATGTAACAGTGCCAGACATCCACCATCAGCACCATCTGGCATCTCTCGTCCATCTATTTGTTGAAGCAGAGAACAAAATTTACATTTCCCTCTTCAATACTTTTTAAGGCTGAAGAAACCGCCAGGGAGAAAAACAACAGTAATCTACTCTGTTGCACACTGCTCCCTTTCTGCAGACAAGTATCAGGGCCGCTCACACAGGTCACACAGAGGAGCAGAGACCTGCAGCTGGAGCTTCATGTGCACCACAGACTGTATATTGTGTCCAAATCTTATCTCCTAAAAATCAGATTCATATACAGTACATTATAACAAACTTAGAAATGATAGTTGATGGGAAATACTGCTGGGAAGCCAGACAGTGAACGGCAAAGCTGTCTGTCTGTTGGGCCAATCAAAAACAATTGACTGTATTGCAGTGGAATTTTCTGAAGACATTTATCTTCCCCACTTCATTAATTCTACTTAAATTCTACTTAGACACGTTGGCGTATTTTGCACCAGCAGCAGGCCCAAGTGTTCGCTCATCAAGTGAAATATCTCAAAAACTGTCAGATGCTTTGACATGAAATATTGACTGTAACATTCATGGTCCCCAGAGGAGAAATCGAAATGTTTCTGGTGATCTCCTTACTTTTTCGCTATCGCTTAAGGTTCATATTTTTGATTTAAATTGAAATATCTTAACAATTGTCTTCCTCCAACTTTATGAACAAATACGTGCAAAACTAATGATATTCCCTTCATCCTCAGCTGCTACACTATGTTGTTGAATTTGGTAAATACATTATTCCCTGCTAAATATCAGCTTGTGAGCATGTTTGTATGTTGATGTTACATTTAGCTCAAAGCACCGCTGTGCCTATAAGTACAATCTCAACGGACATTTGGACAGAGAGGTGAATTTAACTTCTGTCAGGGAGAATGCAATCCAGTGTGATTTGCGGGTTTATTAACGAAGTGTTTGGAAGTACAGCCTGGAGTGACTGCTGATGGTGGGAGGCAGCTGAATTCATCAAACGCACGTCGATCACATGTTGAGTGAACGCGTGTCATATGCACATCTGCTGTCTAAAAGTGGTATCATAAAAATGCTGGTATGCTTATGTTGAAAGCATCTACAAACTGTCAAAATGAATATATCTGCATATATCCACATTCGATAAATGTCGAAGTCTAAGAAAGCTCAAAGAAGTTGTTATATCTCAGAGTGAAGAAGGGCCCAAATGCACGCCAATAGGAAAAGAAAAGTTAACCAAACAGGCTGAATCCAAAAAAACGAACTGACTAACTGGCCTTGAACTGAATACTAAAAGATAAAGTCAAAAAACAGAGTGAATAACAGGTGTAAAAATTAAAGCTTACAGGAACACTGAAAGAGACACAAAAATCGAAGAGCATCGTCAAAACATAAAGGCCGGACATGAGAAACTGATACAAAAATGGAGCAAAGCTAAATACACAGAGTGCTGATGAGATAATAAGACAAAGGTAAGTACTACAGCAGGCCGGAAAAAAACACCAAGGCAAGAAGTAAGACAAAACAGACAAGAGGTAAGTGATTTCAAAATAAAACAGGAAATACAAAGCTGAAGTAAAGACTACAGAACAAAAACAAAGTCCAAACTATGACAGAACTTGGTTAGATATCAGAAAAAGTTATTTGTTGTAAGCACTGAAAAAGCTTGAGAAGAAAGTCACATTTCCTACAGTAAAGTGTAAAAAAAAAATCGTATTTTCTTCTCAGCATATTTATCAAAGAAAATTTGTATTCATCTATATGAGCCTTTATTTTGCAGGAGACAACATTGAAGACAAATAATTCTGTTTAAATTATAATCAGTACGTGCCGTGTTGGCTGGTTTCACAAAATGTCACTACCGACTTTACAGTGCAACTTGTACAGTGTCACACAAATACGTTTTGACACATGTCATGTGACAATAGATCGCTTTAGAGGATAAAGTTATGTGTAAATGAAGTCATATAGTCGTATTCTTGGGATTAAAGTGATATTTATTTGGCCAGATCATTTGCTATATTTCTTGTAGTAAAAAAAAAAAACTCCCTCCTTTGATGGGAGTTCCAGACGATATCCAGACATTTGTGTTGTACTGTACATACAAATATCCTGCATGAGTAGAACACACTAATCCTCAAACTCAAATCCCTGTGACCAGATGTTGCAGCTTACAGGGACAGATCGGGCAAAAATGAATGGCTATCACATGCTCCCTAATGAGGTGATTGAGCAGGGCACTCTCCCGTAGTGTCCGGGAGGTCATCCATGTTCTGCTGTGATTCACTGGGATCAAATCCCAGCCTAATTTATGGTGTCACACCTCTGTCTCACCTCTCATTAATGTCTGCCTGCAATGAAAAATGTGACCTATGGAACTGCCAATCAAAACCAGGCAAAAACATCTTGGACAAACGGCGAAAATAACAGAGGATAAACAAAGCGAGAGGGATGAAGAGAGAGAGTAAAGGGGAAAGAGTGAGGGCTGAATTAGGGAAGGAGTGACACAGAAGTGAAGAGAAATCTTCAAGACTTAAAATCAACAGCTGACTTTTGTAACCACCGTGTAACCTTAGGAAGACCATTCAATGAATTAAGCATTTTTATGGCAGAATTAATCTTTTAATTTAGCTGTAAAAACATGTTGATGATTATGTCACATGTGCTTTATGTGCTTTATGAATTTTAAACAACATTAGGGACTCTGTGTAATGATCCTTTAATCAAGACCTGCTGCTTCACTGCTCCTCTAACTCCACATCCTGGAAGAAATGTGAGCTGCATACACACACACACTCACATATGCATGCTCACACACACACACACACACACACACAAGGTCAGCTAAATGTTTAAGTGTCCCTCTGGGTCATTTTCATATGATTGCTATCCAGATAGTTTTAAGTAGGTCCTACCCTCTGCACAAGCTGCCAAAGGCAAATGCACATTCCCACAAACTCATGCACAACATGCCCTCACACACATTTTAGCTTTCACACACACACATGCAGCCATAAGATCCAGCTTAGAGATCGTGGATCCATTTGTTGGAATAAGCTGAATTTTCTCAGTCAAAGCATCCTACAATCAACACCTGTCACCTGATGCTCACCTCTCACCTGATCACATGACTTAATAGGACCACTATTGTAGCTCTGAAAATTACCACATCAACAGGTATTCATCTGATGCAGAACATCTGAGTGTCATTCAGAAAAACGCACATCTGTTTTATTTTAACACAATCTGCTGTTATAGCCACAGAATGACATAATAACATGTGCTCAACTGGAAGTCAAATGTGTATTTCTTATTAGGAGTCAAACTGCACAAACCAGACAACAAGCCACATTTTGATGAGGCTCAGTTTAAATCAGCTCTGCTGAGGTGAGGTTAATTGCAAAGCCCACTGGAGTGTTATATATTGTGCAGCACATTGCACAGCAAATCATCACAGCATGAAGTGCACTGTTACAGCACACTTATTAAAACCCCTCTGAAGCGTGGTGGCAGCGGCAGCGGGGATGCAAGTGTTGTCATGCTGGCATGATGATATGAAGGTGATATGATCATGAGTGTGATGTGACCTGATTGGACAGAGTCTGCGCGTCAAACAGAAAGATAACAAAGGGAGGAATGAGGTAGGAAAACGGTGGAGGAGGTGGACCAGTGAGGTCAGGTGAGGAAAGGGAGAGGAGTGTGGAGATAGTGGAGGTCAAAGAGGTGAGGGTAGGCTCGAGGGGAGAAAGAAGAGTAGAAAAAGGGGATCAGATCAGAGGAGTTTTTAAAAAAAGATGGAGGACCTTAAGGCAAAGAAAACTTGGATAGGGTGGATAAAGGGGCCCTGTGAAATCAGGGCAAGAGAGGGTGACGGGGTAGAAGTGGAATAAGAAGTAGAATAAGAAGAGAGATGATTGGAGAAGAAGATAAAGTACTTACCTTGACTCTGTGCTTTACTGGGGTAATAGGAACTGAGGGCCAGTAACACCAGTGGAGCCCACGAACACCACCTGATCTGTCCAGTTGACAACATCCTCACAACCAGCAGTCTAAACCTGCATAGAGAGAGAAATAAATGGGTTGAGAAAGTGAAGGAAAAATGAGGGCATAAATGATAGAAGAAGGCAGATACAAGTCAAAAGAAAGGGGGATTTCAGTGACAGAAACACTGTATTCCATTCAGCTGGAGAGAGACTCTATGGGTCAACAAGACCCACCTTGCCCACACAGCTCCAAGTCACAGATCTGGAATCAGTTCTCTGTGTCTGAGGGGAATCAGATCAGAGGATCCCCTGATTCACTTTTTTACAATTACAGAGCAGTAGGCTGCCAGTCTAGACCGACCACAGAACAGCGGCAGAGCCTCCCGCCTACACAGAGGCAGGCCGGGAGCGAAACAGTGGAGGACTTTGTCCGAGAGAAGAGAAGAGAAGAGAAGAGAAGAGAAGAGAAGAGAAGAGAAGAGAAGAGAAGAGAAGAGAAGAGAAGAGAAGAGAAGAGAAGAGAAGAGAAGAGAATTACAAAAGGCCACAGAGAAATAGGATGGAGGACAGGCGAAGTGACAGACATGGGGGAGAGCAGTTTCATTGACAGCCCAGAGAGGCAACATTTCATGAATGCCACTGTTCGACCAAAAGGAGCAAACACAACAGCACCTCTCTTCTCCTCCGCTGCCTCTTCTCCTCCTTTCACGCTTCACTTTTTATTCCCTCCTCCACCTCTGTGCCTCCCCTGATCCTTCTCTTTCACCACCTCTCTGCCTTCCTTTCCAGTCTCCCACTCATTATTACAAGCAGAGGATGGACACACACAGACATCTTATCATTTCACTCTTGAAGTCATATGAATAAAACAGCATGTGGAACAAAAGTTGCTTCAAGACTGAATCTCTCACTGATGTGGAGGTAACCCGGTGGTATTCAAAGAACGACTGGCTCCTTCAGTTCAGACAGTGTCAAAAGAGCAAAAATATGACAACGCATATCAATAAGTGTAAAATACTCCAGGAAATGGGAGTGTTTTTTCCCTCTATAGATCAGTCAGGAGACATGAGGAAGGTAGTGAAAAGTATTAAACAGAAATTTGTCTTTCTCAAGCACACACACAAAATGCAATGATACACACACACACAGAGATGAGAGGTAATTAATACTAAACGGAGATTAGAGAAGTCTCCGATCTCACGTGATCCATATGACACAAGATGACTGATTAGGGGCAAAAGTTTCTCTTGTGTGTTGTCCTCTTTCTTGCAATCCAAAGGGCAAGTTTGCAATTGGTTAATGAAAACCAGAGTTAAGGCGTCACCCTCATTAAAATTAAGCAGTTTATTCGCTAAATTGTCTTTTGTTTTAAGGCTGTTTGGGACACAGTTTGCGCAAAAACGGAATGCGATTAATTGCATGGAAGACCGCAGATGACCCTGTACACACGCGTCAATTAAAGGAGAAAGAGAATTAAAAGCTAAGGAGAAAAAAAAGAGAAAAAATAGCTACATGTTTCATTAGGAGGAACCTGTTCTTCAGCCCAATAAAATTAATATTTATTTTAAAGTTTTGAACCATTTATCCACCTGCATGTGAGCCTGCAAGTTTGAGTCACTGCCCGCAGCCAAAATGCGTCTTCACTGATCATTTCAAAGTGCTGCTGACTGATTTGATTTAAGTTTTTAAGCCAGATTTGGGTCAAATCAGATTTATTCAAATTAACTGACTGCGTAGAAATACAACGCCGTGCACCTGAGTCCGACTCGGTAACACACACAATGAATGAAATCGCCTCTCACCTTTCCAGTCATCAATTCAAAGCGTCCTTTTATCCCCAAAGGAAATCCTCTGAATACCAAAGACTGCTGCTGCTGCCTCCCAAAGCGCGTCTCTTTCTTCTTACTCTTTCTCCCCCTCTCTCTTTCTTTCTCTCACTCCTTCTCTCCGAATACAATTCGGTCAGTCCGGAGTGGGTGTTTCTCTCCTCGTTATTCGGCCATCCCTCCCTCCGGCTATTCCTCCCTGTCCCAACCCTTTCCTTCGCCCGGGTTCATCTCAGAGAGAGAGCGAGAGAGAGAGAGAGAGAGACGCGAACCAGCGGCGCTGCGCAAAATCCTCCGCTGCCAACCTGCAGGTTTCAAATCGGCTTCATCCTCTCGGGGCCCTTTATGTGCGCCTCTGCGGTCACGACGGGACTTGTCGTGGAGGACATATCCGTAATCTGTGGCTTTAAAGGATCCACACAATGATTACTGAGGCTCGTGTGTGTGTGTGTGTGTGTGTGTGTGTGTGTGTGTGTGTGTGTGTGTGTGTGTGTGTGTGTGTGTGTGTGTGTGTGTGTGTGTGTGTGTGTGTGTGTGTGTGTGTGTGTGTGTGTGTGTGTGTGTGAGTTTGACTTGTAGAAAAAAAAAAGTCCGTCTGAAAATGGCTCTTTGCGCTCGGAGCAGGTGCCTGACCATGCCCCGCTGCTCTCCCAGCTTTGATGTTAAAGGCACAATGACACAGGTTTTCACCTCAGCTCCAAAGTTTCAAAAGAAACAATCTGACTAAAGCCACACGGAACATTTCAACTTCACAGTTCTTCTCTCTGGTAAAAATGCACATGTAAAGTCATTTTTGATCAACTTCTGTCCATGAAGTACCTGAGAAATCACCGGAAACCTATCATGGCAGTGGGTTGCTTTACTTCTTTTCAGCACAGCAACAATCAAGCTACCTTTTGGGAGGGTTTTTTTTTAGTGACTTGATCTTGAACGACAGAGAACTTCACAACTTGATGACTTTTTTCTGATTCAAGAGATTTACTGCAGTCATGTTATTTTATTTGCTAGATTTAGAAAATTGTATTCAAAACCAAACATTTTTAAATGAACTTCAGCCTATTCAAAGTAAAGCTACAGAAAGTGAGCCTTTGAGTGCTCAGTTAAACTTTGTTCATTCGGGGTTAACCATTGAATGTTTAAATTTGACAAAGCTGTCCATAAACAGGTTGAAAGTACTAAATTTACTGAAGTACCACTTTTTACTCCACTGCATGTATTTCAAAACTTAAGTTTTAAGATAAAGATTTGACACAATGGACGATACAATGCTTTGACAATACAACATATTGTTTAAGATTAAACCAGTGATTTTCAACTTTTTGGCTCGTTGTAAGGCTTTTGACGCCCTACAAGGAGCAATGTCACGGTCATATTTCAGATATACGAGTTGTTAACAGCTCCACCAGAATTTTTCCCTTTAAACTTCTCACGGGGGTTCATTTAAAAAAAAAAAAAAGCAAATGATCCAATATCAGTCAAAAAAAATCAAAGGTTAAAATAAGGTCCAATTACTGAAAAGAGATTTTTATATCAGAACTTTTTTCTTCTTTCCTCTCTCAGTAATTATCTGATGACTCCTCAGATTTATCTGCTGTCCCTGGATGTAAAACAGTATATAAAGTAGTTCAAACTTGCTCCTCCTGCATCAGCTACAACAGTAACATGCTCCACTCCATGCTTCACTATTGATAATCTAAAAATGTCAAACATGGTAAGATGTCAGAGGGACTAAACCAGTACTTGTGTTCTTTACTGCAGTAGGATTTGTCATGCAGAGCTTTTACTTGTAATGGAGTATTTTTACATTGCTGTGCTTTTCCTTGAGTATAGGATCTGAATATTTCTTCCATCACTGAAAATATTTACTGGTGACACTGCTGTCCAAGAATTACATGTTGTATATGTGATTTATGGAATCCTGTTACATTAACAAGCTATCAGGCTCTAGATGATTGAAAGCAGGAGTTTTATGGCTGTAGCCTCCATTAAGTTGTCCAATATATCAGAAAATTTGAAGATGAAATGAGCTGACATTTTTCAATGAATAGCTTGAAGTTGCAAAATGCAGCACATTCTTGCTGAGAGATGAGAAGGACTGATGCCATTATCTGTTAAAAATAAAAACCACAGCCAGGATATATAGCTTAGTTTAGCATGAAGATAGACTGGCTCTGTCTAAAGATTAAACAAACAAAAAAAAAATGTAAAAAGAACTTTAAGTATAAAATTTGACAAGTTGTGATTTTATGTTGTGTTGTTAGCGAGACCAGCTGTGTCCAGGTTTTATGCTAACCAGCTGTTGTTCATATAGGTGTGAACGTGGTGTCACTCATTTAATCTTGATGATTGAGCAGAATTTCCCAAAATGCAGAACACTTCCTTTTAACTAAAGTAAGCATTTCAATGGATGGGTCAACACCAGCGGTCTTTCCTTTGAGCTGAGAAAAAAAGACCCGAGTTCACTTTATAATCCTGTTTATACATTGTGCTCCTCTGCTGTTCAAGACACTGTGTGACTTGCCTCGGGGGGCGGGGTGTCATGGGAAACAAGAGACTGGTGAAATGTGCCGGTGGCAGACTGAGTTGAATCACTGAATAGCAACACTCCAGGTGTGTCCCTGGAGCGCACACACACACACACACACACACACGCACACACGCACACGCACACACACACACACACACACACACACACACACACACACACACACACACACACACACACACACACACACACACAAATGCACACTTTAGCCAAACAACTGTCCAGATGCCATGAGCACTATAATCAGCTGGATAAGGATTCTCCCTCCTCCTCCTCCCTCCCTCCTTCCCTCACTCCTCATATTTTTTTTCCTTCAGCCTCTTCCTCCCTTCCTGTCCTTCTGTCGCCCTCTTTCCCTTCATCTGTTGCCCGTTTGCAGCAGACCACACACCAAACAAATACAGCCATGTAGACACCACTCCACAGTGAGTGTACACAATTAGGGTTGGAAGTTGTGACCTCAAATCTGTATTAAGATAAATAATCAGCTCTGCCTCTGGAACGATAAATGTAATGTTGCTTATAATTATGTTTTTATGTGATCAAGTATTTCCTTTCTCATTTTGGCTCTCCTCCCCTGTTTAGTGCACAGCTATGACAAATTATAGACAGTTATTATAAAACTACTACGTCAGTAAATTTTGATCAGTAATAGATTAAAAATATCTGTCATCTAGTGAATTCAGTTTATTCTATTAATAAGATATTTCTGCTTTGGGGAAAAACTAGCCTCTGATGCCAAAGGTATGCTTTCTTTTAAAACAACTGTTTGTTTGTTTTTGTTGTTGTTGTTGAATAAATGATGAAAAAAATCTTTAATTTTTTCTTAATATGTTGCTGTCATGTATTGTTTGAGTATTTATCTGTAGGTCAGATGTAAAAAAAAAAAGTCAACAATTTACATGACATGTGACTAAGAGTACACACATTTACATCAGCCTCAGGATCAACTGTAATAACTTTGGTTATTCCTTTTAATTCTTAATAAGACAATTATTAAACTTCCTCTCCACCATCTCTGTTCCATCCCATTAGCCTCGGTTGTGCAAACAGCCGAACCTACTGTTTAAGTTAGCAGATGTCTTCATACTAATATGTTAGACCAAGATGATGGACATGATGAACATTATTCCTGCGAAACAGAAAAAGAATTGCTATTGTGAGCTTGTTAGCCTGTTGATGTTAGCATTTAGCTCACGGCACCACAGCCTCATAGAGCTGCTGCTGTGGTGGTAGAACTGGAGGTCACAATATAAATCACATTTAGGACTTCAGATTTACACTAATGTCTGTAGTCTAAGGAGTGGTGGAACAACGGCAAATTACTGTACATGAAATGATCTTGTTATCTGTGGAACTTTGTTGTGAATAATTTAGTATTGAAGAAATATAAGAAATCAGTTGCAGATACTAAATTAGACAGCATTAAAAACCAATTAAGCTCAGCTAAAATGTGCACGGCTGAAACTGTGATTTACACCAACAATAATGGGGAATCATTTTTTTATTTAACTTTATATTCTGAGTCGCTGCAGTCCCTGGTGGGTTTTGATTGACAGCTTCTCTCAATAGATTCACAGGCCAACAGACCTGAAGACCTGCCTGATGGATGAACCGAACTGCTGTCCTCCCTGCATGTCCCTTTTTCACTCATTTCTCTTGATGTTCTCTATTTATTCATCTTATCTTTCATTTATTCTGTTCATTTTTTTTTTTTTTATTGTATCCCTCTTTCTTTTTCACACTACTCCTAATCTGCTCATCCTCCTTCTGTCTACATTTCCACCATTGCTGCCCAACCCAAATGAGGCTCTGTTGAATAAATGCATCACTCACATGGTAGAGTTGATCTCTGGGTCATTTAGCTCTGCGCCATATGGTCCAACCGTGATGCTTCATGAAGTTTGAAGACAGCAACAAATATCTGCAAAACACTGCAGGGACTCTTCCTTCCTAGTGGCAAATTTAACTTTAAAGGTTACTGAGTAAAGAACATAAATCACATCCATACAAAACTCTGCAGACACAAAAAAAAGTTTTAACAAGCAAGTGTGTAACAATTCTTAACCTCCAACAACAGTGCATGATACACCTAAGGAATTAGAAATATCTGTGTGGGTTTAGTTCAGCTGTGTGACTGTGTGACTATGCAGGTGATATGCGACAGATCTCACATTTGTAAAACATGATGGTTGCAGCACTGTGAGACTGGTGAGACAGCACGATAAAAACTCAAAACTTTTGATCTATACTGACAAATACATTTGGGCTGACACTCAAAGGCTTAGGGAAGTGTTATCAGCACAAAACAATGTTTCTTTTATAAAATAAACAGTTTCTCTTTCATATTTTACCTCCAATGTTTGTATAGCACCTTAGAGAGGAACCTGTAATATAATAATGCTGGCAACAATTGTTTTCTTGATTTCGGTGTTGTCTGTGGAAATAAGCAGTCTTTCCACAGGTGTTTAGTATTCCCTGTTTGTACTCAGCTGACACATTGTAATAATAAAAATGATCAAACGACACCACAGCCTTTTGTATTTCCTCTATCCTAAATATAATTGTTAGGAACAAGCCGCCATTGTTCCTTTGACGAACAGAGAAAGCATTATTTCCTGTGCAGCAGAGGATTTTCTCCCAGGAAACAGGAACCTACTCGCGTGTTTATAAGGACACATGTTTAAGCTTGAAGTGGGTGAGGGATGAAGCCTTGTTGGACGGTATCAATCAGCAGTGAGCGAAAGAGAAGCAAATTCTCTCACACTGTTATTGATATGAAAAAGTTGCATGCCTTCAAAAATGTTATGAAAATATATTTAAAAACTTCTGCAATAATGTGATTTTTACTTTTTTTATCTGATTCTGCACGGCAGCTGCATGCAAACGTGCGCACGCACACACACAAACACATTTACCCACGCAAACACTAATGCAACACTTCAACAAAATTCTTTCCCACTTCTATCTCACACATACTCTACAAACACTTAATATTACATTTAACAAAGACATCCCACACTTTCTGCTCTTTTTCCATTTCAGACACACACACACACACACACACACACACACACACACACACACACACACACACACACACACACACACACACACACACACACACACACACACACACACACACACCTGAAGCCCCCTGCCCTACATTTTTAAGACGCAGTGATAACCCGAGGCGTGGGGCTTAGCACTCTGTCACGTTGACAGACAACCCAGATCACTCTGTCACAATAAACTGCATTTAAACCAGCAGTAGAAACACAATTTGTTATAAGCTCACGCTAAAGACCCGGACAAGTTCAAATAGAGTTGACATAAGGCCATACACGCACACACACACACACACACACACACTGCTCTTGAGCTCTCTGTTAATAACAAGCAGCAGTTTAATATGAGGGCAGCAGCAGACAGAAGTGACCACAGCCTTCTGATTAGTCCCACTGGCCACAGTTATTAGCCAGCTTGTCATCTGTACCAGGCCTGCCGTTCTCAGAGCAACGTTAGCCCGACAGCTCTTATGGTTATGATGCATTATGTAACTTTTCATGGTGGATCGCTTGAGTGGAGGTGATTTATTCAAGAAAATACCAATATTTATTTTAAAACCTATTCAAAGCCGCAGGCAGCTGTTTAAGTACTCACGACCAAAGGTATCTTTTACATGGCCTGGGCATTCACGAGACCAGAGCTGTCTCCACATTGAGCTCACTTCAGATGCCACTATAAGCCATCATACCTTCAGCATGTGAGTTTAAAGCTAATTAGTAAATATTAGCATGCAAACATGTCAGACTAAAATTATGAACATGGACATTATACCTGCCAAACAATGAGGACAACAGCAAAGAAATACAGGCAGAATCGCTGCGGGAAATAATGAAGCAACTTTTTAGGTATAGATTCCAAGATTATGGTGCAAAGCAAAGACATTTCTGTCACTCCTAGCCTGCATCCCAATCAGAGCTTGAAAAATAACTTTTCTCCATTACTTATGTGGTATAAAAATGTTCCTGCCCCATCATTTCCTTGTAGAAATAAGTTTTAAAAAGAAAATGCTGTATGAGCAAAAGGTGATTTCCTGCCAAAGTAGCTAGCCAAATTGACAGAGCTTGCAGCCACAGCCCAAGAAGCATTTGGCAGGCGGCTAACAAATTTTCTGCTCGCCGTGACTTGTCCTGAGCTCCTCGCCTGCGGGGAGGGAAGGACAGGAGACAATTCACTTTAAAACACTATAATCATGCCTCAAAGGCATTCAGTCCATCGGTCTGGGTTAGCACAGAAACAGTTTTTTTTCCAAGAGTGCAAATGTCTATTTTTATTTATTTTTTCTAGGTAATATTCAAAAGGTTCCTTATTTCCCACAAGTGACAACACTGATCACCTTTATTCAATCAAGGTAGTAGTCACACTTGAGAAGCTGATTAAACTGCTCCAGTTAATATTCCTGGTACTACATTATTTATTCTGTCATAATGTAACAAATCACATGATACAAATTTAATAATAGCCTGAAACCATATCTTTAATATGAAGAAATGTAGTGTCTTTTGAGAGATGTCTTTCTTCCAGCAGATTTTTGAGCCTCAGAGAAATTTGCAAGTCATAACCTCAAGGTATTCTGCAGGCAATAGCAGACTGAGAGCAGGGGAAATTAGTGGGGAAAGGATCCATAAAACACTCTTCACACCTGTAAAATAGCTATAGTCAGCACGTGCATGTCAAAACTATGTCAAAATGGATCCCAGAGAAAACTGAAGACCTTCTTGATCTTTGCAACAAACAATCCCAGCAGATGCAACAAAAAAGTATGGTTTGTTTTGTTTTTTTAATTTTGTCATTATGGCAGGTCTGAAAGTTTGTGTGTTTGATGTGATAAAATCCAAAGAGAATTTTCAAAACTTGTATCCATAATCAAGACAACATTAATATAAAGAGTAAAGTTACAATAGAAATGGAAAGAAATTGTGTTTTTCTTGTCTGTGAAACTAAAGCCCAAACTAACTGCTTTCAGTGTACCTGACATTTCTACTTAACTCTTTTATTTTGGCAGCCAAAATAAGAGAGTTAAGTAGAAATGTCTCGTGACGAGAGGGATTTTTTTTTTATATGTATTAATTACTTGATCTTGGCTTGTATTGGTGCTTCTTTAATTGGACTAACTGGGCTTTTCAAACCTAAATATGATCTTATACAGGAACATGTGCCATTCAGTGAGCACTTTGATCCCAGGCTTTTGGAGCACGTAGGCCCCACTTGGACTGCTACCTTTGGCAGTGTGACAGGGATTCTGTATTCACAGAGCTACGTCACGTCATATCAGCACATTACTCTCCGAGGGTCCATAAACAGAGCTAAATTTTCAAATTCAAATGCTCACCACTCCTCCAGAACATCATTATTGCTCGCCACACATTTGCTCTGACACACTAACTGATTTCAAAATATAAACATATAGTATTGCAAACTTTAAAAGTCAATTGCTTTGCATTGTTAAGTAAACAGTTTATAATTGATGGATTAAATGTTTAAATGGTTTCAATGTTTAAAACCCTGATCTCTCTCTCTCTCTCACTTTATCTTTCCCTCAAGCAAAAACAAAGTCCAGCAGGCTTTCAGGTTTCTGTCTTGTGGCTTTTAATTTCCTGTGTGTATGTATCAGTCTATACACTTACCAGAAATACACACAGCAGATTGGATGTGTAGACGAATGGATGGTGATGTGAAGGTTGGTTGGTGAGCTAATCAATGAACATGTGAATAAAAGAACAGATGAATAAACGGAGGAATAAAGGGAGGAGAGTTCGTGGTGGTTTAATGTGATAAGGTCTATTATAATAATATGTGATGGTCAGATTAGCAAAGGTGGGTGGTGTGTGTGTGTGTGTGTGTGTGTGTGTGTGTGTGTGTGTGTGTGTGTGTGTGTGTGTGTGTGTGTGTGTGTGTGTGTGTGTGTGTGTGTGTGTGTGTGTGTGTGTGTGTGTGTGGGGGGGGGGGGCTGTGTTGTTGATGACAAAACTGTCCCGTATAGGTAAAAATAAGGTGCACATTTTTCACAAAGCCATAAAATAATGATTCAGTGATTTATCTGCTATGTTTATCAGACTTGCAGCACAATTTGATATATATCGCATTTTGCTGCAAACTCAAACTGACAGATTTTCTATAAATACCTACATAATCACACTTTACCAGATCTGCATGTGTGTGAGATCAGAAATGTCAGTCTGCAGAAAACCCACAGACGGGTCAGACAGTTCAGAAGATTCTCCATCTATGCACTCTGGATGCACAAACACTTGAGAAATAATGAGATGGGAGCCGGTAAGAAAAGGTCTGAATGTGAATGACCAGACGTTGACATTTACACTGCACACCCTGCAAATATTCTTCAGTACAGCTGACTGCATTCACATCCAGACATTTGACAAAGCTGGACTGTTCTATAAAATCTTTGCTGTTATAGTGTCCCTAATTAAAAACCATAAACTTGCCGTAAAGATTATTGAGCTTTAGAACAAAATTAAAAATGTAACAGTATAGATTGTACAGTATAACATTACCCCCTAGTGGTACCCTTGTAGTAGTGCATCTAAAAAAGAGAGACGAGATTAAATGAAGGCAGCACTGTGAACAGATTAGGCTACAAATTAACCTTCTGATTACTTTTTTCCCTCTCAGATTTCCTTTTAATATTTCCACTAACATACCTGAGGACTGTGGTTCTCGCGGTCTCTTAAAATGTGGCAATGTGTCTGCTTGTGGAGCCTCATTTGAATTGATTGTCTCTAGGGAAAAGGTGGTGCACATTGTAAAATGAGTGACTGACACTGTGACACTGAAAATCTGAGATTAATTGTTTTTTACCTGCATCTCAAACTAAAGTTGAACTGGCCTGTTTAAAAAGACAAAACACACAAAAGACTTACAGTAATACAAATGCAACTAAAGCATGTATATTTAAAAAAATAAAATACTGGAAATGTTCAAGTCTGTACTTTTTTCTATTAATAGAACAAATCTTCTTATTACTTTTATTTGAATAAAATTCTGGCTTTTGTGTGATTTTTTTTTGGGGGGGGCATTCACAGTCAGCACACTCATGAATTAACCTTGCAAAATATCATCCAAAATGTGAGAATAACTCCTGTAAACTACTATGTCTCCCAGAGAGCATTAACTACAGAAACACCTAAGTTTAGAAACTGTGAAGGCTCTTAGTTAAACTGTAAAATATTTGGCATACCTTTAACTGATCAATCAATAATTACCGTCATGAATTTTACACAAAAAGCAAAAACACTGACACACTGCAGTTGGTGCTTGGATAGTGGAAAGTGCCCAGTCAGCTTAATCTTTTACTAAATGTGATTAAGATCATTTGACTGTCACTGGCGCTACAGAGTACCACTCTGCTAACTTCTTTTAGCTTTTAGTTGAACAGCTTTATCCATTAAAATTGATTGCTTCAAACACAGGAAATAGGAATGAGTGAGTAAATAGAGCTTTGCTGAAGCTTTCTTACCAGCTAAGTGGAGGGCAGTTTGGTTTTTACATGCTGTGTTTTTTTAAATTGAAATATTTGCCATTACTTTACAAAATTGACATTTATTTAACAAAAAGTGAAATTTTGGTCTCAGGTACAAGAGGTCTAACAGTCGTGGAGATGAAACCAGAAGTCACAGAGTCAAATCAGTTTGTTTATTAAACACAATCAACTTTTTAATACATGATAACATTGTAATGAGCTTTAGCTGCTCTGTCAAAAACAGACTGGTGCTGTGAGCTTCTATTGTCTTGAAACCCAACATTCAATCTCGGATAGCGGAGAAAAATAAACACACATCTGTACCTGCTGAAAATGTCTGGGCCTTCACTCCGGCTTCAGGAGGCCAAAGAATCCCTTTAATTCTTAGGAGTCATTAAAATCCAAGTATAAAACTGACTGCAATGTAGAAGGTGGCGGTGAAATACATTGTCACATCATTGCTGTGCTATTTAAAAGGTGGCATCCTTAAAACACTGATTGTCAGTAGAACTGAAGCACGATCCCCCGGAGCAACGAGCGCGTCAATGCAGCGTCAGAGATACCAGCGCTGGGAACAGAATGAGAGATAAGGCGACAACCATCTGAGATTAGCAGCAAAATAAGGTCTTAAGGCAAACAATGTCAGTTGAACATCACTGAAACCTTTCCAGCTGACGCAGCACAAAGAACCCCTCCAAGACTTTAATACAACACAAAACTTCTGCATACTTCTGTTCCCAAAAACCAAACGAGACCGCCATCAGCGTTTGTAACTTTTACAAACTGCAACCAGACAAAGATGTCCTTTATCAGGATGACAAGCCTTCACCCAGATAATCTTTCACACCGTTAAAAGAACAAACAGTGAAAAGAGATTAATGAAAACAGAGGAAAAATTAACAGAGTTCAGATATTAAAACATCTCTACAGTCGACCAATGAAAACCTGTAAAGAATTAAATTTTTTCTATCCGTGTTTTCTGTAAGAAGTCATTTTTGTTAGTTTTCTCAAAAGTATTGAAGTATATTTAAACATCTAGTTAACTTTTCAGCAAAATATCCGTGAACTTTAGTTGAACAGTATCAACAGTATGGCATCATCTATATAACGTGAGCAGAATCGAGATCAGCAACTTGAAACTAAATGCTGCAATTGTTTAGCAGAGCCGACCAGAAGATCCAAATCATTCTACGTGAGAGCCGAAAATCAGACTTCTGACGCCCAAAATCTACTTTACATCTGAAATGACTTGTCACATAACTCAGTTCTACGAATCAATAGACTGAAGAAATGCTTTGGATTAGAAGATAAAGCTACATAAACACATATTTACAGCCCCCATGCATCTCACTGCCTACAATATCAAAGCACACTGAAAAAATAAACAAAGAAATGTCCACTGAATAACTTACTGAGGACACATCTGGAGGCAGTTTATTGGGACAGAATAATTCTATAGTTTGGCAATAAAGACTTCCAGAATATACTATATGTTCATCTTGAGTAGAAAAAGTTCAGTTTACTGCATCTGTTAAATTTTTCTGAAATAATTTCACGTCAGGACTAAACTAAATATATATCCAGTGAAACAAGCACTGTAGTTTTGTCTGAAACAAACAAGTGTTACTCAGGATTACAGACACATACTGTAAAGTGCAACATGAGAATCACTTATCCAAGCTGAACATGCTTGTATGTCTAAGAACATGATGACACAGTCTATAAACGTAGAGTTAATATGGACGCTATTCCATTTGTCTAAACCTTAAGCCTGCTTTAATCACATTTACTTTCAGTTTTTTTTTAAGACAGAATTTTGTTTTAAGGGCCATGATTAAAATGATGATGAAAATAAATCTCAATTTCTTCTAGTTGTATCCAGCCAATTAGACATTTACATCAGAAGTAAATGGACCTTTTTCTGTTGCTATTCATTGCATTGACAACAATTTTCATTAAAAATGGGGTATTGGTATTTTTCAGCAAAAAGTATTTCTAATGTAAAAAATTTAAAACACAGATTTTGGAAAGAGAAGTTGTTGTTTTTTCTGTGAAAAACAAAAATGACAATTTGTTCCCACTTACTTTGGATATCTTTATTCCCACAAAGTTTTGATTGCACCGCACAATTTCCTGCTTTCTGTGATCGTACCGGACGCCTAATTACTCCACATATGACTCTCTAACACAACACAGGTAATGAAGGAAAGACGGATATGGGAGGCAAGCAGGAGGTTATTCTTCCTCATTAGTTTCAAATTAGGGATGTCAGATTGTAACCCACAAGTTATATATACAGTAAATGTATATACATCTACAAATTCTTCTAATTTCAAAAACAAAGCTTTTAAATAAAGCTGCTAAAAACAATTATTGAATTGTTCAAGTGCGCATAAAGTCATTTTCCTCTTTAATAGTCTTCTAACATCAATCGTACCAATATCAAAAGTCAAAATAATCTTTTCTTTGCTAATTTGAAATTTAAGTTTTCCACTCAGCTGGTTGGTAAAACATGACTCCAGTGATAGTTTCAGACGTATTTGGCATTGTGACTGCTAGGGAACACCTGTAGTGTTTCTTTTTTTTTTTTTAAAGCAATATATGCAGCACTTCTGAAAAAGATTTCCTAACGAGAGCATCTCAAGATCAAATAAAACAGACAAGGTTTACCTATTTAGTTCTTATTCTTTTAAACAAACTAACAAATACTGACATCATGTGTCATTGTGGAAGTTTCTGGTCTAACAAACAAAGACTTTAATGGGGAGATTAAGGAAAATTAATAACTTTTAAAACAATTGAGAAACTCCTTAAGATCTTCTTGGTGCTGTTTCAGTTTTAATGAGACTTCATCCACTAAACAAATTTTGTATAAAGCTTCACTGTGCTTTAAGTCTTTTGTGACTCTTCTATGTACATTGTGCCTGTTTATGTCACATGCAGTTTATCACTGCATTTCCATCACGTTCATTAATAAATTCCAAGCAGCTTGGCACTGTCTATTTAGTTGTTTTATGTTTTCACACAACAAGGGTATAAATCTGTCTTTTGACTATTTCACATGTTGGTTCCCCAAACGAGGGGGGAAAAAAAACAATGAAACACCCTGAAACCAAAGACTTTGTCATTTCTGTATTTGTGTCTTCCTGTCCTTCCCAGCAGAGGGCAGTGTCGATCTGCGATGAAACTCAGTACAGTTGGACAGTAACTGGGGGGGGGGGGGTGTCGCTGAACGTGTCCATGAAATACTCTTCCGGACTTTTACAGTTTCAGCTTTTAGTTGTTCATCTGCAGGTCCTAATGACAAAACTTTGTTTCACATCCTCTGACATCCTTTTATCGCTCGTGATCAGCCACGGATTCCAGATAAAGTTTTCCTACTCAACACAAAGTCTGGTGGGTCCTTATTAAGACTGAAAATCGTTGTGGGTGTACTGAAGCAGTCGGATCACCGTCTGTAGAAGTGGCGACTCTTGCACTTTCCATCTTTTGTGCATGTGTCTTTAAATTCAAAAGGCAAAAACTTCTGAACGACCTGAAAGTTTTCTCTCAGGATTGAATCATTTACTCGACTCGAATTCCTTCATTCTTAAGCACACGCTGTCCCTTAGTCATCCACCTTATCCAAACAATATTGAAACAGAGCGAGAGTGAGTCACGTTTCACGTCATCCATGTTTCTCTGTTGATGTGTGGTTTTGAGGTAAAGTACGAAACCGTCTAGTCCCCATGTTATTACTGCACTACAGTTCTACGAGGTTTCTCCCCAGCTGTCAAATTTATACCTCCTCCATCACCTCCATGACGATTGTCCTAGGTCCAGTCAGGATCAGGTTGCTGACCGTCCGGTAGTCGTGGCAGAGGACGTTCAGTCCGTTCACCGACACCACGAAATGACACACCTGCAAAGAGATGGACAGATAGGGGCTTGATGCTTTGGCTGTAGGGCTCTCAACTTTCACCACAATCACACAAGTTATGAAAAGAGACGCAAGAATGGATCAAGAAGTATACAAAGACATAAAATGAGGTGGGAGATAAAGGAATATTTTTAGTATCAACTATAAGAGGTGGGAAAAGTCCATTGCTCCTTTGTTTCAGAGCTATATTTTACATGGGGGCTCTGAAACTGTCAATCCAAGATGATTACAGCTGCAAACAGCACTTTGCTCCTGCAGCGACACCCTGCAAGCATGAAGAAGGGAAGTGTTTTACTCTAAAAGTCTTTGAAAATGTATTGATAGATCAGTTTCCTTGATTATAGAGACATTCTGTGCTTTCATGCTGTCATCATTTATGAACTGTGTGCTGCACTTTTCCACATCTCTCTCACATAAATCTTAAAAGCACAGTAAACAATCTGGAGCTGCAATAAGCAATCTATCAAATCACAAAATTAATCCAGAACAGTTTTAATTCATCAATTGTTTGTCATTTCTCTAGCATCGCTGTACACGTAAACATTTTCTGGTCCCACTTTCTCAGATTAAATGAGGATTAAATGGGTTTTTTTGCTGAATATGATAGTAACATGAATCTTTTGGGGTTTGTGATTTTGGTTAAATAAAACAATCTAAATAAATCACTCAGGGCAGTGGAAAATTATAATTTCAAATATAATTATATATATTTTATAGAGATATTATTAATCGAGAAAATAATTGTCTGGCTAATCAACGCCACTACAATCTATTAAACATTTTAGGGCTGTTAAAATCTGAATATTGTTGCTGGATTGTATTGATTTGATTTTTTTGAGAGAACTTGAGCTATACGAGATTAAATCTAGTTACTAGTCACAGTGCATCTATCAAAGCCGGACAAATATACAGATTAACAGCAGCCATCTTTCTCAGAATCACATTTTCAAAGTTTTAGTTTGTATTTAAACCTCATAGATGAGTATTCCTTTAAAAAAAAAATCACAGTGCAGCTAACAATGTCCAGTAACGTAACACAGGTGTAAGTGACTACGGTCTAAGCTCCAACAGTAAACATCTAATTAACCTCAGGTACATCATGACACACTCCCTGTCACGTCTGAACCCTGACTCCCTTATCGTTATTTAACCACTGCTCCAACTCTGCAGCTCCAGATAAAAAAATAAAAAATTAAAAAAAGAGAGATCTTGACTTTTGGCTACTGTTCTTGCAACATGATGCTGCATTTTTCTTTTCTTTTTTTAAGCTATTACAGTGGCACACTTGCACACACACTCACAATCACATTCAGACTCCTTATTCATTGGCTCTAAAAATTTCCAAAAGCTCTGCAATATGTAAAGAAGTATAATACATGTAAGAGGGAACAAAAGTACATTGTTCTGATATTTACTTCGCCTATAAATCAACAAAGGTGCAGACAACTGAGTGATGATGGAGGAAAAACTTTTAAAGTATGTGAGTATGCATACAGAATCATCTTGCAGGGAGCAGCTTTTTAAACCCGGCCTGTTCCTTACACAAACTGAAGTTACTCAGAAACACAAATACATGCAAACAGTGGGTTATATTTCAGATTATTTTTACCGCAATTGCAAATAAATGTTTTTCCATCACTCCTAAATATTTTAGTGAAGGAAAACTTAAAATAGGCAGAGGAAATAAGGGGAAAGAGAGATTAAGAGTGGTACAAGGAAAGAGACAGACAAACAAAATCCAGACTACTAATCCTGCACTGCAGAGGAATTTCAGACTCACTTTAATCCAAACCTTTTCAGTCTATAACACACTTCATGAAAAGTCAAAGTACTTTCCTTCATGTTGTTCTGGACACACAGTCTTTTTCTTAAATTCTATTTATTTCTCTCTCTGTTCCACCTTCCCTTTCAACCTCTTTCACTCTCCTCCAACACCTCCCCCTCTTTCTCTCCCACTGATGCTTCTCTTCTTTCAGGCTCTGGGGTTGTTAGGCTTGGCTGAGGCCCAGCTGGACTGAATGGCTTCTTGCACTGAGATGGTTAAAATCACTCTCACACAACGAAAAGCAAAGAAACACAAAGAGGCAAGAAGAGAGGATGTACAGGGAGAATAAACAACACGTGTAAAGAGGCCATGTGGAGATATTCAACCTACAGCTATGTTCAATACAAGGTTAACCATTCTTTACAAAAACGAGGTGAAAGGTGACCCGAGGTCATGTTTGACTTTATGTCCCTCCAGAGAAACAAAACTGTACAGTATGTACAGATTATATGCAGACAGTGTGTCAGTATATGCTGAATATACAGTTATAAGTATGAAGCCTGAGCCAGGACAAGGTTAGTTTAGCTTAGCATGAAGATTAGAGGCAGAGGTAATCAGGTAGCCTGGCCAATACAAGGTAAAACGTAGTATATGGCTGAACCATGTATGAAACCCCACACAACTTTAAATTTGAAATGATGGCATTTTATGTGTCCTCAAAGTGTTGACAAAAATAGAAAACCGGATTTATTTGGTGCACTTCTACTCTTAAAAGAGAGTAAGTTAAATTTTGTATCACCGCACAGGCTCAGTCAAGACGAGAGAAGCCACAATATGTAAAATACTAATGCATTAATATTAAAAATACACTCTCTATGATGAACTTTTGACAGTATCCATGTGAGAATTCAGACTACAGAAAAGACTTTAAACCTGACCATCCAACAACCAAACCAATGATTATTAATCAGGTGTCATGATCACCCTCAAACTGAATGGAAAAATGAACGTTGACGTAGCATTAATTTGGCCTGATTCTAAAATCAGTCCGGGAAATACGAGTGTTTTCTAACTAACTAAAAGAATATATAAAATGATTGGTAAAAAAAATAACAGTTGTTGACCGTTTTCCAGAGAATTACATGGATGATTTCTTGGGAAGGAGCAGTGACTTTCAGGGGTAGACTGGTTGTCTGACAACCTCACAATGAAAACAAGATTCCACGAGAGTTGGAACAAGTGAATTAGAGCTTTTCCCAAAATGTCAAACTATTCCTTTAAAATAGAGTCACGCTGTAAGATCTTTTATTGCCTTTCTCAACTGGTCATAACTGTGTGTCTTCAGCAGCAAGATATACTACATCTCAAACATTTCATGTATTACTCGATAATTAGATGTCTTAGGGTATTTGGAGATTACTACCTGCTACAATTCCTGATTCATCAAAATGTTCAATTTAAGGGTTCAAAAGTTGTAAATTGAGACTCCTTATAACCATATGGTACAAATAAGACACCAGAACACACTGTTCTGTACACACACATACTTAATGGTGTGGACACAAACAGCACAGCCCAGGAAGCACAAATGGACCCAAAGCGAGACAAATAGACACCCGGCTCTACCTGCTGCGTTAAAAGTGCATTAGAAGCTGCTCTAAGAGCGATGTATTGCACAGTTACATAAGTGCTCTGGTCCATTATGGTCAGGACAATGCTGATGTGTGTCTGTGTGTGATGGAAAAGGACAGACAGCGTTTAAGAGGATGTGTATATGATGAGAAAAGAGCCCGGTGGTGCTTTTTACTACCTCCAATCTGAGTTCAGTCAGAGTACATTTCTCCTTTGGCCTTTTGCCTGGACTGTAGTGCCAACACATCACAGCATGGCAACCCCTCTCAAGGATTGTGTTCCTGCCTCATTATTACGAAACAATAAAACTACTTGGGTGAGGTGGAAGGGGAGTAGTCCACCAGGAAATGCAAGGAGTGTAATTAACTCCTCACTGTGGCACACCCTGCTGTGCACTAATAATCTTATCTACACTGATGATAGGATTCAAATCAGGCACTATATCCAACATGATATTCTGGTTTTGGCTTGGTTCTTATAAACTTTACTCAGTACATTAACAATCATGTTATATCCTCACAGTGCACATGTAAGTCAATCAGTTTGTTTGAGTTCAAAAGAACAAATCACAAGCAAAGACATAAAAACACACATTTTATGAGCATGGACACCTTTATGACAAACTTGAACCATGATACGTGTTTCCATGGTAATAAACGGTAACCAGCAGTAACCAAAGCAGAAATGATATAATTTCCACTGTTCGTTTCCTCTTCCACTGGTAACACTTAAGCTCCTCTACATCTGTCTCCTTCCTCTTCTTCTACACACTTCAGCTCGTGTTTTCTTCTCTCCAATATCCCTCCTTTCCTCTACTAGATTTAAATTTAGCTGCCATTACGAGAGAACGGCAGCAGTTCTGCAGTAATTTCCTGATTTAATCCAAACATTACATAAAACCCTGTAACCTCAGTTTTGGAGAAAAACCTAAAATACTGTGAGACACTTTAAAAAGACTACATTAAGCCAGTTTTCTCAGCACCTGCAGAAATGTTCTCACCATATCATTTAAAATGGCCTCACAATGTACAAGATTTCCAGATTTTTTTTCAAAAGTTGTTTTCATAACATTTTCAACCTGGAGTTCAAATTATGTTCTTAATATTATATCATCTCTACTCAGTTTCTGCTCCAAGTAACATGATTCTCTGCTTCTTTTTCTAGCTCCCACTGCTTCTTTCATTCAGCCGTCCTCTCCTCCCCTCACCTCCCTCTCCATGTTGTGGTTAAAGTGCTCTGCATTCCCAGGATTCCTTGCTGCCACAGCTGTGGCAGCAGAGCCACCATTACCCCGTTTTCTTTTTCCCTCCACAACATTTTTTTCTGTGCGTAAAGCTCCTCTTTACTCCTCACCCTCCTCCTCATGCCAGGCTGAAGCTACAGGGAGTATCCCTGACCTGAACCCTTCTTTCTATTCTTTTTAAATTCCTCTCTTCCATTCTTCTCCTCTTAAACAGCTTACAAATGTAAAGGAAGAGTCCTCTCTAAATAAATAAAAACATCAAGGTTGAAATCACTACTGGTAAAGTGCAGAGATGCCAACATCAGGTTTCAGGCTATCAGAATTAAATAAAGTCTCCCCTCTCCACTCATCATATTGCATTGTAGGTCAACAGTCATGGAGGGAGTAATTACATCACATAAAAATGTCTTCAATAGTGATGCATCCAACAGACTGTATGCAAGTCACTTTTCATTCAGGTAAAACTGCAATACCTTATTATCCATTGTTTGGAAGCAGGCGGACATGTTTCTGAAATGTAGGTAACTGTTTGGTAAAGGAGAAGACAGGTTGAAAGAGTCAACCTGTAATTTGTTTTCATTTTAAATGTTTCATACGCATATCCCAATCTGAAGCTCTTTGCATGCTGCGTTGTCTTTTGCATCCACACAAAGAAGCAGGATTTCTGCTTCACTCTACCTCTGTAACTCTGTTGTATCCTCTGTGCTTACCTAATCTATGTAACTGCTGTTTCCCTCTTACCAACCATCAAGATAACATCAATCTACTTACACTACATGTGCTGACATGTACCCTTATTTCTTTTGTTTATCTCTCGCCTTCATAGATTGACAGATAGACGAAGCCCACCGGGCTTCACAGCGCTTTCAGGATTCCGTGCATCTCTCTCAGTCTTACCTTCATACCAGCAGCAGCTGCTGGTCCACCAGGGTCCACAGCCTGGATGTGACAAGGTTTGCTGCCTCGCACCACAAAGCCCCAGCCCACAGCATCTCCCATAATCTGAGGAACAACAGCAACAGATGAAATGTTGATATAATATCACGCTGCTTTTAATCACATGCTTAGGATTTGAAGCGGTGGACCTTTGTGCTTACAATCATGTCATATGCAATACTTATTTGGCACCATGTGTTGATCACACTCATCTGAGTGTGTGTGTGTGTGTGTGTGTGTGTGTGTGTGTGTGTGTGTGTGTGTGTGTGTGTGTGTGTGTGTGTGTGTGTGTGTGTGTGTGTGTGTGTGTGTGTGTGTGTGTGTGTGTGTGTGTGTGTGTGTGTGTGTGTGTGTGTGTGTGTGTGTGTGTGTGTGTGTGTGTGTGTGTGTGTGTGTGTGTGTGTGTGTGTGTGTGTGTGTGTGTGTGTGTGTGTGTGTGTGTGTGTGTGTGTGTGTGTGTGTGTGTGTGTGTGTGTGTGTGTGTGTGTGTGTGTGTGTGTGTGTGTGTGTGTGTGTGTGTGTGTGTGTGTGTGTGTGTGTGTGTGTGTGTGTGTGTGTGTGTGTGTGTGTGTGTGTGTGTGTGTGTGTGTGTGTGTGTGTGTGTGTGTGTGTGTGTGTGTCCCCTACAGTGAATGTCTTCTTTATAAAAGGTCCTCCTGGTGTCTGCAGCTCCTCTGGACTCACTTGTCTTTTCAGGACTGTTAAGAAAAACACACCAACATAACACAAAACGTTACTTGCTACCATGACAAGATGCCACTTCTGTGTGTGTAGAAATTGTGAATGATGGTCACATGCTAACAAGGTCTAGAGGCACACTGCTTCCTGAAACAGTATAGCTTTCCTTCCCCTCCTCTAACTTCCCTTAACCATTACACCCTTCGACATGACTCTACACACACACTAACTGGACTTTTGTGTCACGAAAACAATTTCAAATTCTTTATGACAAATGACTGAAAATTTGAAAACTAGAGAGCTGCGGGTGAGATGTCTGAAGAGAGCTTGAGTTTAGAAGTTACATTGAAGAAGATATTTTTATGCTTTTTAGATTTCTATCTTATTTGTTCAATGCATTCTTATCATTCAACCTGCCTTTTGATTACTTAATTCCTGTTTGTTCTGTTCTTTCTCCTTAAAAGTGAGGACCTTTGTTAATTAATTTATGACTGATTAACTTTCTGGCTTGAGGTTTGATGATTGCAATGTTGTTTATGATTTGAATTAATTAATTAATTAAAACAGCAGTATGTAATGGCCATAAGGGACGATTTCACCAGATATTATGGTGAACATGTGCTTCTTTAGGACAATTTCAAATTAGTTTACAGTATGTTGATCAATGGGTAAGTGTACTAGTGGAAAACAGGCTTGTGCACATGTGCAGTTCCACAAAGTTTGAGCAGTAATTGAGATTTGATGAAACAAAAATGTACACTGCATATTTCAGCCTGAGTGTGCACACAGAATTTATAATTCAACAGCTGTAAGATGAAACATAAAGAGAACATGTACAACAGAACAAAATCTTTAAATGCTAAAATCAATTGCAAACCTGAGAGAACGTTCCTCGTAAAGCCTGCGACCTGTGTGTACTGTGCAATATTTGTGTATTTGACAAATCACATGTGACCTGTGTAGCGCTTCATTTTAATCTGATTAAGAGGAAGGAAAGTGAGCCAGAGTTTTTATCTTCTTAATTTAGACATTTTCATAATCTCTCTGGAATCCTGATCTCATCAGATATACAGTGCACAACAACTTATTTTTACTACTACATTTATCTGTTGTTTCCGGCTCATATCAGAAGCCAAAAACGTTTCTTTTAATCTTTCTCACTTCATGAAAGCATAAAACAAATTATATCACACACAAGCTCATCTTCTTTGTCTCATCTGTATTATCGACTGTGAATGTCTTATATTTTTGGACTCTGCATCTTCTTATCATGCCATCCGTACAATTACTAATGTTAAAGCACAGGGGAAATACCCTCACTGTCTGTGTGTGTGTGTGTGTGCCTTCCTTTTCCTGTTCATTGTGTATCGTGTGTGTCACTGCCCATGTTGAGTGGTTCCTCTCGTACAAAGAGACTTCTGTCAAGGACTTTAATTGGATTCGACACATCTAAGGAAACCGCACAGTAGTGAAGACACAAAGCAGAAAACGTACACACACACACACACAAGGCTTGAACGGGGCACTCATTCATTCAAGTCGGCTCTCGGAAGTTAAAGCAGTCCATCTCCAAATGATATACATGCTTATGACGCTGTTTGCAGTACATGCGTGTATACATGAGGTCATTTAGGTCTTCTGCATTTGTCAGTTACAAGTCCACAAAAAGAAAAAAGTCAAGCCAATTCACAGTTTTTGATGGAATGAATGGCAGAAGGTGGTTTAAGTCATTTGCCATCGGTCTGTCAGTATGTACACAAAACATCGATCAATTAACTTCCAGTTCAGAACCATGCCCAGTTATCCCAATTAGTTATGAGGAGGCTGGAGGAGATCTGTATGCATTGGTTTCTATTGTCTATTGCAGATTTTATGTAACGACTAATTATAAAAAATGAACTGAACATAACAGCTTTAGAAAAGCCGACACTTGAACTCAGAAAAGGTACCTGAAAACAACTTTTTATATCTCTCGAATTACATTTAAGAGCTGCACAGCTCTTCATAAAGCACACTCTGAATCCATGTTATCCTACCAGATTTCGGGTTAAAGAGGACAGGTGGACTGCTGCTGAGCGTCGGACTGCTGCTGTAATAGCCGCTGCTGCCACAGCTGCTGCTCATACTGCTCCGACGAACTCCGACCACCACCTTTATCTCTTTGGTGGGACTAACTGAGACAGATAGACACACAAACTGAGATGTTAGATGACAAGAGAGCCAGCAGAACGAGAAGGAGCCAGAGGGGGAAACAGCAGTGTATAGACTAGAATTCATTTTCACAGTTTATTAATTTAGCTTCTCTACCTGGAGGTCGATGTGCACACCAGTACAGCACCACAAAGACTCTTTCACATCATTAATATTCAAAATAACAGCTCATTAAAATACACATATGTTAGAATAAACTAGGTAATTTATTTTAAAAGAGTGGTAGAGAAACATCAATACCTCCAGTAGTAGCATATATATATATATATATATATATAAAAAAAGATCTCTAATTATATATCTAAAACAAAAGCTGCCTATAGACAAAGAAACAGATTCTGCATCAAGCATTTAAAATCTGTTCTATATTATGAATTACAGCAGAAATTTAAAACCCTTGTCCAACTAGTTTACAATCACACTGCAAATCATTCTGTGGAAATTGTGTGATTAATAACATTAAGAACATAACTAGATGACTTGACAACTTATTTTTGAGATGTGATGAAACTCATGCTTCTGCCTAGCAACACAAACAGGACTGCTCTGTTATCTTTATATGGCAGACACCACCAAGGCCGTCAGTTATTGTGTGTATTTGGGTATGCGTGTCAACTGAAGATAAGGCAAAGGGGATAAATATGTCACAGAATCCAATAACCAGGGACAATATTTAAACTTTATAATAAGACGCCTGCTTCGATAAACATGTGAGCAGGTCGCCACAATGATGGTTTTACCATCACAACTTTCCAGATCCCATAATACCATCCTCATCTCAGAAGGAGCAGGAATCCGCAAATGTTTGGCAATTATATTTACAATATTTGCTTGAAAGATTACTGGAAGGAAGATGATTATTTTTTGTTGGATAGAGTACTTGGCTCATTGTCCGCTCATTGTCCGCTCATTGTCACGCGTCCGTCAATTTAAACCTGATAGATAATTAACAAGCTTTGTTAATTATCTATCAGGTTTAAATTGACGGACGCGTAACCTCAGCTTTTTTTTAGAGAACATAAAGTGTGATATGGTTCGGTGTCTACCTGAGAGGAAGCTGGTGTTGCCTCCGTCTGAGTTTTGTTTGCGGAGACAGAAGGGGCTGTCGTGGCTCTCAGGGATGCTGCGGCCACGCTCATGAAGGAGTTCGATCAATCGCCGCCGTCGCCGGAAGTTCATCCTGAACTGGAAGAGGAGCGGCCCGTCGACAAAGTGATGCTTGTTGGTGACTAACAAAGACAAATGGATGAGAAGACAATAAGATTTGTTACAGAGAGATAGAAATAAGGAGGAAGGAAGAAAAAAGCAGAAGCTTTGAAGTGATGTAATCTTTGTGAATTTTATCCCTTTATCGTGGGACAGCATTTAATGCCTCACCCCAAGTCATAAATATTTTAACAATGATTTCATCAAGCTGAGATCGCCTATCTGAACAAACACAAACAGAGCGTATCGACCCCAGCCAAACTCGTTATCAGTACAATTTTATTTGAATGAATAATAAGCTTGTCAAGGTGAAATTAAATCATATGCACCTGTCAGTTCACTGTTAAAGCTTTGATTCTATTCTAGTTTTAGATCTTAAAAAGTAAAAAACATGTATTTAAACTGGAAGATAGAAAATGTAAACTCCTTGGTGGAAAAAAAGATTTGTCTCTTCCTCTTGTTTGCATTGTGGCTCCGGAAAGTCTCTTGTCAAATAGGCTCCGAAAACGTCTCTTATGCTGTCCGTCTTATTTGCAAGTGATTCCTTTTTTTTTTACTTTCCGCATCTAATTGACGACTCCCTTGTGTCCTTATCTTGTGACCTACAACCAACTCGGTATTACCATACGAAAGCAGATACAAAGGGAATGGGAGTGACTGTCAACTGTTTGTCACACTGTATAAAAGCTGCCCTACAGAGGAGTGACGTTAAGCAATGCTGGACACCTCTCTTTGAGGGTGCATGTAGTTGCTCCTTCTTGCAAGAATAAATGTCCGATGTGTTTGATTTTGAACAAAGCCTCTTGAGTAATTTTTCCAACACTCCTAAACACACAAGACACACAGTTCACGCAATCCTACAGTTTTGAGAAGATAATTTTGTCATTTTTATCTATTGCACATTTTAAGTTTTTGCTAACCTCCTTTTATGGTTCTTGTAGTGTTAAGCATTTTATATAACCCTTCTTTCCAACCAAACACATCAGCAATCTGCTTAAAAACCCAGTTTCCTGTTTCTGGTTCTGAAAGTTAAGTATGTAAACTGTTCAAATAGGATTATTTCCATCAGAGGCTGTGCTGTAATGTCATCTCTAAAATGATTAATCAGACCGATCTGTAGAGGAGACTCCCACCCAAACTAAAAGAATCCATCAAGTGTTGGGCTCTTTAGTGTTTCTTGACCCTTATTTGCCCTTTAAAGCAGCAGTTCCTCTCAGACTACATATAAACCTCCTTCAACAACATGAAATGCTCTTATAGACGTTTTAATTTTGACTCCTGTCTCATTTACTGCATTGCTGACGGATTTAAAGCATTATATAATGTGTAGCCACATTCAAGTCATTTTTTTAAACAGCTCATTTTTACCACAAGAGATGAATCTTACTCATCGCCATACACACAAATAAAAACAATTTAAAAATACATAGCAAGATTATGTAAGGAAAAAGTTCAAATGATCAGGGGTTAAAGGCAGTTGTCCATCTAGTGCATATTATGTTATGAAAACAATTAAGTTTATTCCCCACTGTATTTTATTATTTGATTTAGGAGCAGCATAACGAGTAACAAACAATGGGTTTATGGTTAGTTTACATGCCATTTTGTTGCTGCGAGGCGACTCTCAACCCAACAAAGTCCACGTCTTTTGTATGAGAAAATGAAAAACAAAAAGAAAGTGCTATGGTCCAGCCTTTAGCACATGTTCCACTCCTCCTCACATTCATAAAGTGAAGTGTAATGCTGGTATCTCTCTGATACGGGGCGATCTTGTGTCAGTTATTGTAAATATTTACTGTGTGAAATCATGTCCAGTGTGATCACAGCCTGCTGCCAGTCTATTACCTTTGGCACAGAGATACAGCTACTCTACTCTGACCGCTTCATTTGTACATAACCTGCAACTTTTACTCATTACAGACACCGCTATGGCTGTTTTAACAACAAAAAAAAAAAAACAGCCTCCAGTGTGTCCCACAGTTAACACACTGGCCAGACAAACACAATGTGGATCCATCTAGACCTTCTATACGTCATATGTATGAATGAACGGTTTGAGACCGACCCTCTGACCCGCATAACAGGAATGCAGACCAGCTGGTCATCTCGTTCTCTTTTTATGAAGTGTTTCGAAGAGGAAGTGAGGGCCTGTAAAAACATAGAAAACTAAATAATTTGTACTTACTGTAACACAAGGGCATGAAACAATATACAGAGTGTAAAGTCCACATGTCATGTAAGTAACACTAGCACAGTTATTTCCACTACAGGATGTCTCTGAGGCCGGCAGGGAGCAGATCATGCTCTGAATTACGTTAACAAGGTGAAGTGACAACACACACAGCGCTGCCGCTGTGTCTGTGTGTGTGTGTGTGTGTGTGTGTGTGTGTGTGTGTGTGTGTGTGTGTGTGTGTGTGTGTGTGTGTGTGTGTGTGTGTGTGTGTGTGTGTGTGTGTGTGTGTGTGTGTGTGTGTGGTAGCATCACATTCCTCTGCCTTGGAGATGCTCAGCCCTACCACAGCTCTTGAGAGATGGGAGATAGGAAGTGAGTGAGAGGAGAAAGAGGGGGCAGATGGACCCACTGTGAGATGAAAGGCATTCAGGCACACGGAGATAAGCAGGCGCAGAAATAATAAATAACTTCATCACATGATAAACCATCTCTCCATCATTCATCAGTCGTTCCTTATTCTCTACTGTCAGGAAACATTTTCTCTCTGTTTAAATCTATTTATATATGACAAAATCGTGGCAGCAATTACGTGACATTATTATGATTTCTTTGCTCCTCGTAGCTATCTACAGTCTGCAATCCACTCTAAAGTACTTCAGCATGTCGACCCCCCGCTATGTTGAAGACGATACTGCGCATGTTCAATGCCTCAATTTACAGCCAAGCGCCACATGTATCCTCATCGTGCAACACGCACATCAACAAACCGGTGACACCGGCATAATTTGTTGAAATGAAAACGAAAGCCTCTTGCGCCGAGGCCGTGTTTCTTCTCCGCATTAACACACAGGCTAATCTAATCCAAGACTCGGGTGTAAAGCAGAAACATCCGAATCAAATACATTTTTTATGTCACGCGTTGAACCCACAGAAGCACAATGTGGCTCCAGGGCTATGTTTAACAAACTGCCAAACGTGAATGGTGCCGGACGCACCGCACAACGGGAGTATTACAACTAATGTACGACACATCCCGCAGGCAAACGCGTCTACGGTTAGTTAGTCAAAGAAGTTTTGAAAACTAGCTTTAAAACCTTACCAGGCCAGAAGAAGACAACAACTGCATGCTCCATCAGTACAGCTGGTCAAAGATTTCACACAGCTGGTGCTCACCATGACCTTGATTGGATTGACTTAAGGAGGGATATCAAACACACCTGGAGAGAACATGTTTGATTACGCTGCACACGAAGAACAGGCATTCACGCTCTGCTAAAAAAAAACATTTGGCTTGTCAATTACGCTAAAACTCCACAATAAACTACTCGTGATGAAATATACAAATACAGAAGACAGAGTACCTGACTACACCTCCACAGCATGAGTTCTGATTTACTTCACAAATATATTTTTTTTACTTGGTGTAAATCATTTTTAGAATCATTTCAAGATTCATGCTGCGTTCAAATGGAACTGTTGAGCTCGTGGTTACGACATGGGAAGTCGCATGCACCGTATGCTTGGCGTTAAAGTTGTTGAGTTGTAGGAACACAGTTGCTCTGCAACGTGGAAAGCGTCTAGAAGCCACAGTTTCCAATTTAGCAAGCTAAATAACGTTATTCAGGAAATGCAATGGAACCGAGGAAAAGGTGAGATCAATATTTTTCCTCAGACGTAGGCTCTTATCGAAGTTATGTAAAAAAAACTCTACATGACTAAAATTAATCATAAAAACTCTTCTCTTGTAAACGGTAAATATGACCCCATTTGAACGCAGCATTGTTTTGTGTAAAATAAAAGAGTCATAAATACATACAAAGTTATTCTGTTCATATCCTGTAATCAAGTACCTGCTGTGAGATTATTCTGGCGTTCAAATTTAATTTAATTAGGGCCCGAGCACCGATGGTGCGAAAGCCCTATTGTTATCCAAGCGATTATTATGATTCTCCGTAAACAACTGCATTTTTGGAGGCTTTATCATATTCAAAAACTCATGAAAGTTGGTACAGCCGTCTCTCCCGGCGAAAAATTTTTGTATTTTAGTGGAGTTGCGAGTGGGCGTGGCCAAATGGCTCGTTAGCGCCCCCTAAACAGATTCATTACAGAAGGAGGAATCGAACCGCCAAACCTTTTACTGAGAGGCAACAGTGCTAATCACTGCTCCACCAATGTTCACAGGTGATGGGCTGCATTGTGACAGATCTTCAAATCAGATCAAATATTCATTCAAATGCGACCAAAATTGCCACAGACATTCTTTGGATAGTAGATATACATGTTTTCAAGGGGGTCTGCAGTGATATTAAATATCTTCCTGTAATGTGTAGCTCTGCGTGAACTCCGTGAACCACTTTCTCCTGCCGCTATCTGTCCTCCTGCTAGATAGTCCAGCGGTCTACGACGCCGACTCTGAGCTGGAAACGTCCTCATGAAGACACGAGTTCCAGCCCCGCCAAGGTAACACACATGGTTCATGGTTCACTGAGGGCGAGTCCCCTTAATAAGCCACACGGTTCACAGAAAGCAAATCCCTCTAAAGGTAAGCCACATGGTTTACGGAGTCCAAGATCTCCTAAGGTGAGTCCCTCCAAGGGTAAGCCACACTGGTTTGTACGTGTAGTCATACTAATACCAAACCAAAGGTCAACAACAATACAAAACAAAAAATAGAAGTCCAAAAGTGGCTTTTTCTTTTTCATATTTCGGACATATAGTATGACACAGTGGTGTTAGAGCAGTTGCCTCACAGTAAGAAGTAACTTGAGGCCTGCATGTCAGTTCAGAAAAAGGTCATACTCCAAAAAGTCATGAAAAGTCATCCAAAATATCCCAAGTATGTCGTCCAAAATATTCAAAGAAAAGTCATGCAGTCGTCAGGCATGTTGTCCAAAAAGTGACCCAAAATTCATTTTTGTAGAGTATAGAGTATATAGTATAGTATGCAGCTAAGTTTGATGTTTCACCATGACACAAGAAGTTGATGTTTAAGGTCAAACGATGCTCCAAACCTCATGAAACTTGAGTCAAGCACCAACTCTCATGAGTTTTTGAAGATATTAAAGCTGCCAAAATAAGCCTTTTAAAAAATAAAGAAGAAAAAAAAGAAGAATAAGGAACAAGATCGAGAAAAAAAATAAAACTGCAAGCAGAAATATGCCAACCCTCGCATGTTGCACGTCGGGGAGCTGGCGGCCCCGACCCGCTGGATCCCCGACGTGAAGCTGCAAGGACCTGCATATCACTGCTTGCAGTTTTAATTTACATTTACTTAAGTACTGTAATTAAGTCAAATCGTACATACTTTCCCCATACTTTACGTACTAAATATTTGTTAACATGATATTATAAAAGATTAGAGTACCCCTATGTAATATAATTTGTACAAAACTACTATTACTTTTCATACTTTTGCTGATAAAATTTCTACACTGTACCTTAAGTAACCTTTTGAGATCTTTTATTTACTACTTTACTACTAGTAATATTTTTACATAAGTACAGACTCTAAGTACATCTTTCACCACTAAAACTACAAGCTGAACCAAACATAAAATAATACACGTTCACAGATAACATGATACTCATAGTTCCCAGCTGTAAAGTCAAAAGAACATGTGACCTCCTGGAAGCCATGACATGTGCGTCACAACTTCCTCATGTTTATTACTCAGTAAAATTCTGCAACTCTACTTACTCTTGAACATAGCCCACAAGTCAGGTCAGGTCGAGCAGAGGAGATCGAGAGAAGCAAGACGCGCGAGTAGTGAAATACAATCCCGGTCAGTGCGAGATATAATGTGGGTCAGTTCAAAACGGCTGGGAGCACAAAATGAGCAAGAATAAGTTTTAGGAGCGAAACTAACACAGTTTCCATTTTAACATTTAGAGTTAGTCTTTAGAGACCACATTAACCTATTTTTTGTTTTAGGTGGGATAGTTAGAAGATCTCGTTCAGTGTATTTTTATGAAAAGCTTTGACCGTTACCCAGATTACATCTCTCTAGACATATCTGTGATGCTAAAGAAGTAAAATGGGTCCCCTTTTTTTATATAAAATAAATAGGACATTGTTTTTTTGTTTTTTTAAGTAAAGTTAAATGCATGTGTGAAAGTGCTGTAATCAACATCTACAATAGTTATCAGATTGTAAGACCCAAAAGCTAAAACCGGTGCCACAGAGCTATATAATGTCGAGGTCTCCAGGTTAAGGACGAGCTGTATCAGCTGTCTGACAGGATCACGTAGACATGAGTTGGGACCAGTCTACAGGAGCTACTAGCTTTACTGTCACCAAGGGTAGTTCACAGACCATCAATCTGTAGACAGCATGGCTGCCAGCCAGAATATGTGCCCTTCAGTTGAAGCTGCTTTGACCAGAGGCAGCACAAGGTAATGAAATTGTTAGATGCTTGTGCAAATTATTACATTGCCTGCATTACCCAACTGAAGTTCATATGGTGAACTGAATTTGATACTTTACACATCCAGCCGTTACAGAGGAATAGGGTCATTCATTTTGAGTCATGTTTCTGGCCACCTGATGAATGCATGTCCAATGCTTATCCTCCTTTTGGCTGTTTTAGTTTCCAACAACTCCTGTGGGAAATATGTTGCTCTTCAACAGCTAAATGCTCCTCCGTGCTCACAAGCTAAAAGCCAAATCTGTCTGTCTGCCGATTGGAGGTGGGCAGGTACTTACAATTGGTTTAATCAAATTATGTTTTACAGCAGCATGAAGCAGCTGAGAAAACGACACAAATGAGAGCGGTAAGAGTGAACCAAAATATTCAAGTTATGGGCTAAAAAAACAAAAAAAACAAAAAAAAAACAATGAACTAAAACACAATGCATCCAAAGCCCCAAACACTGCACCTCCACCATGTATAGAAATCCAAAGCTGTGTTGCCTGGTTGCCAAGCTATCACTGGACAATCACTGTTTGGGGGAAGGGTTTAACAAATAACCAACACTGTGGGTTCCTCACCATGAACAACTTCATTCACAGGCAAGCAGTCATTGCTAACAAAAAAAATATTTATTGTATCTAGACATGTCCCTTTCCAGTCCAAAGGATCAAACAGTGAAAAGTGCAAAAGTGTGCACCCCCCTCACCATGCTGGATGATGCCATGCTCAAGAAGCCTCCGCCCCAGCTGCTCGGTCTCCTCCCGGGTCGCCATCTCCCCCTCCTGCAGCAGCCAGTCAGTGAACTCAGAGGCCACCAGAGTCCGTTCAAATGACCCGCCCTCCTCCTCTCTGGTCTGTAATAAGTTGTTCTCTGTGTTCATCAGCCTATGGAGAGAAAAGAGCAAACGTTTGTTAATCACTTGTTAGGAAGTGGAAAATGAGTCAAAAAAGGTGATTCAATCTTTGCCTTAAACTCAATCGCACACACAGTGGCAGCTGGATGGTGAAAGTTTGGCTTTATAGAAACTGAATAAAACAATGTCACAATTCAGCCCAGAAGTCAGTTTGGTTTTAAATCAGTTTAGCATCTACAGCACAGTAATAATTCTCCTAAAAAAAAGCAATGTGAATATCCTTAAACAGTCATTTTTAAACGCCCAATGTCTCCCCAGTAACAACCTGTTTATGGTACACAGAGTACAGTACATACTTAGCTGATGGAAAACAGAGTAAGCTCTCAAGAATTCTGCAACAATTATAATTGATAGCCATAATATAAACCTTCTTTCTCTGTCCAAGACTTGAAACTTGGGTTTGTGTAAAAAGTAAAGTTTCCCCAGACGGAATATCCAACATAGAAAATCTTCCAAACCAGCAGATCTGCCCATTTCTCCACTCAGTAATCTGCACAGTCAAAATACATGAATAGACATCTGTAACTGTCTCCAGATTAGCACTTCAGCCACAGAAGTGGAGGATTGAGAGTGACTCTTAAAGCTAAATTTGTGTTATTCCTAGAACCTCACACACCCAAACTACAGATTATATTTGCACGATTACAAGGTAATTACATCAAGAAAAACCTTCATCGCAGCTGGATGTAAAAGCCCAAACATCTTTTTCACAACAGTGAACATCCATTATCTATACCCGCTTTATCCTGAAGAGGGTCACGGGGGGGCTGGAGCCTATCCCGGCTCACATTGGGCGAAGGCAGGGTTCACCCTGGACAGGTCACCAGTCCATCACAGGGCCAACACATAGACAGACGGAAACAAAGATCATTCACACCTAAGGGCAATTTGTAACCTGAGACGCATGTTTTTGGATGGTGGGAGGAAGACGGAGTACCCGGAGAGAACCCACACAGAACATACAAACTCTACACAGAAAGTCCCAGGATTCGAACCCGGAACCTTTTTACTGTGAGGCGACAATGCTAACCACTGCTCCACTGTGCTGTCCTCACAACAGTAAACATTTACTTACTAAAACCTAAAAAACATCACAAGTTAGTCTGAGTTTTACTGCTGTTTTTTTTCCTGTTTAATTTATTGATATATGTCTATATAAGATGATTACATTAAGTAGTTGGTCTTTTCTCAATGGCACCATGTAACAGACTCCAACAAAAAAAACAAGACAAGTACACACTTGCAAAAGTAGCAAACTGCTGACGCTTTCACAATGAATGCCACTCTCTTAAAAACACATTCACGCCCGTCATTTACACCCAAACACTGTTCCCTGCACACTCACACAATGTAAAAGAGCTGTAATAGCTTTACAAGAAACAATACGTTGTCTGTGGTACACCTGAACATGTCATAACATGTGCTAGCAATGAACTGGAAGATCAAAAAGACATTCAACTCTCCCTGTCTTCGTTTGGCTGTGTTTCACCGTCACAAATTATATCCCCAAATTGTTTTATTGCCCCATCAATCATTCACTGATCCCATAAAACCCACACAATGTGATAAAAAACAGACAATATCGTGTGAATGGAATAGCAGCTTGGAGATATGTAGGAATGCTCACAATATTCAACGACATGAATTTATGGAAAACTCAAAGTTGCCAGATGAAGACACCAGACACATCCTAGAGCTGAGCAATCAGGCTTCAGGCAAACAACCATCAGTTTACTCTAATTAGACCAGTCCAAACAGGAAAGAGGAACCAGTGCTTTCAGTCTGTTTGACAATGAACAGAGAATCTCTAAAACTGTATTAATTTAACTACAGAGGAGACTGTTTCTATGAATTTCCACCAGATCAGTCAAGAAATGGTTTACATAAGGACTGGAAAATGGGGAAACAATTTAGCATGGCTTTGTCCACAGGTACAAACATCTGATCACCAGCACCTCTAGAGTCCCGTACAATCCCAGGGTCTCCACTACTTGCCTAGTAACTGCTGCCAGCCAGGAAATGTGGCACATAAGCCAATTTAAAAAGGTAAATTGTCATTTTTACACTTCAAATTTGTTTGGATTAAACAATCAATGTATAGCATGTTAACTAATGAGCTTCAGATGTGCTGGTAGGGAAACTGTTATCCCATGGTAATCCACTTCCTGCCTTCATGCTTAGCTAAGCTACTGGCTGTAGGGTTTAATGTTATCAATGGAGGTTGGTATCAAGGTTCTCCTTTAACTGTCCGTAGGTAAGCAAACATGTGTATTTACCACAATTTTAAACTCTTTTGTAAAGACTTTGTGTGCATGGATAATTCATAAGACTATAAATATGATGCATGTAGCAGGCAGGTTTGGGGTGACATAGAAAAGCCACTTATTGTTTATACATAAAGGAGGAGACAAATTGATATCTTATTGAATACAGAATATTTGTGCCCAAGCCATTAGTGCCCAGAAGAACAGATTTTGTGTTGGTTAAGCTAAATGGGGACGCTAATAAATGAAATGAAGCTGTAGGAAACCTAAATCAGGTGCAGCTTGTAAAAAGCCTTCTCTCTGATCGAGAGTCCTTTTGGCCTGGACTGTCCTCTTAGTAAGGTTCATTCAACTACGACTGATGATGAGAAAGCTGCCCACTCACAGTTCAAGAGTAAAAACTATAATACTGTCGTTAAACTCGGTCCCAGGGTCACCCTGTGTTCCTCGAATTTCAACCCTGATTTGAGTCAAAAATAGAACATAAAACTGGTCCAAGGTGCACAGCCACAACTGCTCAAGTCTTCCAGTCATGTCAAGTCAACACACGACAGAACACGTGACTGGTTTGCATGTCAC
Source organism: Brachyistius frenatus (assembly GCF_029030835.1). NCBI lineage: Eukaryota > Metazoa > Chordata > Actinopteri > Embiotocidae > Brachyistius > Brachyistius frenatus. Next base: position 5,419,796 of record NW_027210613.1, read on the forward strand.
ATGTTGATGGATTGGAGCTTCAGCAGAACTGCTACGGCCCAAATTAGCAGCGGGCATCATAATACAAACATTGAAAGAAGAGAATATAATGTTCCATGAGACCCGACTGTGTACACGATGCCTTTTAATCCATTTAAACACGCTAAGTCAACAGATCATGGTACGCTAGCTCAAAGTGATTCACTCAAAGTACTGTACTCTGAGCTTTGAATAATGGCAACTTGAGTAACACTCTGCATTATTCATTACCTGAGACTACACATATGGTATATAAATGGATCATGCTAACTTAAAGTGGGACAACTGGAGCTCCCATGACCTGTATATGCACTCAGAGCAGTTGCTCAGTCAGCATAGCTAACTGAGCCTGAGTGGTGTCCAGTGAGGTGTGGTTGTAGGATAACCAGGCTTTTCCCTGATCTCACAGTTGGTCTTGCATGAAGGTGGAACAATGATGACTCTACAGCCGTACAACAAATCTTAAAACAAATAATGCTGCTTTAAGGGGCCTTTTAGGGGCAAGTAAGATCACTATACAGTAAGCAAGCTGCTGCAAAGCAGGAACAGAAAAAGCTGAATGTAAAGATTTGATTAGGTTTTGAGTTTAATTATTTAATGCAGAGTCGAAGTGATTACTAAATATAGCTCATTTCGAAGTAGAGCTGAGGTAGAGTTAAAAAGTACAGAAGTATAAATATTCAAAATACACGGTGCACAACAGTGTATTTACAGGTAGATCTGGTATGTATGCACAGGTCAATAAAACAGTTAAATGTGCCAAAGTACAAAGAAAAGTTGCATTATTCTAAATATGAGATACTGATTTGTATAGATGCAACTTGTCCTTATTATAGTATATGATTATACTGTGTTATATCTTTCTTGTTTAGGTTAGTTTGCTTGTGGGTTTGGTCTCAGCAGCGGTTCAAGTTTCTGGCCTAGAGCCCCTATTTACAGAGTATGAATAAATTTGTTGCTATCTCATAATATTCATGCAAACATGACTTTATGATTCCCTTTTAGCTGCGTTGTAGCTACTTCTCAGCTAAACGAATCCTACTGTATGTATTTCCATGACACAGCCTGTACCGACGACACAGACTGTTAACAAGCCTTAATGACATATAAAATCAAATTAGTTTTATTTCTAGTCTTTAGTCTCAGTTACAGCCTCCAAAGGCTCCTCACTGATACCTGATGGAAAAACAAATGATTAATGAGCCTTACTTACTACTCAGGGATTTCAGTACACATCAGCACCATTATAATCAAGCTTTAGACCTGAAATGTTTGATATTAATGTTAAAATGTGCTTTGTTATTAACCTTGTATAAATCATTAGCATTATTATGACCTTCTCCTTTTTGCCAAAAAAACAACAACGATATAACACCAGTCACCAGTTAGTCATGTAAAAGGTTAGCCCCTATCAGTTATAACATTGCATTAGTATGTTTAGGAACGAAAGGTTCTGTTGTTAATCTCAATGTAGCTGCATGTATTGTATGAATGTATCCGACAGAAGCAAAGCAGAACAGTGGTTAAGTGTGATGGATGTCTGGAATGCAGAAAAACTGGCCAGTAGTAACATAAAATATACACCATTTTTTCCGTTGCAAAACCACCAGTACGGTCCTTTAAGGACTGTGGTTCCAAGACGCTGACAAAAGGTCAGACTACAGGGCAGCCTGGGGAATGAAAAACAGCCTTTGTTGTTTTAAACCGAGGTGTTTTCTAGCCTTGAAGAGTCCTGTGGAATCGACAAACAGCATTGTCGGCCTCTACCACTCTCACAATAATAATCACACATGCTTAAGTTCACACTGATGTAGCAATCAGCCATACAATAAAGACATGTGCACACAGATTATAACAAAAGTAGAGCACATGGACAGATTGTCCATAAATTGCATTTCAGGTAAATGTTTTAGCAAAGCTTCAACCTTTCTAACTGCTGCTACTGCTGAGGTGTCCTTCACCAAGGCACATAATACATGGCTGCTCCAGTGAAGCCACAAATACTGGACCATTGACTGCAGATGTGAACGTAGAGAATGCTGAGTGAATCTATCCCAGATAAATAAGGATTAAATAAAGTAGCTGCACTACATATATTGTTTTAACATGTGGACAGAATGAGCTCGGGATTAAACCGCCCTCCCTGTAATAAGAAGACGTCCTGCTCAACCACACGGTCAGATGGATTAATCTATTCAAAAGTGTTTTTTTTATTTTTTTTTTTAGTTTAATATCAGCAAGACTAAATCATGTGTATGAAGTCTACAGAGTCTCTCCCCCCCTCCCCCACACACACACGGTGAACTATGTTTTAAATTCTCCTCTCTGCCTAACTCTGTTGCTTAGGAACTGCTGTCAAAACAACTTCTTTCTGTAGTTTGTTTATTGGACTTTGTTAATGTTGTTTTGACAATCAACAGGTATCTGAGATCAATGCACGTGTGAGGCAGGCTGTTTATTTTTGCAATGGAAAGAGATGGCTGAAGGGAATTGTACTTTATGTAACATAATGTATGGCCATGCAGTATGTACCGTATGGTGGGAGGTTTAGCATGTACACAGATCTATTCAGTAAAGGACAGTCTAATGTACAACCACATCAGTCATGGTTAAATTCACTCTTTGTTATGAGACTGGCAACACTATCTTTTGGTTGACAATGAGGACCAACACGTCCCAGGATATGTCAAACAAGGCAGGTAAAAACAAAACAAAAAAAATTGTTGGGGTGTGGTGTGTCCTGTGTATTCTAAAACCTAGTAAAACAATATCACCGACTTAATCTGTGCAGTGTTTTGGTGAGCAAACTACTCACTATAGAATAAAATCAGACATTGTTGTAGTGTTGTGAAAACAGGAAGCAGGAACAACAATTTTCCCTGAATGGTTGATGTTCGCACTTTGCAATGAGGCACGAGACATGACTGGTGTTTTTTATGGTGAAGGACTGTTATTTGTGTTATTTGTGCCTTAAGTGTGGCTGTGAAGCAAATCTGGTTCACAAGAAAGCAACCACCAGTGTAAGCTTTAGTGTGTGTGTGTGTGTGTGTGTGTGTGTGTGTGTGTGTGTGTGTGTGTGTGTGTGTGTGTGTGTGTGTGTGTGTGTGTGTGTGTGTGTGTGTGTGTGTGTGTGTGTGTGTGTGTGTGTGTGTGCGCGCGCCATGGTGATTACGTAAACACACAGCTTTGAGAGCTGAGATGACAGATGTCTCCCCTTCTTTCTCTTATGCAACGACTCAGCGATTGTGTGAAGAAAAATAGATCTCTGTTTATAAGTGTGTGTCACTGTGTACATGTTAGAGAGGCATATAACAGTTTGCTGCTGTGTTCGGTTGGCGCAGAAACTAAAATACGTAAATCCAAAATCATAAGAGATACCACTGATACACCAGCAACAGAAAGAGGTGGAGGCACACAGAGGAAGACTTTGGTGTTTTTCTAGCAATTACTTGTCTCATCAGTATTGGGAAAAACAATATCATAGGTAGAAAGTTGATGACATGAGTCCCATCATGGTGCCCTCCTCTAAACAGAGCCCATCTCTGAACAAACTGCTATGAGTCATCTCTTGTTAAGATGCTTCCAAAATCCTCTAATTTTCCTCCTCCTGCAGGCTTTTATCAAAAAAAAAAAAAAAGAAGAAACAGCCGAGCTCAATTCACATCACTCTAATTTAACAGAATCCAATTAACCAGCAAAACAAATTCTCCATTACTGACTTGTGGTGGTATTTCTGATGTACTCAATCAGCATGCTGAGGAGAACAGCACTAACAAAGAGAAGCAAGGCAGGAAATACATAGATGGGATGCGCTGTAGATTGTCAAGTGGCCATGAAGCTCTAAAAGTTTTAAATGGCATCATCAGATTTCAAAGTCAATGCTCATCAAATCAGCAGGCTTCACCAGTCCCATTAAGGAAACACGTCGTATTTACATCAGTGCATCACAGGAAACCAATCACAGAGGTAATGGAAGGATACGCCTGCGGGAATGTGGAGTATATCATTCAATAACATACCACAATACACTTTATGACAAAGTAACTCTTTAAAGCTGATTGCAAGTTTAGGTTTGGGTGTATTCCTTTATTGTGTATGTTTTATAATACAACATCATGTTGAATTTATTTGTCGTAAGTATGTTTAAGAAATGAGACACTCCAGCTATGCATCAGCCACTACCTTTTTACCACATCAGATCTAATTTATGTATTACTTTAGGTGAAAAGATTAATATTTTGGGAACGTTGCCTTCTTGTCAAAAGTCAGATGAAGGGATTGAGACCATTATCATGTCTCGGGCTGCATGTGACATGAAATTCTGTCAGTACGCTCTCTTTTGTCTCTGGACTGCCGAGGGTCATTCGCCCAGTCCACTTTCGGTGGCTCACGGCAAAGATGTTGCCATCCATTGCTCTTCCTGTGGCTTTCACGAGGGTTTCCAGAGGGACACGAGTCCGCTGCCTGGGCCTCTTGCCGCCCACGTCTGCAGACTTCCCCCGGTAGAGGCTGCAGCAGGCAGGGGCCGACGTAAAAACGTGCCGTAGTCGGGCCTCGCTTCCACTCGGATGACCCTGTGTCCCCTACCAACTCCACCTAAGCTCCAGGCTTCCTGCTCAGAGGGCTGCGACTTGAAGTCGGGCTGCAACGTCGTTGACCGTGGCAGCAGTCGGTTAGCTCAGCATGAAGACTATCAAAGAGGAATGGGCTAGCTTGGCCCAACATCAGCCTCTATACACCTGTAAAGCTCACTGATCATCTCAGTAACTTCTACCTGGAACCCTCAGCCAAAACATAACCATCCAGCACATTAACCCCTGTTCACGGCAAAAGTTCATTTTTACACTATTATTCATTCTTTAATTAGTAACCGATTGTGTTCCCTTTGGACAGAGACAGTCAGACTGTTTCCAATCTTTATTCTCAGTGAAGCTAACCTGCTGCAGCCTGTAGCTTTATATACTGTATGTAAGAGTGGTACCAATCCTCTCGTCTAACCCTTGGCAAGAAAGAAAAGATGCATGTTTTCCCAAATGTCAAACTATTCCTTTACAGCTCCAGTCAAAAGGTAAAAGAGAAAATCTTCCTTCTCAGAGCAACACCATGAAGAACATTGATTGGATGTGTGTGTGTGTGTGTGTGTGTGTGTGTGTGTGTGTGTGTGTGTGTGTGTGTGTGTGTGTGTGTGTGTGTGTGTGTGTGTGTGTGTGTGTGTGTGTGTGTGTGTGTGTGCCGGTGCTTGTGTATGTCCATACTTTTCATAGATCCTCTGCCCCCTCATGAAGACCTTGGCTTCACTGTCCAACGGGAACGTGCCGTCGTCCTTTCTGAAGCGATAGAACAGCTTCATGTCTTTGAACTCACGGTGCTCGTCGCACACTGAAAACACATCGTGCAGGAATTACACAGCAGTGGGAGAAAAACATGGGAGACATAGAGCCAGAACAGGAAGAGCAATCGCTAAAATCTAGACATCAGTACTGAATTAATCTACAGCTCAGTTAAGTTGGCTATGTCTAAACATTAACTAAAGAGAAGTAGGAAGCCTTCTCCTCTCTCTGTGTGTCCAGTTAGATGGGAAGTAGCTAGAGAGACAAACTGGACAGGAGCAATGGAGAACCATCCATTAAGAGGCGCTGCTTGTTCCCAGAAAATGTCAAGAAAGAAATAGAGAGAGCAAGAGAGGGAGAGAGACCCTTGCTGTAATAGAAAGTGGAAAAGAGAGGGAAAGTACACACATGACAAACTGGACGCGCACACACACTCACTCACTCACTCACTCACACACACACACACACGGCTGAGTCTCACCATGGTGAATGATGCTCTGGTCTAGAAGTTTCTGCATGATCTTGATGGCCGTGTCTCGGTCTGAGGCCTCCTTGTGTTCGATCAGCCAATCAATGAGCTCCTTGGCTACAAAGCAGTTCGGGTAAGTTCGAAGGTGGTGCCGCCGATCCTTGATCACCTTCGCCTCATGGAGCCGCAGTCTGGACACGAGCAACCAGAGGAAAAGAGAATTAGATGAGGACCATGGTTTTGTTGTTTTTCTGGAGTGAGTGCTCATTAAAATGAAAGAACGTGTTGCACCCTGTGGGCCCTCCACCCAGGATAAACATCAGGTTTGAGGTGCATTATAAACAAGGTGACAGGCCGGATTGGGGGCCTGGGCTGATCCCTGGTGGTGTAGACTAGATAGACTAGAGTAGACAAGGATATTGTCTTCTAAATACAATTTTAATTTCTAAAAAATGTTTTTTACTAGATTAGATTTTTACTTTATTCATCCTACAGTTATTTTTAATGTATTTTTAAGCTTCTGTAAAGCCCTTCGAATTGTCTTGTGTTTGAATGATGTTTTTAATAGTTTTGGGGCAACAATGGATCTCTGTGGCACAGAGGACAATATGCAATATGTATATATAATATATAACTATTTCTCCTTTTTAAAAGGTCCCATATTGTATGAATTCAGATTCCTTATAAGGTCTATGAATACTGTCAAAGTGTCAAAACCCTCACTCCAATGAGAAATTAACAGAGTCTGCATTCGGCGATTGAGCTGTTTATACTTCTGTAAAATTGTGATGTCACAAACTCACGCTCATGTCATATCTGCTCTCAGCACGGCCCACTGTCCAACCTTGAGAAAACCCTGAGCAGTCATACTGTCAAAAGACAAAAAGAGGAAGAGAAACCTCTGATTGGCCTGAGCGTGCGTCATTGAGAAGGAGACTGTCACTGATATCAATGCGCCTGAAAGACATAGACACAGAACAGCCTGTTCTTGTAGAGCTCCAGAGAGAAGCTTAAAAGAAGAGATGTAAAACTACATTGAAAGGTTTATTTTTATTTTAACTTAAAACCGCAAAAATATCTTCCTATGGATATATAGACTGCAAATAAAACACCAAAAAAAGTGTCAAATATGGGACCTTTAAAGCTTGCTGTCTATTTTGTGTTTCCCTTAACTAAGTGAGATGCATATAATATGAGTCTTTAAGATAAATAATCTTCAAAAGTAAAAAAAAAAAAAAAAAAAACATGGTTTAATAATCTCGACATACAAGGTCAAATGTTGGTTTACAAAAAAAGATCGAGCAAATCAGTCCTTTAGAGTTAAGGTGAATGTCTGTTTTTTTAAACAGTCTGCAGGGATTTATAATGTGACAATATCACATGGTGGCACGATAAAGCTTTCATGCTTCTATAGACAGCCTCGATGCTGGTTTCCCATCATTACAGTGACCTCCACCTGAACCTGCATACTGTGAAACAGCACACTCCAGCCTCAGCCAAGCTTCCTGCAGCTAGCTGGTTCCACTCCATGCTGAGTCGGTGTGCAGCTGGCTAGTATCACTCCGGATTAGCAATGACAGCCCAAGTCGGCCCGACTATTCTGCCAAGACTGGAGAAGGGCAAACAAATTCAGCTGAACAACATAGACACTTTACATCCAAGCAGGCCAAACATAATCCTCTCTCTTCGCACAGCTTTGGAGAGTTTCAGTCTAATGTACCTGTAAAATGATTCAAAAGAAGCTGTAAGCCAACTCGGTTCTTAAATCTGCGTCGAATCAAACAATGACAGGCAGGAGTATTTCTGAAAATCTCTCTGGCTCCCAGTATGCCGAGTCCCAGGCTGAAAACATTTGTGAACCCTCGCCCTCCATCAAACTCTGCCATGGTGCAACAAACTCTCTATTCACACTATGAACTGGTCACGAGACTCACTACAGCAGCTGCATGTGCCTCTGTGCCATGATAGCCGCCTCTGTCTATTTTTACGTCCTGTGCCTGAAACAGATCTGCTGAGACGCAAGCAGTAGACATGATGAGACGCAAATGTGCAGTAAGATATATAAAAAAAAATTAAAAACCACCCAGTGTGCTGTTATCAGTATCAGGAACCGTGTCATTCATGCTCCATGAGCTTCACTCGTGATAAAAATGAACAAACAGAGGTGTGGACACCTGCTTTGATATCAGATGTGTTTCATATCAGGTCTCATTTGATCCTCAAGGACACTGCTGCTCAATAAAATGAAATTGACTTTCTCTGTCTCTTAGATCATCCTTTTTGGTGTGAGCTATCAAAGTACAAGGCTAAATCACACCGTCTAGGTAAAACACTGAGAATATCAAGTCATTGAACTGTCAAGGGAGTCTTCAAACTGTACAGAGAAACAAAGGTAAGAGTTACAGTAGCAGCCAAGTGAGACAGCTACAGCATTATTGAGTTAAAAGCAAATATCTGCATTTAAACATGCTCAAGATGACAATGCAACATGCTGATACTGATTAAGTATAATGTGTACTATGTTCTGTCCAGTGACATGTATTAGGGACGGGTATTTGAAGCAAAAATACTATTCACTGGAATTTATTCGACCATGATTGAGAGACTCACCTCTCCTACCCCCCACCACCTCCCGTTTCGGCGCGCACACAAACACAACGAGAGGCAGGGAGCCCCATTAATGCTCTAAACTCGGGCTCAACAAATGCTATCAAACTTCGCCAAAGTATGTCTTTAGCCATTATCTTTGGGACGAGGACCGTTTTCTGCTCTGCGTGTGTAACATGAACTTGCTTCATCTGGTGACAGCTGGGCTGGTAGCATTGATTGTTGATCTGTGATTGGACCGTCTGATCGGCGAGTTTCTCTAAAATGACTCATCATAGCTTGCTGTATGCTGATGCTAGTTTTCCTGCCAGACTTTGCCCTGTGCTTTATTTTCACAAAACTGGCTTTTCATGTTTTTCCTCTCTGGCTGTTGCATCTGATTTCACTGCTCCACGCACGTACAACCGACACACTTGGTAGTAACTTCTTCGGTAGTTGCCAAAAAGCTTTTAGGCGCAATACTGCCATCTTCTGGCAATAGTGACACGTTAATATCAGACGCCGGTGGAAAAACAGGGAAAATATATATTTAAACTTTATTTTGGACCCACAAGAGGGTCCATAGAGAAAACAAAACATACAAAAATAAAACCGCTATAATGGATGATGAAAACAAATATTTGTTTCTTGCTCTTGTTTGCATTGTGGCTCCAGAAAGTCTCTTGTCAAATAGGCTCCGAAAAGTTTCTTTTGTTTCCTCTCTCTTATTTGCATTGTGGCTCCAGAAAGTCTCTTGTCAAGTAGGCTCCGAAAAGCCTCTTCGTTTTCTCTTTTATTTGCAAGTGATTCCTTTTGTTTTACTTTCCGCATCTAATTGACGACTCCCTTGTGTCCTTATCTTGTGACCTACAACCAACTCAGTATTACCATACGAAAGCAGATACAAAGGGAATGGGGGTGAATGTCAACTATTTGTCACACTGTATGAAAGCTGCCCTACGGAGATCTGGGAGCATTGCTGGACACCTCTCTTTGAGGGTGCACGTAGTTGCTCCTTCTTGCAAGAATAAATGTCCGATGTGTTTGATTTTGAACCAAGCCTCCGAGTAATTTTTCTAACAATGGAAAAAAACAGAGTGCAGCTCTTCCTCTGGCTTGTTTAAAGTCATGATGCTGTTCCCAGACTCATCCAAGCGACATGAAATTGCAGGCGACATAAGATTATATATATATATATTGAGACAAGATGATAGACATAAACTATTGACTTTTTATTTTGATTTCATGACTTTTCAAAGATGTGAAAATCACGACCATTCCCAAGGTTTCATCCAATCAGAAAGCAACGTTTTGGACAAATTAAAATTCTGACCTGATGACGGTGAATAGTGAAATTCATAAATGTTTGTGAAGGTTCATGGCAGTCCATCACCAGTGAGACAGTTAACTCAAAATAAAAAAAATATCAGCCTCACTGTGGCTCTAGAAGAAAAGTCATGGTGACACCAAAGACAATAGACTTCATCCTGTGGGGGCTGCAGATGTCCGTAGCAGATTTCATGGCAGTTCATCAAATAGTTGTGATATTTCAGTCTGGACCAAAGTGGTAGATTGACTGACAGAATGTCTGCAGAGGAGGCAGATACAAGCAGATATAGAGACAGAGAGCACGCCTAGTGTGTTGCAACCTCGAGTCCTTTCGCCCAGAACAGCAGCGTCTCAGAGGACAGCCACCCCAACCAACCGTTCACTGACACCAGCCACGCTGCCAGCTGGCAGCCTCCCTGTACAGCTGTGCCAAGGACACCAACACACAGCATACAATGATGAACAGGGAAACACACTCTGGGGAAAAGAGTACACTGAAGAGGCAAACTATTAATCTCTTAAGGAGATGACTTTATTCCCTTTTTATGGTTCTTCAGAGCACAACAATGTTACAAAGTGTGCTTCTTCAAAAAAATAGCAAAAGATCTAACTCCGTTTTTCACACTCAGCTGGGAAAAAAAAAAATACTCAGTTGCCTATATTTTGCTCGTAGTTCAGTAGGGGGCTGAAATTCCAGTTATTGGTGCCATCCTTCAAATGCTGGGCTTTTATGTATTGCTGGGGGGCACGAGGCGGTGAACTCCACCGGGGTTATGGAGCTTTTCTCATACAAAGGGTACACAGGTCGAAGGGTGCAGCATATCATCAACACTGCCAGAGTTCTCGGTACAATTCCCTGCTTGGATAAATGGGCGGGGCATGATCATGGCATGGAGTTAGTAGGTTCATCATCCTCTGTGCAGGCTCAATGGCCACTGTATTAGTGGCGCAACACAAATGCACTTCACCAAAACAGTAAAGCAAAAGAGGATCTTGCAGAATGTAGAGATGAGAGTAGGTGAGGAGCAGCAGTGTGCACGAGCAGGGCTGTGCACGCGTAGATGTCTTTGTTTGGCTGTGCATGCTGCAGTGGGGCTGAAACTGCCTGCATGTGCCTGTTTGTAATGAGGGAGAGGATCTACATGCACGGTCATTAACCTACTGTCTAACAGCCTGCAACGCCCACTTCTCTCATTAAGTGTGTCATGCCCTATCATGTCCTTGTTCTTCAGGACCACAAAAGCAGGAAGGATTGAGCATGAAAGCAACGACAATTTTTTTTTGTTGTTATATTCATATGGGGTTTACTAAGAATTGCATGTATTGCTTCATACTATAAATGTGTCAGTTTGTAGAAGATCTTGACAATAATACTTCAAACAACAAGGTGTGCCCTACAGCCGACAGCACACGGAGTCGGCGGGGTCGTGAATCCGGACATACCTCAGCTGCTCTCCGGTGACGAGCACCTCGGCCAGCCGCTCCAGTTCTGCAGCCTTCTTCTGCATGGTGTTCCCGATCCCGTCCATCTCCCTGCTGACACAAGGGGCACACACCAGGGGTGGTTTTGTGGCCAAACAGCCACACACACACAAAGACATCACTCTGCACTGGGGAAATGCATGATCAGCCTTATATTTTGAGTAAAAATGTGCACCAGTAGCTTTTTTTTTTTTTTTTTAGCTGGCAAACATACAGAAAGAATAGAGACTGCACTGAAAAACAAAAGGCATGCAGGCATCCACGCGGTAATGATCTCAGAGGATAAACAATACACTGGCACCTCGAGTTTTTGGGTGTTTTTTTTTTTTTGCTTACCTTTCAAGCACCATGGAGAGCAAAAAGAAGAGTTGGTCAATTATTCCTTTGATGAATCAGGAAGACGATTGTTCCATCCCAGGGGACATATGCACCAACACACGGGAGTCAGAAGTGACAGAAGTCCGGGCAGCGCCTCAGTGCGCCAGCAGCCCCATCGGAAACCGTCCACATTCAATTTCTCGAAAACCTCCACGGAATGTCTCTTCACATGCTCATTAATGCAGCAGTCTTTGTGTGAATCCCCCCCATTGATCTGGCGCTCTTCGGTTGCACAGGTTTGGAGAAAACAGCACTCTCCCGTTCACCTGCTGGGTTTGTTTGTCACCGACACACCACCACACGGGCTGAGCGCACGTTTCCACCACGGTGCAAGCCAGAGCCTATCTCAGAGCAGCCCCCGCATTGGGAGGACTCTGCTGTCGTCACTGGGGGAGTTAACCGGAGGGGCGGGGTTACAGAGGCGCGTGGGTGCGCTCGATTCATGTACCGCCTGCCTCTGGGAGGAACGAGCGGTGGGACTGGTGGGACATTAAGATGTGCTTATAGCAGTAATTAATTATGGAATAGAGTGTCTACAATTTTTAACTTTACCTTTTTTTTTTATATGTAAAGCAGGCAGGGTAATTTGTAACTGTCAACCATCAATGTCAAGCTTTTCTGAACAGACTGAAGTCTAAATTGTGTTGATAATCTTGTTAACTCCAAGAAGGGGACGTTTCCACCTTATTTAGCTCTATAAGTATAGAATATAAAAATATTTGTAATGTAACTATATAACTGGGAAGGTGAGATTGACTGTTTTCCTTCTTGCTGCCCACCTTTCAATCTATTTTGGATCAAATGAGAACAAGTTTCCACCCACTGAGGCTATGAGGCTGATTTTTTTTTTTCTTTCAAAACTGCTTAAATGTGATCATTTAGAGTGGCCTTTTATTTACACAATGTGAATTAATTCCTGACTCCTGACTGAATCTACTCTGAGAAAAACAAAATAGGATTTTCTCAGTGACAATTCACCTCCACAAATATTACATCTGTCCCACAATGCAAATGTTGTGCCAAGTCTGCATCATATAGTTAAATAAGATGGAAATTAAATGACCTATACAAAAGAAAGACACAACACTTTAAAGTAAAAACAATACAAATCGAAAGGGTGCAACGTCCAATAATAAAAAAATTAAAAAAAAACACTACATTAAACAATACTGGCCATATTTGTGATATAAAACTTTATTCCTTGTAGCCAAAAAAAGTCTAACTCAACTATCAATTCCCTTGTGATTGTGATTTTAATACTCCTAATTGACTCCCATATATTGATTACAAAATCATAACAACAATGGACATCCAATGATCCTCCCAACATGTGAGCAGGCTGTAGCTGCACAAATACAAGAGCACAGACATGCAGGCTGCCTACATGTGTTGCTCAATGTGTCAAACATGTAAAATTAGTTGAAACATGTCCAGAGAGAAGAGTGTTATCTCTGTGTTAGACCAGCTAATCTTATGCAAACAAAGTAATCCTTTTCTCAACCTAAAATCATGCTTTTAGAGAGTAATCGATACCCAACGAAACAAACTGCATACAGTAGGCCTATTAGTCTAACACCATTCAGATCAATGCAGTTAAAAGCAGAACAGCACAGGATTTTAATATACAAGACAACTCTGAATTTAATGTCACTATTCTGTGGAGTCTGTGAACATAAAACCAGCGCTTCCACCCAGGACAGATGAAGTCATCATTGGCTACACAACTGTGTGTGTGTGTGTGTGTGTGTGTGTGTGTGTGTGTGTGTGTGTGTGTGTGTGTGTGTGTGTGTGTGTGTGTGTGTGTGTGTGTGTGTGTGTGTGTGTGTGTGTGTGTGTGTGTGTGTGTGTTTTGTATTCTGCAGACTAATGGTATTTTTGGTGAATATTCTCAGTGAGTAGCTATCGTTTGAATATTATGACCCGAAAACCTACTGTGTGTTGAAGTGAAAAAGAACCCCAAAAAAATCCACAGATGAAAGCTTAAAAAAAAAACTCTTCCTCTTAATTCACCTATCCTTCTGGTTTCATCACTTAGATTTTCCTACAATAGTGATGGCTTAGTATTTGTTTGTTTTTTTTAAATTGCTCTTTAATCTGTCAAGGATCGCCGGTGCAAACTCTAGGCATTTAGTTGACTGAGAGTACCACCTACTGTAAAAGTCTGTCTGTAACAGTGTGGCTCTAGCCGACCCATCGAGCATTTTATGGTCCGACAGCGACACCTGCTGGCTAAAGAGGGCATTACAATAACCCAAAGGAGGTGGATTATTATCAGGACATTTATTCGCCCTGGCAAAGGACTGTTGAGCTGTTGCTACTAACCACGAAATCATTCACAACGTGACATTTGACTGTTGAAAAATTCGGGATTTTTTTTTTTATTTTTTCAATGTTCAATATGAGTGCTAATTGATCTGGGTTCGTGCTAAGGGATTATAATGTAGCCTCCGATTTTCTACAAATGAACAGATATATTCTTACAGCTGCTATACTAACCAGACTGTAATTAAAACTTCTTTTATTCGACGCAAGAAAGAGACATCGAAACCACAGGGCTACCGTAGTGTAATCATGTTTTTCTTACTTCCGCATTCTTAGGTGTCGTCCGCTGGGCCAGTGGCGCAATGGATAACGCGTCTGACTACGGATCAGAAGATTCTAGGTTCGACTCCTGGCTGGCTCGATCTTTTTTTTTTTAATTGGTTTAACTAATAAGTCATAAATAATGACTATCGACACGTAATAAAATGTGTAAACTTTCAAATTAACAGAAATTACGTGTTCGGTTTTAGTGTAACCTTGTACTTCGTTGAACTGTATCATATCCCACACTCACGCTACACCGAGTTAGTTTGATCATTTATACGCGCGTACTGGTTCGGTGCGGTGGCCTTTATCAAGAAAGCTCATTATGAATCAACCGGGTGGCGTTTCAAGTTGACCGTGATCTTTCTTGATCATACATTCCACATTAAATTCTACTTAACAGACCCAAAGTGTCAACAGTAGTTTAGGTGAAATTTAGCACTAGTCTAACAAACTATGAAGAGACCAGCGGCCTCCAGGTTACACACTTCAGTTGTATCATATTTCCAATCGGCGTTGCAAATGTCCTCACGTCATATTGAGCTGTCTCCACGATAGGAAATCCCCCCCCGTGAAGTAAATGTTTGGACTGTCTTTAGACGTATAACGTCTTAAAATGTACGATAATCTCGTGTTAACACGTTATTTCTTAACGCCAATACGTTTTAAAGGGGAAACCCAAAATACAATGAAAATATTAAAACAATTTTTTTTTTACATAGCTGCAGTTTAACAAAGTTTAAATTCACACGTATATGTTTATTTTAAGTGTAGCAGGTGCTTAGTCTGAAATCAAAATGTAAATCTAACATTAACTGAATAATTTCATGTGTGCGAATAGCCACAGTAGATAAGTAGATCATCTCCGGACAAACAAGACCACAGATATCACCCCACTTCATGTCAATGAAAACTTGGAAAGGTCAGCTTTTTTTTTGCGTTTGCTCGCAATCAACGCGGCATAAAAAAAACAAAAAACTATCAACAATATATCAATGTAAATAACGTTGTAAATATGTTAACGTGCCACTAAACTAAGGATTTAATGGTCTGGCTGAATACATGATGTTAAATAAATTCGTAAAGAATACATTCCTGGATTAAAAATAGATCAAGAATAAAATGAAAAGATGGTCTATTGCATTGCATTTATTAAATATTTTCCTTTCAACAGTCATACAGCACATATGTATATGTTTGCTCTTTGTCTTAATCTATAGTTGGCTATGAAATAAGGACTTCAAATAACAAGCCATTTAAGTTAGTAAAATGGAGACAAGACAGGAATAACATTTGGATGGCGAAGGCAGGCGACCAAAACCATTCTTCAAACTGCAAATCAAATTGGTTAAGGGGGTTTTTTGCACCAGAGTTAAACTGCAACAAAGGTAACAACGGTAGTTGATTATAGGCCCACAATATCTTTTTCAAATATACGTTTGCGAATGTAACAAAATATGTGGATCTACGTGCCAAATACCAACATTTTCAATTTCAATGGTGCACGTGTGACTCAAACATCTATTGCCAAGTGCTGAGAACAGACTGCATGTGACGAATAACGTCTCTTTATTCACCACAGAACAGAACGAGAGGCTCCCTGGAGGCTACTGACGTCGTTCCATGTTGAAATGAGGTGGCTGCGATCAGAAGTTATTATTCGATGTAATTCGCGGTGCACTGTTTGCATGTAGAAAATGACCAGGTTGGCTGTGGGCGGGTGAACATCGTGGTCTTTCACATGTGGCCCGTGTTATCTCATCCCCCAACATGGCCACTGGTGACCTGGTTGAGAGAATAAATTAAGTTTCTACAGTGGTAACCGATTCAAATGGGACAGGGAAGACATTTCTGTTATTCTGTGACTTTTCAGAAAAATATTCAATAAAAGACACCTTGTATGTCTCTTGTATAAATACACACCAGATGTTATTACTGCATGTAGACACTATTGTATATTTTCCATTGTGGTGGAAAAACAGACATGCAGAATATTCTGTGAAGCCTCAACTTCACATGATTTGGTGTAATATGACTGAGCCATGATTCAACAACTTGGTTATCGAGCTGGCACGTGATCCTCTCTCTCTCTCTCTCTCTCTCTCTGAGCGAAGCATTAGGTACCTGTGATTTGTGCCACACTCCACAGCTGTCTTTACATCATTTGTGTACATTATTATACTTACTAAAACTTTTGGGCAGATGATTCGTGAATCAACTTTTAAGTTGCAAGTTCACAGCAGAAGAGTCAACGTGAAGTTGAAGGCACACGGTATCTAAGATGAGGAGGCAATAAGATATTTACACAGCCAAAGCAACTGATATTTACATGAAAAAAAAATAATCATATGGCAAAACTTCCACAAAGTCAGTCTGCAACGCTTCATCGTTTTCAAAGTAGGGCTTTGGTGTATCACGATACTTCATTACTGGGTCATACCCACGTCAAGGTTTTGCATAAACGAAACTTCATTAACATTCCTGTCAAAATGCACATCGAACTAGTAGGATGCGAGGCATTAAATCAAACAACCCTCTACAACAAGAATTGTGAACATCCACTCCTGCTGTCCAGGTTTTGACAGTTGCTCCTGAGATCCACCAGGTGTCTCCCGCCACCCGCAGCACTATCAGTAGGAGACGGCTGCAACTGAAGAGGAGCTGCCAGGCTGGATGTGCTTAAGGTGGCAGGAGTGGCACAGCAGGTGGCCGTTCAGAGGGTAACAGCGGTGACCCTCCTCGTCGTTCAGCTCCTTTTCACAGTCCTGAACAACACAGAGCAGGAGACGCATCCATTGAATGAGCTTGGACAGAGAGAACGGAGGATAGCGGGTCTGATTTTGACCTCATTTCTGAACACTGAAACACTAGTCAGCAATTATTAATAAGTGGTTGGCAAGCGGTTCCTTTACGTGCTGTATGGGCTACAGTTTCTAGAAAGAAATGTGTTGAGAAAGACACAATGTGAAGATGCTGTTCTTTGAACAACTTGAAAGATATATTCGGATGTAACGGCAGCTACTCGACCTCACAGATCGCTGATTATATTTTGAAGGTGTGAAAAAACAGGAGCTTTCAATCAGACTTTGGCAAAGCAAAGAAGAGGCACTTGAGTAAAATGAGATGTTGATGATGAGGCGTCGCGTACCTGCTCTACTCAGCACCGCATAATTACCAAGACTGTAATTAAGATCAGGGATCTACTCATTTTAATTTCTCTTAATGAGCTATTCAGAGGGTCCGTGGCTCAGAGCCAGTAAACACAAGTTTTGCGAGACGTGTTTTCACTCACCTCGCAGTGATAACATTCCACATGATAGTCTTTGTCCATGGAAACAACTCGAATGGTTTCATCAGACCCCTGGAAAGAAATTCAGACAGACAAACGCAACTGAAGCCAATCTCGCCAGCAGACACTCTTATTCTGTTCAACTTGTCAGTCTGACAAAAGCTTCAAAAGATCGATAAAAAGCGTGAGGACATTGATGAAAGCCAAGAGTTGAATTGTCTGCACTTTATACCGCTCCTCTACATTACAACCTCGGAGCACAAGCGCCTGGTAATCATCTTTCTGAGCGTCGACCCTCTCTGTGGCTTCATTATCAGTGGAGTAATTTATTGTTGAAAGACTAGAACTTGCAGTCAAATCTAATTTTGGACATTTCTTTACTTTAGCCAGCCACACTGTGTGTGAATCATATTTCTCCCGTCTCTCCACATCAAACAGCAGCTCGCAGATATTAGGCCTCACATTGTCTTAACCTGTTATTTAGTGGGAAATATAGCTATATTGAACTTTCTGCTATTTGTGCAGATAAATTGTGTGTTTAGGTCATAACGGAGTTAACATGAGCAGACAAGGATTTATAATCTGTAGAGTTATTGATGATTAAAAGGTCCACAGGCGAAGGTGGACAACTTAAAGATGTAATGAAGGCATCAGGCTGATCATGTCTGGCATTTTAACAGGGACTGACCCTAAAACACACCGATACAATATTCACAGTATGACACCTCTTGTGAATTTGAGCAAGTTCACAAGAGGGTTAATTCTTTTCCAGGGTCAAGATCAAATCAAATACATCAATTTATATTCATATTGTTGTGTATATTTAGCTTAATATTGTAGTTTCATTTAACAAACATTTCCCAGGAAATTAAGAAACTCTGCATTTATCTGCAATAACACCCAAACTAAGCGTTGGTCCCTGCAACCTTTGGGAGTATTTTATGTTTATAACCTACTTATTGGTCACTGAATATTTCAAATTACAGTCAACGGTCAACCGAGAAGAAAAGCATTTGAGGTTGGTCACCATAGAAGCAAAAAAAATCATTTTAAACTGTCAATTTTGCTTTTTAACCAACGGGAGCACCTTTGCGGGGTGAAGGTGTTGAACATGAACGACCCTCGATTCAAGCCTGGCAAGTGTCTTTTTTTGCACGTCATTCCCCGTCTGTCTGACTATATACGTAAAAGTGTATTGTGCTACATATAAAAGCATATCCACATGTTAATACAGTTTTAGGCTTTCAGAATCTTGTGATTAAAAAGCTTCATCCCACTGAGTGAAATGATTCTTTAGGGTTCTCTTTGAACAAAATCAGACTAATGTTAAAAACGTGTTATGGTTGTCTTAATTGATTTAGACATACGAGATGTGAACCACAGTGCACTGGCATGAGAATCTTGTGTCGGCTAATATTTCCTTACGATCTAAATGAAGAGGCTAAAATGCA
This sequence comes from Brachyistius frenatus, assembly GCF_029030835.1. NCBI lineage: Eukaryota > Metazoa > Chordata > Actinopteri > Embiotocidae > Brachyistius > Brachyistius frenatus. The sequence goes on from NW_027210613.1 coordinate 5,438,714, forward strand.
GGCTGATGGTGTCTTACCTCTGAGGGCAGGATGGGCTGGTTACAGGCTGCACATTTAGGCGCCAGCACCCTGGGAGAGTGACATAGGAAGAGAAAGATTGTTTAATGAGGGCGAGTGGAATAAATGTGAGCTGAATCCAAATTCACTCTCTTCAAAGCCTGTAAAGGTTACATTTCATCTGTGGTTTCCATCCCTCGACCTTTAAACCAGCAGAGCCTCTCCTCTCTCTCTCCTCTCTCTGACTAGGTTTGTAGACCCTGATTCAACTCGGAAGACGGCAGGTTAGCAGATGTGCTGGCTTTCCTTCACACACGTGTTTCCCCGAATCCAGCAGAAAAATAAAAAGGCAAAACTGAATTCATTATTTCCACACACATGGCTGGCACCTGGATGTCTGAGGAGGTAAACAAAGGGGCTCTCAGTGTGGATGGTGATGACTGTGGCTAAAAGTCAAACACACACACACGCTCTATGCACAACAAGGTTTGTCTCATTTAAATCGGCGTAGAGAACGTGTGGAGGATACCAGGCGCTGATTGGCCACATGCTCGGCTGTGCGGTACATGCTGTTCCAGCAGAGAGAAGAACGGCTGGAACTGCGGGCGGAAGTTTTACAGGTGCTGCTGCTGATAATTCAAACCTTTCTTTAAGCAGTTAACGGGCGCAAAATACATTTTCCTCAAAACACACAAAACCTTGATGTCAGGAGTCCTTTATTTGTCCTCGCGGAGTACGTTACTGTCAAATTTGGACAGGGGCAGCCACGGCCGCATGCCTCTCTTCACACCTCTGACTGGACAGTGATCTTTTCGCCCTCCCCCTCCCTCTTCTTTCATGCCAGACCAAACTTCTCGTGTGTCTGCCACACGTGGCCGAGAGAAACTCACTCAACCTGCGCAGGCGTTCTCAACCTGATCCCGCAGCAGCAGAGGAAAGTTAAGCGGCTCTGCTGTGATTTTCTGTTTCCAGTGTCACGTTAAACCAATTTAACACGGATAAATCCAGGTCGTGCACCCGTGCTCCTCTGCTTCGTAACAAGCGGCGCTCACCTGTGGTAGTCTTTGACACAGTAGATCTTATTTTCAGTGTCCACGGTGAAGGGCACTCCATCAAGGCTCTCGTTACAGATGACGCAGCGGAAACAGCCGGGGTGGTACGACTTCCCGAGGGCCTGCAGGATCTGTAGAGGAAAAATGAGTGAAGACCATTCATTTCCCTCCGGTACTACTATTTTACGTTTCTTTACAATTTATATCCAAAAGAATGAAAATAGTAACTGTTCCTAAAAGAATCGTGCTTTTACTAGATGAATGTTTAATGATCCCTGTGGGTTTATTGAGATGTCACCCCAGAATAGAACAAAGCTAAGAGTAAGTGCTCCTCAGCATAATATAAGAAGTAATCAAGCCTACTAAATAAATTGGAGAGAAAACTACAGCAATTAACTAAAAAGTCAGCAGATGATACATCGCATGTTATATACAGTACGGAAACAACTCCTTCACTTTGTCTGCTGGATGGAGAACATGTGCAGACTCGTGTCAACAAGAATTCTTCACTTCCTGACTTGTGATGACATCATGAGCATCTGTCATTTTTGTTTTTACCCACAAGCCTGTTTGTGTGTGTGTGTGTGTGTGTGTGTGTGTGTGTGTGTGTGTGTGTGTGTGTGTGTGTGTGTGTGTGTGTGTGCGCGTGCGCGTGTGTGTGTGAGAGAGAGAGAGAGACAGAGATGCAGAGCCAACTCTTCCTCCTTATCCTTTATCCAGATGTGCTCACAGAGAGCTCATTTAGGGTGAAGTAACTGCTGAGATCACCTGGCTCGCACACAAACACAAATGCACAAAAAGCATACAAAAGTCCAGTCAGCTGGAGAGAGGTAACAACAGACACTTACCATGTCCATGATCAGATGTCCACATGCGTTGCACTTGTCAGCAGACTGTTGGAAACCAGAGTACTACAGCAGAGGACGGACGACAGTGATGTCATTGGAATGTGGCCATTTAACGGACGACTGAAAATTTCTGACTCTCTTCCCGTCTGAGCGCTCAAAAACTCCAACATTTTTCCTAAGCACAATCCAAAGGCGTTTGTGTGGTTTAGCATGTGTAGTTAAACTAAAACAGTTTTTTTTTTATAACCATTGAAAGGCACTCCTTCCCCGCTGTAAGACCAGCATCTCTACAGTCTGTGATAACAAAAACAGCTTGCGCTTTAAGTGCGAGGCATTTGCCACAAAATACATTCAAACTTATTTAAAGTCAGCATGCTATACTAAGACGTTTAAACCTTCTGTTCACACACACACTGTATTTGAATCAGTATTATTTGCTGTTAAGTACGAGCATCGTCAGCGAGGAAAGACCGCACGAGCAGGCCTGGAATTTCAGCACACGTAATTAACAGTGTATACCGGGAGCAAAGCCAGAGCAAATTTATTTCAGCGTAAATTTTGATTTTAATTGAGCAGCAAAGAGCTCTAAGTGGAAGGCCGATTAGAAGAGGTTTTATACGGAGAGGGCTACTGGCCTAAACATCCACACAGAGACTGAAAGACTGAATACAAGAAGGAGTCTGGAAAATACTTTTCATATGAAAAATGAAAAATTTTACCCCGGGGTTTAAATTGTGTTTGATAGAAGTCCTATGATTATGTATTTCATTGTGATGATGATGATTATACATTCTCTAATTTTGCAAAGCATCAGATGCCAAGTCGGATATTTTCTTTTTATGTTGAAGGCTGATGGTGTCAGCGATACCCTACAAATAGCAATTTAAAGGATCAAAAGTTTACCCCTAGTTTATCAGAAATACAGACATTTATGTCTGAATTAAAATGGATGAAAGCGTTGGATGAAAGTGAATGCAGCAAGTTTAAAAAGGTACTGTCTGGTATCTGTTGACTAAACCTAATGGCTCATTGAAGTCCCAATAAAGGTTACAAGACCACATACCCCAGTTGAGGTAGACTAAACATTGATTGCTTATTGACTACTCACCAGGAAGTCCTCTTCACAGAAAACCTTCCCTCCGACATAGTAGAAAGCCTTTCCTCTCAGCCTTCGACCTGCAGGAACACACAAAAGTCTATTCGTATCATTTCACACCAGTGACTCTCAAAAACACACTGCCAGGAAGAAAAAAAAACTATAAATGTTTTCCATTATTGAAATGTGAAAATAAGTAGGTTAAAGCAGGCAAGAAAAGGTAAGTCAATGACAGAAGGTTTAAACGTCTTAGTGGAAAATCTCGCATGAGCCCCGATCTCAAAAAATAGTTACAGCACTAATGCATGAACCGTGGTGATTAATTACAGTCATTGGAAGGTAATGGGCCCTCTTGCAATATTCATTATATCCTGCTGAATTCCAAGCAGATAAATCAAATAAGCGGATCTATGGTGAACTGGTAGCTTAATATAATAATGCTGTCTGCAGCAAGGCAAGGAGCACATGTGGATCAAACACGTGTGAGGAAAATGCTTGTTAAATCCAATTACTGGACAGGTGCAACAGATTAATCTCTCTGCTCCATAGGATTTCATGGCAACCACAGGCCAAGGTCTGCAACGACCCGCCATTCTTCTTCTTCTTTGGTCCTCTTAGTGTCTTTCCACATGCTGGGAATGCTTCCTGTCTGTCTGTCTGTGTTCAGTCTGGATCTGCCTTCTTATAGAGAAACACACACACACACACACACACACACACACACACACACACACACACACACACACACACACACACACACCAAACCTTCTTGCTCACTTCACATAGCTATTCTTGCCCAGGTCCCACAGGAAGAAGGAACATTCCCCACATTTTCTGAGCGGGAGGGGTGAGGGAGTGCGGAGGGGGGGACAGCAGGGGAGAGGAGGGACTAACCTTAGTGAACAGCAGCCCTGTTTATCTCCCAGGCTCATCTCACACTCTGTTTACCTGATATTTGTATCCAGACTACTACTCCCAGTCTCTGTCTCAAGAGAGAGCAAGAGAGAGATCAAATATCATATTTCATCCCTAACATATAGATCAACCTACCCATAAATCAGTGCAATCAACCTACAAAGTGAAGAAAATGACTATTTTAAACCCAAAAGGAAGAACAGAAGCTCTGCCCAACAGGCTCCCTCTTCTAAAACCCTCACTACTGTCTTTAACTGACTAACAATTAATCAAAAGTCATAATTTGACTATTTGGAAGAGTCAAAGAAAACCATAGACTCTGCTGTTTTTCAGCAATGAGCATGAATTATATGAAGAAGAGAAAAGGGAAAAACATTAAAAATTAAACCTCGTGATTTCTCTTTTTCAAATCAATGGAACATTAAATTGTCCTAACAAATTATTCACAATTATATTATTTTACTTTAACAGAATAATAATGATCATGCAGCAACCGAAGCCTGGCCAAGGTTAAAAAAAAAAAAAAAGAAGAGACAAGTCATTGTGATCAGGCCAGAGTGTGGAGCTGGCTTTGGGTAATTACTGACAGACAGTCTTGGAACTGTGTCCCTAAAGGAAGGAGGGAAGGATAAAGGGGATGAAAGTGAGTTATGGGCCATTCCTCTTCTTCACATTCTAGTCTTTTTTCTAATGAGTCAGAGAGGGAAGGCTCCGGGCTTTGCGGAAAGATAAGGGCTTAATTAAAGTCAGGAGTCAGGGCTGACGTTTGAAAAGGACCAGAAAGAACTGTGACTATTGTGCTTTCATAAAAATGTAAAATACCTGAGGGACAGAACAAAACACAGGGCCATTTTCTAATTAAACCATTCTATGAATTCCCTTACGTAATCCCATTCAGAAAATAAGCAGTTCACAATGACCCTGCCAGGACTTTCTAATCAAGCCTTAACCCCATTCTTTCTTGTGAGTAAATTACTCAAATGAGACATCTCCGCAAAAGAGCTCTTTTTTATGAACCAATTTCAAACTCGTAGATTGATTACTCCGAGATTCAATCTCACCTTAAAGTTCCCATACTGTACACTTTTCAGCCATTTTATTTTTAGTCTTGATATTCGTAAGAAGATATTTTTGTGGTTTTCAAGTACCATGCATCTTTCATCTCGTCGCTTCAGCTGCTATCTGGAACTGTACTGAAAACAGACTGTGTTTGTGCCTCGGTGAAAGGATATCAATGATCCTCTCTTCTGATTTTCCGAGTGGCCACGCCCAGGCTAACCACAGGTTTTCTTTGATCTTGTAGCTTTGCTAGATCCACAACAGAATGACGAGTATTTTATCCACATTAATGGTTGGACAAGGTGGACATATGACATGAGCATGCGTTTGTGACATCACAAACCTATTGAAGTCCAAACGGCATCGTTGCTAAATACAGGCTGGTAGCATTTCTCTATTAACTGAGTGTTTTAACAGTTGCACAATATTTATACAGCACCAAGACTAATCTAAAAAGAAACAAAAAACTGACTTTTTACAATACAGGACCTTTAAGTCACTCCCTGTCCTGCTAAAGACATCATTGTACGTTAAATTGACAAAGAAAAACAGCATTTTTAAGAATTCTTTCTGCAAGTCTACATGCATTTATCTGACTGTGAGCAGCACCTGGAATGTTTGTTTGGTCTGACAATCTACCCAGCAGATGTTGACATACCAGTGGATTCAGGACTAATCAGATCATTGCTTGTACTCTCAACTCTCAGAGCCTGCGGACTGCCTGGGATATCAGGCTGATATTAAGAAAGTAGAATCTGTGTATCACAGTTCTTACTTGCCCTCCTGCCGCGTGTGGCCGGGCAATGGTTTTCTTTACGTTTTGAACATTTCCACAGTTGACAATGTGGGGCTCAATGTCCAACTGGAACAGGAACTGGAACAGGATTGTGCCTTTAAAATGTTTGTACACGGTAAATGATTGACTTGGAGGGGAGCCCCTCCCTGCAGCAAAGCGCTGAATCCCAAACACGCAGCCTGAGCTCTGATAGCCACCAGGAATGTCCTCCTGCCTCTCGGTCACCTTGGGGGAACTGGACAGACTGAGAGCATGGGAGGAATTTCTGGTCATGAAAATGTATGAATCCCAACAAGAGCAACAATTGTTGTGACATTGATATGAAAGTAGTGAGTATTGTCTGGTTTACTGTGTGGGTACAAATATAATACATATATGCATGTTCATGTGTCAATGTTCCCCCGGCATGCCGGCTGTGTGTGGTGGGTGGTGTGCTCCCATTGAACGGTCTCCCTATCCAGTACTCCCGTCTCTTTGCAGCCAGCTGACATAACAGCACCTACTGTCCTCCTCCTGCAGCTCGACCTACTGAGCACCCCCCCCCCATGCCTGCATTCCTCCCCAGATGAGATGCTTTTCCATGAGGCCACTCACAGCGAACACGACACTAATGCCCTCACATGGAGCAAGCTATGAGAGGTATGTGGTGTGTAAACTCTCTCCCTCCACTTTAGACATCAGCTTCACTTGGAGCCACAATATGTCTCCTTTTTTTTTTTTTTTTCATCTCTCACATTCACAGGGCGGAGGGGAAAGAAAAACAGAGATCTTCATCACGCATATGAGTGCGTAACCAGCAAGGTCAAAGGTGCTGCAGAATAATGGACCAGAGAAAGGGTCACCGCAGTGCCACAAATACTCCACATACCCACGATCTGATAATTGGGACAGAGTTTTTAATTGGTTGGAGCAGAGAGCCAGGGAGGCGCGCTGCCATCCAGGCATGAAGCTACAGGCCAGTCATATATCAGATGGTGCAGCCAAGGTCATGAACCTCTACTCATGTCTGGCAGGACTTAATTGGTCAGGTAAACTATATAAACTGTATAAACAGACCAAGTAAACAAAAACAAAAAAAACGCGGCCAGTGCAGCTTTTAATGATCGGGCCACTGAAACAGGTCACAGCAACAGATCCACACATCAGAAAGTTAACTTTTGAACAGTGGAGACTTTACCTAACCTTACCTTTATGATTTTTAATGCTAGAAGAACATTTCATGGGTTATGGTTAACTGTTCTAACGTGTAATTTATTTAAGCTCATTAAATGTAAAAATAAAAAAAATTGTGTGTTTGAGATTGATGTTAAAGTACTTTTAAACAAACGGGGCGGGTAGCCAACAAGCTCTGTAGGCTACAAGCCATTCTGGTTTTTGCTTCCTCAGAAGTCCCACAAATTGCACATCTTTCTCAAGCATGGTTATGGTTTTAATGTTCAGTGATTTTCTGTCTCAGGACAAGACTCAAATACCCTCCGAGTATTAATCTAAAACTTCTTTTATTGACTGAATTAGGTGGACAAATATTCTTGCTCTGTGTGTCTGTGTGGGCTGGAGGAGTGACTGGCACACCCAGAAACCAAACACCATCAGAAGAGGACAGTAATCCCTGAATAACTGTGTGTTTTTGCTTGAGGCAGTGAATGACTGAAGAAGACAGGACCACTTCTATTCAAGAGCACAGGGTCTTTGGCAGCCGATTAGTCAGGAGGTGATATGAGCTTTATGTGCAGAGAGAAGTGTACAAATGGGAGCAAAAGTCATTTAGTGAAGGTGTGTGTGTGTGTGTGTGTGTGTGTGTGTGTGTGTGTGTGTGTGTGTGTGTGTGTGTGTGTGTGTGTGTGTGTGTGTGTACTCACTACAGGCACTACAGGTGAAGCAGTTGTCATGGTAAAGGCTCCCCATCGCCTGGCAGGCCTGGTTGGCTCCATACACTTCTTTATTACACTTCACACAGAGTCCTGGAACACAAGACGGCATCGTTTAAGAACATTTATACGGTTCAGTTCAATTCTTGAAAGTAGGCCACATCAACACACATCAAATTAAATTTCAATGCAAATAAAACGGTTACTTCAATACCCACACACTAGGTTGCACTATTAGTTTATGGAGAGAGGCAATATAGCTTCACAGAAGTCAGGAAGTCAGTTTAGTGAGCTCTATCAATGAAAGAGGAAATATCCATATCTGCTTATTTGACTTGGCTCAGAGACTCTGAGGTCTGTTAATAAAGACGCTGATAAAAATCACACACAGTGAGTGTGGCTTGATATGAGGATACAGGAGTCTACTTAATATTAATCCAAACACTCATTCTTTCCAAAATAGATTTGATTGAAATTGCAGAGAAAATGTTAAAAGCAGGAAACAGGAAAAGAAACCACATGAAAGCAACAGTTTTCTCTCTCCTGTGCGTTGGGTGAAGATTACTAGTTCAGGCCTCTCACAGAGCAAATCACATGAGAGCATGCCAGGCAGCTTACATAATCTCTCCTTTGATTTTGGACAGCTCCTGAGGAACACAAGGTTTCTCGTGTGATCAATATGCAAATATTTTTTTTTATCTAGAGCTGCTTAGGGATGCAATGCTTTCCACAAACCTGACATCAATCCTCTTTTATCATCACCACCTCCCTACCATTCTCAATTTCTCCCTCTGCATGACATGCTGCCATATGACAACAGACATATGGACTGGCTGGCACCGCTGAGCCCAAAGGGTCGTCAAATAAATGAATCAGACACTACGATATAACCACCCAATCATAAAGTATGATGTTAAAACAGAAGGGGCAATGACATTTACGGAGGATGAAAGCAAGCCCTTGAGTTTCTCTTTTACTCTGAGGATGTGTGTGTACGAGGTTATTTGTGTGTGCGCGTGTGTTTTTATAGAAAAACTCCCTGGAGACTGAGGAATAGAGCTCAACAGAAGAGAGCAGCCCGGCCCAGTTTCTCCTCAAACACTCACAAAGAAACTTCTGTTTTCACTGTATCCAGCACGCATCACACAGCTGCCTCCTCCGAAAACACACAGTTGTATTTAATAACCTTCTTCAAATGTTTCTCCTCAGTAATACAATATAGAGCCGGGCTATATATAATTCAACTGTGCCCCTCCTAATGCCACCACAGACAACACATCATCAGGGGCCCAGACGGCTGGAAAGAAGATTTAGAGGAGATAATAGAGGGATATTAATAGAAAGCAAAGAATGTTGCTCTTCTGTAAAGCTATTTTGTTGACATGAAAACATAATAAAAGTAGTTAAGGCCCCAAACTACTGAAAAGGACATTTTTCTTCTTTTTTTTCATTTTAAGTTTTGCATTGCATGCACCAACAGAAAAAAAAAATGCTATAAAACTCCACATTTTCGTAGTGACCTCCTCACCAGTTGGGCCACTACAAATCTGCTTTTGGCCACAGTCCCATATTCCAAAACGGTAATTATTCAGGGGACCAACTGGCTTCTACTAGGGGGAAGGGAAGCAAAACATGCAGCCAAACCCCTTCCACCCTCCACCTTCCACCCTCCACCTCCCAATCCCACCCTCCACCTCCCAATCCCACCCCTCACCTTTCCCAGCTGTCAAAACTCTCAGTAGTAGGCTGCTTGCTGGCAACTGACAGAAAACTAAATTTTAGTCACACACTGTTGGCAGCTTGTGTTATCACTACAATTAGAACCAAGATTCTTGACTCATGTGTCATCTAGCAGCTGATAAAACCTTCACTTTAATAATAAATAAATAAATAAATAATAATAAAATAATTAATGCTTTAATAAAAGCAAAAATATGTACATCATCTAATGTGCTGAAATGTGGGGAAAGCATTTAACCTTTTGTGTCCGACGCATCCCCAGCTGTTTACCCGTTACTTTTAGCTTTATGAATCCATTCTTTCAATATTTCAACAGAGTATCCATTGATTTTAGGGAAGTATTTCCACTATTTCTGGTACCTTATTTCAAATCGTTATCCATAACATTGAGGTAACTTCTTTTTCATGTAATCTCTTTGGAAAAATGGCTTTAAGGTGTTTCAAATTGAGGTTGATAGGAGGTGTGTGCTCTACAGTCTGCCAATTATAGCTTGCATCTTGTGGCAGCAGTACTTGGTGTGTTATTGCTTAGCCAATTAGCCGCAAGTATGTGCATTTCTAAGTATAATTTCAAAGGACTGAGCAATGAAAGAGAGCTATAAATTTTAAATTGCATCTATAAACACATCCACCACCGGGCTATACCTTTGAAAGTCGCAAAAATGTGTATGCGTATGAAATGCACCGCTGGTCATCTATCAATAGACAAAAACACACAGATATGAGCATGAGAGGATATCACACACACACACACACACACACACACACACACACACACACACACACACACACACACACACACACACACACACACACACACACACAAATTGACCTCCAAAAGCCCACCAGAGCAGAAGCCAAGAATCCCTGGGAAGACTTAAGACGAAGCTTTCCAATCAACAGCCAGATGGGATAAATTAATCCTCCATCTTAACACAACACTAAATGTTCCATGTGTGTGTGTGTGTGTGTGTGTGTGTGTGTGTGTGTGTGTGTGTGTGTGTGTGTGTGTGTGTGTGTGTGTGTGTGTGTGTGTGTGTGTGAGAGCCACAGGATGTCCCACCACTTCTCCCTTCTCCAGTGAACTTGTCTATAAAGCTCACATCCTCTCAGGCTCTTGTGGCCAAAGACAGAGAGGCATCCACAAACTTCTCCCTTAAATCTCCCTGTTTTTACTACTCATCCATTCAGCTGCACAGCAGGAAACTCGTCTGAGACACCCGTCCCCTTTGTATCTAAAAGACCTAATTTCTAAAATTCCTCGCTCTCTTCCTTCAGACATTCCTCGTGTTCCCTTGGTGCAGCCATTTGGCACTGAACTCATTTTCCCAGAACCTCCAGTTGCAGATATGCCAATGAGCACAATGCACAAATGGGAAATCTGATGGACCCAGCCCTGAGGTATGGACACAGCTCAGTGGACCGGGTAAATACCACGGCTGCACTGGCAGAAGCTTTCTGCACACAAAGACATTTCATCTTCCAAAAACGTAAGAATACTCAAACACTGGCGAGATCATCATTAGTCAAAACTCCCAGAAATGGCTTAAAAGTCTTTCTTATATTGTTTTGTGTAGGATTATGAAGGTCTTTTATGAAGACATTGAAGTGTAGGAAACTTGCCTACACAGGTTTTTTTCTGGCATGAAAGCATGACTCAGATGATGAGCCGTGGTCTGGTGGGAAACTCCATATACGAACTATGTGTGGGCGGTGTGGGAAAATAAATAGATTTAGTGTATTCATTTAAAAGGCTCGTGGTGGCGGTGATGTATGGCAGAGCATCTTCCCGTACACTTTAAATTACAATTGTGACATTGCAGCAGGAAATTCCTCCAGAGAGGAGGCAAGGGTGGGTTACACGTGTCCGTGTGTGTGTGTGTGTGTGTGTGTTTAATGGGGTGTTTTTTAGCCTCCAATATCATATCACCCATCTCACACTCTTGCCCTCCCCACTTATCTTTCCTTCTTAAAGCGAAACATCCCATTTTCAATGAATGGCTTTGGCAAACACTTGAGGACCCGTGTCTTGCCCATTTACTAAATCTGTAACAACAGCATGTCGGCGATCTCAATGCCAAGCATCTGTTTTTCAAAGTTGCATTAATTTCCTGACAATGCTCCCATAGTCCACATAGAGCAGCTAAAGTGCTACAAGCACCGATTTGAGCAATAGAAAAGCAGAATATTCTGCTGATGACGGACATTCCTCTCCACCCCTGCCCACCTCTGCAGGCACAGAGAAACGCTTGTTCCTCATTTGCCCCCCCCCCCCCCCCCCCAAAAAAAAGAGTAGAGCAATGTCCAAACACAGATCTGTGGTAATGGCATAATTTCAACATGGGAATCACAAACTTAATGCCGCACAGATCTGACTGCAGTGACCAAGCTCTAATTTTGGAGTCAACAAAGTTGCCTCTTAAGTCGTCATTTCAATCTCAGAACAGATAAGAGATCAACATTCTTTTGGGTCTGTGGCCACCTTTTACTGCCAGAGGGTTTGTTATGGGCAGACAATGAATCATTTAAATAAAAGACATAACACTTTTTTTTTTTTTAAAAGCATTCTGTCTGAATTCTTCTTAGGAAAGTAAGAGAGGCCTCCTATAGCATCTGCCTAAAAAGTTTAACTATTGGATCAGTGAAGGCCATGAATGTCATCAAAGACATCAGACAGCTGGGATGCACTCCTGTTAAAGCCACAGAAAAGGAAAACGCAGATGTGTCTGTGTGCGAGGGAAACCAGAAGAAAGAGGAAAAAGGGGGACAGTTTCAATGCATGAGCATGTGTAAATATGAAATCAAAAACAAGTGCATTTATGTTCTAAACTGTGACTGGATGCTTCTGTCATTCATTCAAGAGAACCTCCCTTGTCGATGCTGGGAATCAGAGGTCTTACCAAAGTAGTCAGCCTTTGGTTGAGCATCCATCTCCTTTTCCAGCCGCTTAGTGAGGGCTTCTAACTTTATTTCAGCGGATGATGGCCCCTGTTCAGGCGGCTGCGAGAGGAGAGACCGAGAGGGTAGCTGGACAGGTTTAGAGGAGCGCAGGACTTCAGCTTCAACACTAGTGGGTATTTGGCTCTGACGTTGACCCTGGCTGATGCTTTTGGACACGCTGCCTGGGATCAAGGCAGCGGGTGTCACCGGGGCTTTGGGTTGAGGCGTTTCAGAAGATGCAGCTAGGACAAAAGAAACTGGAACAGGACCATTATGGCTGGCAGAGGGTTTTGAAGTTGGAGATAGTGGCACATAATGGGCTGCAGGCTGGGTGGAGGCCTGCTGCACATGGAAGTCAGCTCCTCCTGTGAAGGCGCTCAGAGGCAGGGCAGGGATCAGATCTGGTTTAGCAGGGCCAGACGGATCGGCAGTCCACCCCCTGGCTGGCCCAGCAGAGGAGGGGGGACTCCGGCTGACAGAAGAAGTGACAGGGGTGGACGGGAGGCTGCTGCTCCCTGATCCAAACAAAGATAGGGACGGCTGGCTCTCTCTGGATGGGGCCCAGGCAGCCGGCTGGCTGACAGGGTGACGAGCATGCGTGGGCGCGCTGTGACCGGCGTTTCCAGCGCTGGGCGGAGAAGGGGTGTTGTGCTGGTATGAATGCGGCTCCTTATTATCGTAATTGTTTGCCCTGCCGGCTGGAAGTTCAGACTGGTGGTGTTTCTGGCCGTCAGGCTGTGCGTACTGACTCCCAGCCGCGGTGCTCGGCACTGGGCCAGAGAGTATCGGGGGCTTCGCTGCCGCTTCACTCGGCTGTCTGTAACTGTTGATGGGCGGCCTGTCTTTGGTGTAATGTGTGCTATTGTGGCCGCCATTCATTTTAATGGCCTGGTTGGTCTTTGCCATCTCCTCCTGGTGTTTCTGCATGTGTATTTTAGTCATTTTAGAAGCAAAAACTTTTCTCGTCTCCTCAAAGTCGGGGTTATTTCCCGCATCCCGCCTCATCCGAAATAAACCATCTCTGGATGCTTCATACATATTAAGGTCCTCGATAAACTTACTCGCCTCTAGTCCCAAATCCTCGTATTTATCCATTCTGGAAAAAAGAAAACGTTTTATGTCTGCTTCAATGAAGAAAAATGAACTATTCAGAAGATAGTTAAATCACAAAAAGTGAGACTTTCAGAGTGAATGATCAACTTCACGTTAAAGTCCAGCAGCTCGCAGTCTTGACAGAAGACAATGGTCCAGACCCAGGATTAAACTTTTCTCCCTTACGTCCAACTTTACCGTCCAGTTAAAATCTCCAGCGCTGAACAACAAAACAAAGTTTGAACTTCGACGTCCTCCTCGATGAAAGCGGTCCGTCCGTCCGTCCGGTTCAGCACTGCCCCGGACAAGCCGCCGTCTGTGTGGCTATAAAAGTGAACAGATCCCAGATCCGATACCCTGGACGACCCTGCAAACTACTGCCCCCTCCTCCTCCTCCTGCGTTACAGTCCCAGCGGGAAACCTTCATTCAAAACGCCGTCCTCTGCACTCCTGACGAGGGAAACAAAACAAAAAAAGTACTTTAAAGTAGTTCAAACATCTCTTATTGTCGCTACGTTTGACCGGTAAAAGTCTTCGACCGTGGAGCAGCACGGAGCCGTACGTGGCCACCGGTCGGCAGTTGGGACTGAAAACAGGGAACAGTTTGTTTTTAAAGGCGCAGTGCTCTCCTCAAGTACAAGTCACCGCGCTCATTACTCACAGTGTTATATATATATATAGATATATATAACTCACTGGCCCGTATCTTGTTTTATAATGGCGGAATCTGTGGGCAGATATCCTTTCTGTTTACTGGCCTTTACATCTTGTGTCATCTTTTTTTTTTTTAAATATGACTAAGTGTTTTGAGGCACACCCAAAAAAAAAAAAAAAATCAGCATTTTCTTTTCGCTTCATAAGAAACAAACAAACACTGTTTAAAAACAAGCCCCACTAACTTTGCTTATACTGTATTCCAGTACTTTTATTATTGTAGCCATTTTTTTTGTCGGGACCTCAACCTCTCAAAGGTCTGGTATCCCGTTTCATGTGGGCTACTTCCGTTACTTCCACAGGTTAGGAGGTCACACTTAAACAGGCTGCAGTAGGTGAATTTTGACACGAGGCTTCTCATCTCAAAATTGCATACTGCTGTTCTGCAGAAATAACCTCGGCATTTGAATGCATCACCTGCAAACATATCTGAATGCCTTAATTGTTTGGGTATTTCACCAAGAAATTAGGGTGTTTTCACCCCCGCTCTTTCAAGTGCATAATAAACATAAGGATGGTGTCTATCCAACAGTAGTATAGTCATAGTTAGTGAAAAAATAAACACTGGATGTGTACAACTTGCATTTAATGCAGTGTTCCACAACAACTGCAGCATTCACAGTTGGTCATGGCTACTTTTACTTATGTTGGGTACGGGCTCTGATTACTTCATCACTGCTGGTTTAGTTCTGTAAGAGAGAAGGAAACAATACAGTCAATGGGGAATTATTTTGGGAAACATTAACGAAGGCAAAAGCTAGCCTCTGAAGTCACTTACGCAAGATACATTTATTTATAATTAATAATTTACCTGGAATTGGTAAAAAAAATTAATATATATATGAATAAATACAATTTAACTGTTTAAAGTTGCCCCACATCTCAGACGATCTATGCAGTGGGATAAATCCTTAAAACTGTACTGTTTTACCATTACGCATGTGTGTGTGGACTGGTGTGTGTGTGTGTGTTTAAAAACAAAATCACAAATACACACACTGCACCTTGTCGGCACTGCGGGACAAATTCATAATGTGTCACACTGCAAACACAGGTGCACATTTTATTTGTGTCCTGCAGGGAGCCTGAGTGTGCATATATTCTCTGATGAAAAAAAATAAATAGAGGCAGGATGTTAAGGGGGCCTATAGACTGCAGCTGGTGATGGTGTAATTAAAACAGAAGGTTCATAAGGCTCGCCCATCTGTGCGTATGAGGAAAAACTCACCACGATACAGTCCTTTAGGTAGTAGGCTTACCTTGCTTTACTTTTTGCTTTACTTTTTTCTGATACAACAAACTGATACAGTTTGATACATTCACTAAAACAGCTGGGTGAATTATTGTAACAAAAGCCAAAGAGAAGTTAAACACATGCACAGAAGGTTATCAAATGTAAGGCAGTAGTTGAATGAACAGAAATACTTACTTTTAAAGAGGAAAGACACATAATAGATGAAGAATTTGAGTAAGGATCATAATGTAGACACAATTATGTTCAGGGATTGAGTTTTGATTTAAAAACTAAAACTATGAACTATTTTTTGTGTCATCCTCACTACTAGTTAGTTTGTGAAAATGTCTTCAAGTGAGGTTAATTCATCAGCAACTCTGGAAAATCTGAGCTCACTTGGTTTCGCCAGTTATGTTAATTGGGTCATTAGAACCTCATGAAATGAGAACAAAAATTGAAAACCAAATAAAACTTTATTGCCCAGGCTTCAAACTCTTCACACATTCTTTGTTACTAAGGACATTTTGTGCAATGTCACAAATTCACAATTTTTTTTTTTTTAAATAGGATTAATATTCAGAGTGGTATTATTGCTATTTTATAGGGATGTCTGCTGCAGTCTTGGAAGAAACGTGGTCAAGCCAAGCCAATTGCATTTATTAAATAGCGTTGTCTCGGAGGCCTTTACAATCTGCACAACATACAACACCCGATATTCCTAAACTGATCATTTAAAAAAAATGTGTACAGTAAGGTATTAAAATTTGCATGAAAGTATATGAAGTTGAAAAATTTAGTTGGCTTTTACTTTAAAGCAGCTGCAGTAATGAGTTAGGTACTGTGTGTTCAGTAACTGACAACAGTTTGGCTGGAAGGAAAGAAAAGTAAGGAATTAATAGTTTGTTTAAGAAACTGAACCATTGGTAGAGAAGAACAGTGGGTGAGAAAATGAGAATTGCCCAGAATTATATGACACTTTAATATACATTTTTGCAGTGAGGACTTCTGACCAGGGATGAACGATATTGTCCGAATGTCATCAGTGTTAACCGATAAAGGCTCTGAAATAAAGATCAAAATGAACATTTCTGCATATGACAGGCAAATAAAATGATGCTTTGATCATGCTTAAATGCTTGACACCATGTCTGCAGTGTGAAGGTTTTTAAACGTGTCTGAGACTCGTAGCAAAGTTGCTGTTTACAATAATTATATCTGGGAGAGCAACACACCAGCCTGTTTAAGCGGGAGGAATCTTATGGTTTTGTTTGAAAGACAAAAAGTTACATACAAATAAATATTGCATGGTTTACCGAAGGAAACAAACTAAGTTAATGAAGTTTTTGTATTGTTTCCAGTAAGTGGGCACATTTTGAAAAGCGTTGTATTTCATGTCTACATCTGCCAGTGTTTCATCACGATAACAGTAGCAATGAGAAACATATTCGTTTCACTGCAGGAGACTTGCTGTTCTCTGCAATTAGGTGGAAAAAACACCTTCGCCTGTATCAGCCAAGAGAGTTGGAACATATTATCATATCAGATATCAGAAAAATATCCAATATGATACATACCGACTTCATACAGCATTTGCATTAAAAAAAAATTAAAAAAGGCAGCCTACATATTGTAGATCCTTTTCAATACAAAACATGACACACCTGTGAGAGTGCTGTAGTGCACAGCATGGGATACATGCGATGAAGTAAAAATTAATTCATAAAAGGCCAGCATAACTAATGGGACTGTCACTATGGAGAGGTACAGTAAATAAATGAACAACTTTGGCGAGTATTGTATATCCACACATATGTCAGGAGTTTAGCTTTATCCTCAACACAATTAGAGGACTAGTGAAAATCTGCTTAGACAATGAGCTCACTCAAAGAACATCTGCAGATGACCAAATTACCAGCCTTGAGGTCAGCCTCCAAGATAATGAGCTGTAGCATTACTGCGTCGCCCAGTGAGAATGCTCAGCCCAGACTCGTGCAGTGGAGGATGACTGGGACTCCACTGCTCCACCCTTTTTTCCACCAGCGCAGAGTCTCTAGGGGAAGGGGAATGATTTTCTTGAACTCATCAAAGACAATTCCTGCTGCACATCTTGTGTGTGAGAAGGCCTATGACTGTGGTCTGAAGAGAAAGTGAGTCACAGTGGAGCACTGTTGCCTATTCACTGATGCTAGTCGTCATGGAAACTGCATGAGCTGGTGAAAAGTGTTAAACGACGGCAGAGGCTGACGGTGGCAAAATTAATTGTTAGAGTAAAAGCATCAGCACAATTCAGACCTCATTTTACAAAAAAAAAAAAAAAAAAACACTTTTCAAAAATATCCTACTTCCTTATTTAGTCAAACAGGGTAATTTTGGCCAGGGTAGTGTTTCTTGGCATCTCTGACCCATCTAAAAACGGCCATGCTGTTGCTCTTTTTAATGACACAGCGACTTCAGCCTATTGTTCAGGCACCGTTTGAGTTCAAACATGTTTATTAGCTGCTGTTATTGCTGAGGAAAGTGAAAGGAGCTGCAGTAATAGCACAAACAAAAAGTGGAAGAAATCAGGGGTTAAAAACGACCTCCCATGGACCTAATAGTTATTTCATACAGCCAGTCTGAGAGTGTGAAAGAAAATATGGCGGATATAAAGATAAGGTCTCAGAAGATAAAATGCCTCTGCCTATCTTTGGCAAGTACTCTCTTTCTGTTTTGTGCTGTGGCTGCATCTGGTTGTGGTACAATTCTCATAATCTCTGAGACAATACAGAGAATAACTAACACAGTTTTGGCTCTTTACCCCCTCCTCTTATTCCTGGTTTCTCTTCCTGTTATTCTGTCTCTCCTGTGAGCCTTTTCCTGTGACCTGATGGTCAGAGATAAAGTACAGAAATATAAAAAGATTAGGTCGGAACGTTCTGTTTTTCCTTCTGTCCATAATTTTTTTTTTATTCACTAAAAACAAACCTGATATTACTCACATGCTTAGATAATTAGACACAGCAGGACTCTGTCACAAGCAGTTTATCTTATTTCTATCATAATAAAAGCAAGTCCTCAAACAGAAGCTGACCATGTGATACTGACATTTGTATTGTAGTTTTCACAGATCAAATTCCTATATGCTCCTTCACACACTGACACCAGCCAACACTTTAGACCTCACCTACACAGCTACCAAACATCCTGGATTAACCAGAGATGTGGGCACTGCAAGGCATAAAAGACAAATGCTTGTACATATCAAATAACTGCTTACTCACCTAAGCTTTAAAGACAGACCCTAGTGGGTGGACACAGATACATTTCAGTGCCGCTGGCGCGTGTGCTCTGCCAGGGCAGAGCTAATGGCTGAGTCATGTTGGCCTGATGTTGAGACACAGAGCTGATGAATAGGAACTGCTGGCGATGAGGCACAGAACAGCGTGGCATCCTCCGACCACACAAGGCTCTTCGGTTGCCTTCCCACAGACCATCTCATGGCAACCGGGTTCACAGAGCACAGCGGCGCATCCGGGGGTCAAACGGCATACCGTGTACGGTGCACAGAGGAGGCTCGCCAGCTAAAAGCAGGACCGGAGGTGCACAGAAAAAACTGACAAGGCAGATGATGAGTGCGTCACTCGGCTGTGGTCGTGGGTACAGTGCTGAAAGTTGTGATACGGGAGAAAAAGGAGACTGTGAAGGGTGACTGGAATCTGAAGTGGAGTTTGGGCTCGTGTGTCTCAGATCTGAGAGAGACGGGTGCTGAATCTCACTTGTTAACGAGACTAAAAACCCACTGCCTCTTGAATCTTTTTTTTTTTTTCATTCAAAACAGGAAAATATAGATAAAATGTCTGTAGAGATATTTACATTGACATTATTACAGTTAATATAAACTGATTTCCCTCTTTTCACTTTGTTCAACGTCTTCAGTCTGTCCCCAGTAGTGGTGAACGCCCAAGCGTTACTCATCGACAAGGAAGTTGATGAGGGCAGTCCTCGGGGACAGGATGGCTCGCTTGATGTTGCGTTCGCTCAGAAACGTATGTCCGACGGGGCTCTCCAAGACCAGCTGCTGCACCTGACTGGCGTCTTTGGACATCTGCAGAGGCATCGTCACTGTGCCACAGGCCTTGTTGTTTATCTTAGGGTAAAGAAATAGAAGGAAAGAGATGAGAGAAGTTACTAATCTGCTCTCCATTCAGATAGTTTCCATCTGACAGAGCTTCTGCCATGTGAAGCCGTACCTAAACCCCTTCCTGGCACTAAAGTCTCAAAATAACAGACTCCACCTCTCCTTCTTCATTCCCAGTGCATTTAAAACACATAGTTAGTGGTAGGTATGGGAAGGGCAGTCCGTCTTGTATGTTTAGAAGCAAGTGTATGTGTGCACACGGTGAATGTAATCCTGTCTTTGGAAGTGGTTGCAAATGAATGGTGTGGTGTGTGTGTGTATGCGTGTGTGCACGCGTGTGTGTGTGTGTGTGTGTGTGTGTGTGTGTGTGTGTGTGTGTGTGTGTGTGTGTGTGTGTGTGTGTGTGTGTGTGTGTGTGTGTGTGTGTGTGTGTGTGTGTGTGTGTGTGTGCGTGTATGTATTTGAGGGCACTCAGCCTTGGTCTCCATTCTGGGACAATCCCAAGGACATGATTAGAGGACAGAGGGAGCGAGGCAGCCCACAACAGAGAGCTCAGTTTGAAGGAAAACCAACATCATCATCATTGAGCTCTGGGAGCTGAAATATACTCTACTGTATACACGCTGTGTGTGTGAGTCTGCATGTGTTATTGGAAAGTTTAAAAAAAAAAGTAAACAAAAATGCGGAGATGTGTAAAGGAAGTACTATTTTCAGTCGCAGCAAACTCAAATATGGAGAGTTTTACACAAGCAGTCATGTTTCCATTCAGAGAATATTACATTTACTGACATTCATTTCCTGGAGACTTACCCGAACTATAACTACTAGTTACATAATCCTAACCGTCATGTTAACCAAAATCTTCACGATAAAAATGTAATGACTCCCCAGGATGTGACAGTGTAATCAGAT
The DNA here is from genome assembly GCF_029030835.1 of Brachyistius frenatus. NCBI lineage: Eukaryota > Metazoa > Chordata > Actinopteri > Embiotocidae > Brachyistius > Brachyistius frenatus. The sequence goes on from NW_027210613.1 coordinate 5,459,094, forward strand.
TTATGGCCCACTAACAGGAGTAATTTTATTTTTTTGTCTTGTTTTTCTTGTTTCTTTATCAGAATAAAGTCCAGTGAAAGATAGGTGATGTTATTCAGCTGACTGTTTGCTGTCATTACACTACATTGGGTGGGGGTGCGGGGGGGTGGAGGTGGAGGTAGAGGACTCTCAGTGGATATGACCCTCAACAGAGAAAACCGTCGGAAAGCAGTTTGAGCTTTCATCTATTAGCTGCGCCGATGCTCAGGGCAACGTGAAGACTGACATGTGTGAGTGAGTGTGTGTGTGTGTGTGTGTGTGTGTGTGTGTGTGTGTGTGTGTGTGTGTGTGTGTGTGTGTGTGTGTGTGTGTGTGTGTGTGTGTGTGTGTGTGTGTGTGTGTGTGTGTGTGTGTGTGTGTGTGTGTGTTCATGGGCCTCATTCAAGTAGATTTTCTGAACTACTCCAACACAGCTATATATTCCCTCTGATTGTCTGTACACCTTTGAAATGCATACATACAGACACAAACACGTTGATTCCTGACGATGTCATTTGCTGCCAAACTGGTGGATTCACTGTTTGTGAGCTGACAGGCCGTTTAAAAAGAAAAAAGAAAAAGCCCACGAGTCAGGAATAACACAGGAGCTCTGTTCTTGACTTTTAATTATTGACCAACTTGTCTATTTAGCTTAAAGCACATCACTTGACATGCCGACACATAAACACACAGGTACGCGCACACGTGTGCACACACACAAGCTAATCATAGGCTCTTTTGAAAATTACAGACTTTGACTGTCATCATGGATTTAAGAGTTTAAGAGTGAAGAGTTTGAATGAAAATGTTCGAGAATGCAAGAGAAAATTATTAGTTACAACTATTCGTAAAGTGATGTAAAAATAATGACCACAGTGATGGTGCCGAGGGGAAACTTTTTTTTTTTAATCTTCAAAGCTAAATATTAAGAAAAATAAGAGCTTCATTTTAGCCTGACTGGTTTGTTGAGACTTTTTTGTTCACCAAGCGTGAGGCAGAACTTTGATGAAGCTCCAGCTGCCATGTACTGACTGAGTGCATCGTTGTTCAAGTCTGATAGTGTGGGATCCTACCAGTACAGACAGCTCCACAAAGTCAGGGACCTCCAGATACTCGGGGTTCAAAGTGGGCCAGGTCTGCTGCAGGACGTCTCCTCCCCGCTGGAGCAGAGGGCTGAGGGGATTTTTCACCTGGCAAAGACCTGGGAGAGAACCAAGAGGGAGAAACAGAAGGGCATGGGTGACCATACCGGCTGAGAAAACATATGCAGAGGAGAAAAATGTTGTATACCGTGTGTTTTGAAAAAAATAAAAAAAATAAAGCTGTGGATGACTTAAAATGTTACTTTTATTTGTTATATTTTATGTTAACAAAAAAAAAAAATCTCGATGAAGGGTTAAACAACAATCCAGCTACCCTTGTCCCTCCTGTCCTGACTCTCAGTTAAACAGGCGAGTGCACATCCTACTGAGCCACAAGGGAAGGATGTGAACTTCCTCTATCCTGCACTGTGTGTAAGGTTACAAAGAATGAGTGAAAAGTACAGCGTGACTGAGGTCATATGTTCCTCACTTGTGTATTTTAAAAACTACACGCATGAGCACTGACAAAATGCACACAGCTACTCATTACACAACACACACACACACACACACACACACACACACACACACACACACACACACACACACACACACACACACACACACACACACACACACACACGTACTTCCTTCTTACTCCCAGCCATCATCCGTTAGGCCTTCCTGACTCTGGCTGTCAGCTGAACGCTAAATTTTTCCGGGAACCTCTCTCCTCTCGGCTGTGTGCACAAAGCTTGTGTACGTGTGTCAACGACAATAAAGGGATGTCCTTCAGGCCAGCGCAGGGGCAAGCGTCCACACAGGGCATAAAAAGTGACGCTAGCTCTTCCTTACTATTGTTTGTTTGCTGCAAAAGGTCTTACAGCACTGCTTTCAGTTATGTTTGATGGACCGTTAGGGTAATAAATAAGTTAATAAAGTAACTACCTACCTACCTACCTAATTTGGGTCAAATGTACTGTAGATTTGTTTACATGGGTTAACAGGAAAATAATTAAAAGGTTTTACACTTTATGCGTGCATGTGCATGAGGGTGTAATTTATTATGTGTGAATACGATGAGTGTCACCAACCTGCCCACAGTTCAGAAGCCAAGTGAGGGGCCATGGGTGCTGTCATCATAACCAGGGCAGCCAGAGCTTCCTCAAACTCCGCACTGTGCTGCAACACCCTGACCCTTGAACTCTGAACACACACACACGGAGTGGTAAAAGTGTCATTTCCAAACTGTGCATTATATTATACACATATATATTATAATATTTGCGTTGTAGGTATCAGAGGGTGCACTCACAGTCAGTGTGTTGGTGAGTCCCATTAGGCGAGAGATAGCTGCATTGAAAAGGAAATCTTCTGTGAAGTGGTTTGTCACCTGAAAATACCAACAAACATGGATTTAATGTTTTGCGGTTGGTATCTCTCCTTCAACCAGTCAAGTTGTATTTTACATCTGTGTTTGTCCCGAGTCATATAATATATATAGTGAAGACTTATAAAGCTGATTCTGACTTAACACAAAAGTTGTAGCCATGACAGTAACAAAGAAGATTCAAATATGAATGTTGCATCAAAAAAGCTACAAATTATAAAACAATGCTTCGCACACATTTCACACTAATCCGACAGCACAAAAGATCTATACAATCATCACAGTTTCAAGGTAAACATCCCAAATTTGTGCCACTAATTAAGTATCTCACCCAATTTTGCAGAACATTATGATATCGCAGTGAAGTTGACCTTTGAAATAAAATGGTATCACTTGATCATTTTATCCTGTTTAGACATTAGTAAAAAAATGTTGCCATAATTTGCGCATTCATTCTTCAGTTACGGCCACAAATGTGTTTCGTGAGGTCACACTGACCTTCGAGCACCGAAATCTCATCATCTTCAGGACCAAGTGGATATTTTTTTCTAAATTTGAGGAAATTCTGTGAAGGCGTTCTTGAGGTATTGCGCTCACGATAATGGGACATACAGAAAAAGACAACAACCTGTCTCCAGAGCAGGGGCATTTACGGGTGATACAGTTTGAGGCTTTATGTTCTGTTTTTGGCGACTAGACATATGGAAGCTAGACATATGGATTGATTGTGTCATGGAATATTTTGAGTCTGCTTCTGAAGAACCATTGGAAAACAATGACAGGCTCAGAAGAGGAGCCTCCTCCCTTGTTTCATCGTGTGTACCAGCTGAAGGCACACAGCATGTCAGCATTCCCCTGCTTAGCCTTCTGGGAAGAAGAACCCATTTGGGACGGGCCTTAGGGAGGACGAGGTTGATCAACGGGGCTTTTCTAAGGGACAGATCAAAGTACAGGCTGGGCTTTGAGAGCTTATAGCAAACAGCCTGAGGTCCTCTAAAAGCACTGGCCCTGAGGGGAGGAGAGAGAATCAAACCTGGCAGCCAAAGGAGGCTATTTATAAAGTGTGAAAAGAGACCGAGTGGATTTAAAATCAATTTCCATCCCCTTCTGCTATTACTCTTTAGTCTAAGCTGTTTCAGGTTGCAACGGATGTTCAGCATTGAAACAAAAAGCTGGGAGTCATGACTGTGTAATGAGTGATGCATTACTAGCATGATATAATACAATACCTTGTAACTGGGAAAAGACAACTTACTATGCCCTCAAACTATACAATGTGTTGGAGTGACATAAATTAATACCAGACATTAAAGAAATTAACAGCAGATAACTGGAACTAGTAGAGAGATTAAACTAAAAATAGACCAAGATGACAGATGCAATTTGTTATTCAAGGTAGATGAACAATAACCTTTTGTGAAAATCTGGGATTTTGAATTTGGACCCATCACTGACCCCTGCTGGTAAGAACTGTCGTAATATGTTACTGTTAAAAAACATCTCCGTGAGACACTTTCAGCCCAAATCACAGCAGGTCTAAGCTACCTCTTGAATGGCGTAGTTCTTGTTCTCCCAGATCTTCTTGGCCTCAGCCAGCTCCTTCTTTTTCAGCAGGGAAGGATTGGGAATGTCTCCGAGTTGCCGCACTTCTCTCAGCTTGGTCACCAGCTGCCACAGGCGAGACTGCCATCGAAGAACCCCAGGAAGAGCGTCGGCTGGAGTGGGTCACCACACAGACACAGAAGAATCGAATATTTTGAAAAACTGCTGGAAAAACTGAAAAACTCTAAATGTATTCATTTGAAAACAAGTGGTGCATGTCTCTTTGTGGAAACAATTTTGCTCTCACAAAACCACCGTCCTTTAACGTCATTCTCATTCATTATTTCTACCACTATGTGTAATTTTGCAGTAACATCTCACTCTTGACATTCCAGAGGATGTCTTGTTCAGGCGGTGCGGAGTAAAGGATGTAGAGTCTGGCTGTGTCCACGCCGTACTGCTGCACCACCTCTTGGGGGTCCAGTCCGTTGTGTTTAGACTTGCTCATCTTCTCCCACGTCACCTCAACACGACCACCGCTCAGCGCCAACGGCTCCTTATCTGGACGAAGCAGGTCAGAGGTCAGCGATAGCTGGATAAAGAGTCTATAGTGCTGAGATTAAATGACCAGTACCTCTTGTTTATCTTGTTACCAAGCAATAGAGAAAAGCAGAAATTCCTTCAGCGTGATGCCAGTTATAAGAAACCTCTCAGGTGAGAAACCTCTCAGGTGTCTTCAAAGGATTTAAAGGGATTTGACTTTTGTTAACTTGTCATTCTTTTTGGAAAAGCAGTAAAGCACAAAATAAGGAGAAATTTTTCTTAATAGCGCAAAGAAGTGGGGTGGGATAGTGGAGTCAAAACTTACTATAATTCAAAAAAGCATAAACTGATGTCATGAGTCCATATTTGGTTTGTCTCTGTCTGTCACTAGCTGTTTCTTTCTGAAGGGTTACAAGGAGGGAAGCCCTCACCTCTCTCATCTATTACAAATGTTTCACATCAACAAACACCCTCCACATTGAGGTAGTGTATACCTGTGAAATCTATTTCCTCTCTCTTCAGGTACTGGCCGCTGTCTACCAGTTTGAAAGTCTGGCCCTTGATCAGGCCCTGGACCAGGAGCTTCCTAAAAGGCTCTCTGGAAGACAGAAAGATGGTTCATGACAAAAACACACAAAATGTACACATGCACCAACAGCAGATAAACCACAGCGTACTCCACCTGTGAACCACGAGGCCCTGATCCTTGCAGAAATGGGAGAGGAAGCGAGCATAGTACAGGTGCATGACAGCGTGTTCCTTCCCGCCGATGTACACGTCCACAGGCAGCCAGTGATCTGCGAGGCGGCGCCCAAAAGGCCTGCGGAGGAAGAGCAAACATAGTGAAAGGTAAAGCTCCAACTGTATTTGGGAGGGTAAACTGTTAATCTAATGTAATGTTGAGTTAAAAGGACACAATAAAAAAGAAAACTGCTCAGTAAAGTCATCATTTCTTTCTTTGTCCTTCAAGCTTTTCTGTTGATGAAGATCACACAGAAGTTCTGTTTCCTTTTTTTTTATTATTATTTATTTACATCCACAGAGGCTGTCACTGCTCATGCTAACTACTCAAATGTATCTTCATATCAAAGGCACAACTTCAAATTACAAAAGGATTTTTCTTTAAGGCAACACACAGACAAAATGTTTACAACAGCAAATGTAAGAGATGTTCCGGGCCAAAGGTTTTATTATTCTATTTTTGACCATATATTATCCATTCATTTGACTCTCCGATGTGATCTTGTCCTCTGGTCTTTTATTTGCCAGATTATGGAGTGTATGCTGAGGAGTTGAAAATTAAGTGACATTATTTTGAAAGCTTTATCATTTTATGATTATTAATGTTGGATTAATCAGCAACTGAGAGTAGCAAAGCAGACTTTTGCTTGTGTATATTTACATAATATACTGTTAAAATTAATGTTATCAGATGGCACTGGTTATGTACAAAGCACATGCACACACTTTTCCTCCAGGGGGCAGGCTGAATCTGACACTATTCAGGGTTGGCCAACAAAAGCATCCTGAAGCCTCCCCTGTTTAACACTCACAGAGAAAAAGTATCAAAGGTCTGTTTGAAATTTGGCTCGGAGGACTTCGTCTTTAGTCAGCTTCACATTAACAACATGCTAAGTATCTGTTTCTTTTAGATCACGACCGCTGCATGTGGTTAGCCTGCCTGTCGCGATGCTCAGCAGTCACAATGCTTTTTAGGGCAGACTACTGTCTCTGTGTGTCACCTTTCACACCAGTCATTACTCTGCTTCACACCTCTCTGCCTCTCACCCTCCCTCTGTGGCTGATGTTGTCTCTGGATAATTGAGCCAGGAGGGGAGAAAAAAAAAAAAAGTTATGAACTCGCAACACTGAAAATAATTTAGCCTGTTTGCTGGCACCATTCCAGGGAACCCCAATACACAACAACACACACACTCTCATACAACACCCCTGCCCAGGTCTTTCCTCTTACTCGCTACTTTCAACATCTCTTGCCTCATATTTTCATCGTTTCCCCCTGTGCGCATGAGGCTCAGCGGGCCGACTGAAATGCACAAATAGTGTAATTGCTTTTTCTGTTGTGCCATAATCTGTCCAGCTAAGAAAAGTGAAGGAGGGAGCAGGAGCCCCCCCCCCTTTTAAAGCTGCTTTACTGCTAGGTCAGGGCACTGGGAAATTAATCTCTTTTGTTAAGCTCAGGGTATCGCCACCATCCCAGCAGGTGACAGCCATGGCTCCATAATCTCTATTGGCAGAGAGTGCAACTTTCAGGGAAGTGTGTGTGTGTGTGTGTGTGTGTGTGTGTGTGTGTGTGTGTGTGTGTGTGTGTGTGTGTGTGTGTGTGTGTGTGTGTGTGTGTGTGTGTGTGTGTGTGTGTGTGTGTGTGTGTGTGTGTGTGTGTGTGTGTGTGTGTGTGTGTGTGTGTGTGTTTGTGTAAAGGGTGTGTGTATACAGGCATTATACGCATGTTTGAAGTGGAAAAGAGAGAGTGGGTGATCTTACAGTGAGCATAATTATGCATTTAAGTGCTTTCATAAAATCCTTATATAGAAGAGTTGGAGTGGAAGTGGCCAGAGAAAAATCAAGTTTGTATTTACATAGCAGAGATTACATAGAGAACAATGCATTTATTGTATATGTAAACAGACAGATGTTTATCCGCCCACTGCAAGAGCAATTTGTTCACCTTTTTCTCTTCTGGTTTTCATTTCATTTACATTTGAACAAATAGGGTGAGAATAAGATCTGTGCCATTTGTGCTCAAATCTGTCTCAACATGAGTAAAAAAAAAGATGCAAATGTAAATAACTATGTTTTAATTGGCCAGATTCACAGAGTCAATAATAGAAAGTGAAGTCTAATGAGGAGGCTGTTTGTACCTGTCTTGGTTATGAGGGTCCGTGTATCTAAAGTAATACCAAGCTGAGTCCACAAATGTGTCCATGGTGTCAGTCTCCCTCCTCGCTGGGCCTTTACATCTGAGGAAAGAGAGAAACAAAGAGAGAGTTGGCAGAGGCTGAACCAAAATTAATATCGAGCTGACAAATTAGAACGCGAGCAAATGAACGACCCCTGTTTGTATGCTCAGAGAAATGGCTCATTATGTGATTTGTTTGTTTGTGTGTGTGTGTGTGTGTGTGTGTGTGTGTGTGTGTGTGTGTGTGTGTGTGTGTGTGTGTGTGTGTGTGTGTGTGTGTGTGTGTGTGTGTGTGTGTGTGTGTGTGTGTGTGTGTGTGTGTGTGTGTGTGTGTGTGTGTGTGTGTGTGTGTCAGTGAGTGTAAAGCCGGCTCCATCTGGCTGTAGGGGTCATGTCCCTGCAGAGGAGCACAGCTGAAGCCAGACTGGCAGCAGAGCTGTGTTCCTGTGCCCTGACTAACAGGCTGTGCTAACAGGGAACGAACTGGCAGGCCGCACACATGATCATGTGTTTGTGTTGGAAATGCCACCTCGTGCCCCCTTCTCTCCAAGCCAAACAGCGGCTTGGGTACGTGATGCGAATCTGCCAGCGACACTTTCACAGCACAGGAGAGGACATCTGTAAAAGACCTGGGGAGAGTGGAGCTTTTGGAGAGTGTTTTTGTTTCAAATTTAAAGCACTTAAATGGAAGAGTGACAGCATTCGTCTTTTGCTTTATAATGAGTCTCTGCAGATTTAAATCAGTGTCCCAGAAATAGAAACACAGAAACAGCTCTAAGCTTTGCTACGGTGTGTGCAACAGAGCTGGTATGGTTTCCTGGACCTTATGGGATGTCCCTGTTTGTCTTTCTGTCTGTCCCTTCAGTTGCACAAACAATCATCTCACAATCAATTTTTCAGTCACACACTCACTAACTGACACACAAAACATCTCGACCACCTACCATACCGGTCTATAATAAGGCTGTGATGATGAGGTAAGAGCTCGAGGTTGCCTAGCAACAAGGCTAAGGTGTAGCAAGGTTAATATTTGAAAGCCAGGTGTGATTTCATATGATGAAAATCCAGCAGTATAACGAAGCCCCCGTCCATCATAAAAGATCTAAAAATGGGAAACCTCTCAAAACGGAGAAAGACAAATTAGCACAAAAAACCTGCTTGAGCAAGTAGGATTTCTCACCTCCTCTCTTGCTTCAGACTGACCAATCAGAGACCAGATTGTGGTTATTTGACAGAGCTAGTACCAGCTACAGTCAGACTACTGAGGATCAGATTAGACGACGCACCAGCTACGCTCTCTGGGGATGGTCCTCCTCTACGCCGTGAAAGGAGCCTAACAACAAAACTAGGAAACTAAATCTGAAGCAACCTGCTTGCATGAGTGTGTAAAGTATGAAGAGTGTGTTTGTAGGATAAGCCAGAAAGAGCCAAAAGGCTCTCCAACAGATGCAGCAAGGGAGGCAGCTGCCCACTCCATGAAGGCTTTCTTCCCAGGGAAAACAGCCCTCCATCTGCTGTGTGTGTGTGTGTGTGTGTGTGTGTGTGTGTGTGTGTGTGTGTGTGTGTGTGTGTGTGTGTGTGTGTGTGTGTGTGTGTGTGTGTGTGTGTGTGTGTGTGTGTGTGTGTGTGTGTGTGTGTGTGAGTGAGACTCCTGAACGTGTGTGTGCTGCGATAACTAGGTGGTCTCTCCTTCTCTCTGTCTTTACCTTTGAATTCAGAGAACAACACACACTTGCGTGCACACCTTTCTAATCAGGCCAAGCCAAGGCAGGGTTCAGTTGGCAGGCTAATTTACAGTGCTGCAGAGGGTTGAAGACGAGAAGAGCACACAGGAAATGACTTCCTCAAGGACAGATAAAACTCCATTTCTGCCGCCCATCTCTCATCACCCTGCTCTTCTGTGCTCCACTCAAACTTTAATTGGACATGGTCGACGAGTGAAGGGAACAAATTTCGACAGACACTTAACAACGAAGGGGAGATGGGAAGAGAGGAGATAACGGCATCTTTGCGATTATACCCATCAATCATCGCTGATGGGAGGCATTATAGTAGCTTCGTGGAAGTGAGCGAACACAATCTGACGACTTGTGCCATCTGCGACTGAGTGGGCCTTTGTTTTAATCAACACGGTGCCATGGCGGTGATTAGTCTTATTCAGAGAGGAATTCCCATGTCAGCGAGGGACTCTGGAGACGCCAGTCAAGTCGTCATTCTGCATTCAACACCTTCACTGAGATGAGCTGCTGAGTGACATGTGTGCGATTACGTCCTGTGCACAAAAGGTAAATGTGTGCGCGCATGCATGTACAGTGTTTGTGTGTCCCTCGAGGCACAGCTGGTTTACATAACTTCCATCATCGTCTCATGCTGTTCCTGTCACTGATGCCACTCATTACATTACCCCATCTGAACAAAAGTATTAATCACGCAATTTACAGAGCCGCTCTCAATGCTCTGTGTTCCTGTAAAGCCGTCAGACCCCACATCAGGCCTGACAGCAGGCTCAATTTGTCGGTGCTGGTCTCCTGAGGCGACACAGGAAGTACAGAGGAGAGGCGGTCACTGGAGAGGGGTTGCATGTAATTCAATTCTCACTCTACAAACACCATAACAGGCAGGATCAGTTCCCTGATCGCTGTTGTCGTTGCCAAAAACAAATAACGCTGCATCTCATTTACAATATCACACAGCTGAAAGGGGTTACTGATGTGTTAACGCTACCAGAGATGGCGGTGAGTCAGTGACTTACTCAGGGGCACTACTGAAGGGTGGTTTGGTTGCTGTGCAAATGTTGTATAAGATCTAAAACTGAACCGAAACTTCATGGGAATGAGTGAGAGAAATTATTGAGGGGTTCTCACACTCAATTGAATAAGAATTTTGAATTACTTTTAGCGTCTGGTTTGTTGAAATTTAAATAATCAAAACTGGACAACACAGAGCTCACGATCTTAAATTCAAAATGATTTGTTTAAGTGAGAGGTACACAATCTCTTTGACTTATGTCCTTTTAAAATGAATCAATGTCTTCTTGTATAACAGGTTCCATACAATATGCCAACGTGGCAACCAATCCATGATGTCACCCATTGGTTTGTGAACTGCTGTTTTGAAGCCTCGAGTTCAGCATTTCGGCTGTTCCCATCTTGTTTATTTTAAGCCAGATGTGTTCATATTTGGACAAGCTGGGGAGGAGCGAGGGGTGGATAAGACTGCCAACCCAAGGACACAAAATCTGCCCACCCATACCGGTAACCTGACAGCACCCCAGGCATATCAATCAAACCAGGCAACACCATCAAACAAACCTCTGTTATCTATCTAATCAATGATGTAATTATTTTCAGAAGGACCACCAGAACACTGATCAGAAGGAGGGAATATTGTTAATGACAGCATAATGATTTGTGGAAAATATTTATTGACTTCTCAGTCTTCTCACCTGGGACATTTGCAGTTGACCCAATCATGTGCAGCTTCCAGTGGCAACGCCCCTTTTCCTGTGAAAGATGGCAGCTTTGGCAGACTAACAGGTAACTCCTCCTCAGGGACCGCCACTGGACCACAAGACCCACAGTGCACCACAGGGATGGGTGTGCCCCAGTACCGTTGTCTGGATATTAACCAGTCCCTGAGCTTAGAGCTGGTGAGGTGGCCTCCAACCCTCTGCTCTCTGGCCTTCTGGGTAATGGAGTCAAAGGCCTGCTCTCTGGTGAGACCTGAGAACTACATAAAGAAGAGAATAAAAGAAAGAAACAAGAAGATTCAAATTTGGAGAAAAAAGGAAGAATTACGCAGCAAAATTGCATTTTAATAAATAAAGACATCATCATCATCATCATCATCATCATCAGTGCTGACCTCCTCAGAGTTTATCAGAGTTTGTGTCCCATCGTCGAGGGTTTTCAGCACTGTGGTCCAACTCAAATTCAGAGCTCTGGCCACAGGCAGATCCTCCTCACTGCAGTCTGGCACACCTGTCACATACAAGTACACCATGAACATGCAAAAAAAACAACCAAAAACATGAAGACAAAAATGGACATAAAAGGATGCACATGACTGAGAGTAAAAACCCTCCCTGTGGTGATGTTAAGCATGCTGTGATGAAACTAACAATCCCTTGGGTCCCACCTCCACTCTGTGACAAATACTCACTGAAGGTTTCACATTGACAATGGTGCATAGTACAAACACACAGTGAATGCTGACTATTTAAAATGTTAGTAATACTGGGGCAGGCCCTTTTCAATAGGAATTGTTTCAAGCTGTTTTCTGACTCCATGAAGAGGTCAGTTATTTTTATTGCTCGTATATTGTGTTCGTAGTATCGGCTCGAAGATGCCAGCTACACAGATACCCACCGAGCACAGTGTCCAGATAGCCATCAAATGCCTCCTTGTGTGAGATGACCAGGGGAACCTCGTGGCCGGTGAACAGGTTGTGAGCCGTGACCTCTGTCAGGGAGTCTGAAGAGTAAAGGGGCGGGAGGAGTAAGAGAGGCAGCGCTGCTTCCCCTGGTAGCTTATTATCAGCAACCATTCACTGCTCAGACTTCTTCGAGGGAATCCCAATTAACACATACTCGGTCCTCTGCAGCTTCTACAACCATACCTCGACAGTATGGTGGTTAAAAAAAACATATTTACACAGTCACATGTGATGTGGACTATATAAGAAGACAAGTACAGTACACATATTTAATGATGTGTCTAAAAACATGCAAGTCCTCTTCATATAAGGGCTGATGTTTCACCATCGAATCGCTGCTTTTAATTCCACATAATATGCAAAATAAATCACAGCCTTCACCAGTATGAGCCGTCTTATGCTGCATCTAAATGTGTGTATTTAAAAAAAATTTTAAAAACAGCTGCTTTCCAAACCTGACAAGAAGGCAAACATGCCATGTGGAAGTGTGCTCACCTCTGCCTGGCTGAAAGGCTTTCTGCAGGGCAGAGCGCACGGTGCTGTTCCCATGCAGCAGTCTGTGGGAGGGCAGGATGGCCAGGTAAGCGACTCCGAACACCGTCTCCGGGGAGGAGCTGTAGGCTGACAGGGTCTGCCCCGTCTCCTCCCCGTTCACCTGGGAGATAAGAGAAGAAGTACGTGGGGAACCTCTCACCTCCACAGTAGCACTGGAGCTGAGATAATGAGAAGGACCTGCTGGCTTTCCTATTACAGTTTCGTGTCTGCACAAAAATGACTAAAGCATTTCACTGCTGAAACAATCCAATCATCAGTCACATTTTCATAATTGGTTGATAGCTTTACTTATTATATCGAGTACTAATCTCAAACATTTGCATCTTAAAATCAAAGAGACTTTCCTTTACGCTGTTAAATGATTATTGTTTTTTTATGAGATTAAAAATTCAAGATAATTGAAGGATTTCTACCTTGTGAAAGGAGTATGTATTAATTGAATTGATTTTAATGAACAAATGATTAACAAATAAACTAGTAAATGGTCATTGAATCTTGGGACTCGGACGTGTAGGCAATATGTGCCGTATGTAACTCTTTGGCTCATAATAGGACTATAATGTACAGTTTAATGTAATAATAATTCAAAGACAGACACACTTATTTGTAGGAGATTCTAATTAATAATTAGAACAGATCATGTCGAAGACATACTAATACAAACCTCAGCCCACTGGGGATACTTCAGAAAAGAGGTCCTGTGACATTGTGTGATGATGTAAATGATGTAAAGTGATTTAACACCCCCCGGTTTTGACTCAAACCATAAAAACACAAACAGACACTAAGGTAGCCTGACCCTCTTTCTCCAGAAATACAAAGACTTTTAAATTTAGTGACAGATTATTTTGAAGGGTATAATAATAGTAGTCACAGAGGGACCTCAGCGGTGTTTTTGCTGCCGCTCAGTTTGAAACAACAGGGCACGTGAAGAACTGTAAATATAGCTCTCAGAGAAGTCAATAGAAACTAATCTGTGACATCGTTTGTTTGGGTAAATTGCCACTTGCAGATGGATGAACCCATTGAAAGTGAATAATGGAGCGAGGATTTCTACGTGATACATGATTCTTAACAGAAATATGTAAGTAAACAGAGGCGTCAAAGAATCTGTAGTAAAGCCAGCAATCAGCACTCGGGGTGAAAGAGATGAGAAACGGAGGCAGGGACGAGAGGGAGCAACGGGGGAAACACTCGGTGGAAGAGGGCCAAACGACTGAAAGAAAGCAAGAATGATGCATGATTAAAAAGTGAGCGGGGGAGAAGTGAGCTGAGACTCACCTTGAGTTTGAAATCAAAGTAGCAGCCGGTGCACTCTCCAATCCAGTTCGCCTGCATGGCTTTGACCCCGTACCACTCTGGAAGGTCCTCCAGGGCGTCCAGGAGAGGCTGCAGGAGGGAGAAACAAACACAGACACAAGTTTACCGCCGCGTATAAGTTCGGAAAGAGCTAATTTTTCCACTTCACTGTGGAAAGTATGTGTCTGTCTAGGATAATGCATTTTGCTCCAGCTCAGTGTGGCCTCTTTCAAAGCACAGCCAATTTATTTTGACAAAACAGCAGAGCCGACCAGGTCACATTATGCAGACAAAGACGGAGTTTCAGAAATTCTGACCTCCGCGTGCCCTACTTCCTTTAATATCACAAAGCAATCGCCTATACAATGTGCATATTCCCTCTCTTTCCCACACACACACACACACACACACACACACACACACACACACACACACACACACACACACACACACGCAGGGTTGTTCCACGTGATTATAGGGAGCTATGCATATCAACGAGGCTCGGACCAAGAAGTCACAGCTGGTTTGAGGCCGGAGATGTTATAATTCTCTATTTCCTTTTTAGTTTGTCACAATCTATTATCCACAATCCCCCTCACGGCTGCTGCTTCCGCATGCAGTACCTCATCACGGAGTTATCAATACAAACATGAACACTGGCCACAATCATCACTGGCATGACTGCAGAGCGTGTCAGTTATGGTTTTGTTCCAGAGTGGGAGAAAAAGAGATCGAAATCCCAATTAATCTGTGTCAGCATGACTGAGAGACTCTGAGGAGACGCAGCAAAAACAAACTGGCGATGAAGAAAATGCGAACACTGGAGAAGTTCAGACAGATAACTGATGATGGCTTTAAAATGAGAGGTAGTAAACGTTTTTACTTTCCTGGGCTACGAAATATAGTTTGGCACCCAGAGGCAGGAGTAACTGAAATATGTACAGCAAGGACAGGAGTCTCCATGGCAACTAAGAAAAGCTTGCAAGAAAAAGCATGGTATAGCAATAACTAAGGACTGGTGAAGGACTGGTGTGTGTGTGTGTGTGTGTGTGTGTGTGTGTGTGTGTGTGTGTGTGTGTGTGTGTGTGTGTGTGTGTGTGTGTGTGTGTGTGTGTGTGTGTGTGTGTGTGTGTGTGTGTGTGAAGAGAGAGAGAGAGAGAGAGAGAGAGAGAGAGAGAGAGACGTCAAGTACACTTCTGACCAAAAAAATATTACTCAATGCACTGGCAACATTTCTGGAAGTTATGCACATATTTGAGCAATACCATAAGAGAACAATAAGCCACGCTCTCAGTTTGTGAATCATTCAGATGTCAGTGTGGTGCAAAAGGCAGGCAGCTTTTGTCGGAGTGAAACAAGAAAAAAAACATTTCCCCTCGGGGATTAATAAAGTATATACCTACCTACCTACCTACCTGATTATGCATGAAACTAAGAACTCTGCAACTGCCACGTGATAATTTAACTGCCTGCACGCTCCACATCAATAAAACCCATCTTAGTAATAATGCAGTCGTTGTACAGTGTGGAACAACTTGACAGCTAAACTGAATAAATATTGTCTGAGGTTAATGTTCTCTGATGGACGTGTACCGGCGAGGCAGACAAAACACACATGCAGGGAAATCACAGTCCAATTACATCCCTTTTTATTTGGCACACTTTGCTTTGACACGGTCCTCCTTTCTCTCCATCTGTCTTTCTCACTTCTTTCCCTTAACACCTCCCTCCCTTCCTTCCTTCCCTCCTTCTCACTTCTCCGCTCGTCAGGGAAAATTAGAAATGCAAGAACACATTGTCACAGTGGGCAGCTTCCACCTCCACTCACACCTCTGACATGGACAAATATGGGCGAAACTAAGTGACGCCTGTGGACCAAATTATTTTTTCTTTTAATCAAAATGATAAAACTGGCAAAAGAATCGAACGAACCCCTTCAAGGACAAATTGGTGTTTTTGCAACTTTAAGCCTACTTATTAGAAATCCCATGTGGTTTGCATTATGGCCAACCATTTGTCAAAGCAAAAAAATATTTTTTTTAATTACATCACACCTCCCAGGCATTGGTTTCTATTTTATTTCAATGTGATATTAAACACCACTCATAGAAACATGCTTTTACATTCTTTAGCTTGCTTTGCTTGTCCTTTTCAAGGCCTCATTTTGTCTCACTATTTTGATGGAAAAAAGAAATGACAGAGTAATATTATGTAATATAATCAATTCAAGTCCTATTTAAAGCAGAAATGTCAGTTATTATTTGTTTTTAGCTCTTCACATTTAATAATTTGCTGCTTTTCTGTTCCATATCTTTGTAATCTGACTATCTTTGGGTTTTGGACTGTTGGTCAGACACAACGAGACATTTGAAGATGCCACCTTGAGCTGATATTTTGATGAGCCTTTTTCTGCAAGTTTGTAGACCAATCAACAATAACAATGAACAGATTAACTGATCATGAAAATAGTCCTTAGTTGTTGCCCTACAAACGAGGAATATATTAACCATGTTTTTCCCAATTAATTTGAACTCAACTGTAAATGATGGTGTGGTGGGCCTGGAAGGGGCTTAATTAGCCCCAGCTGAATCAAATCTCTGATTGTCCCTCCCTAACCCAGATAAAAACCCAAGCAGGTGACCAGACGAGGGACAGAGGACGGCGTAGCAGGGTGGCTGCTAGACACACAAAGACACAGAAATTGTGGAGTATTTTTGGGTTGTTTGTATTAGGTGGAATAAACACCTTGGAAACCTTACGTCGGCTGACTGTTGTCGTTCGTGCTGGAAAGAACCCCCTGGTGATGGCGAGATGCTTGTCACAGATGGATTTCTGTTTGTTGCCTGTAATTCAAAGATCTGCTCGAACTCTCCTCCTCGATAGACACGTTGTCTGCAGTGTTAGTAAACGCACACACCTACATGCCTAACAATGCACATGTAGTTCCTGCATGTAAAATGCATGAACAGTCTGTGGCTGACTCATTTCATGTCTAAAGGGGCTAATTTCACCCTGCAGCAGGCCTCTTCCCCCCCCTGTGCTGAAAGGTGGAAGCTGCTCATCAGCCGGCCAGGCCACCTGGAGGCATTACCCCTGAGCCTGCTGGTCTCTTTTTCTTTCATAGAGAGACATCAGGCTACAAATGACAGTCTCCAGGGGTCTGATTGCAGAAGCAGAGAGGCAGGGCTGCAGCTGCTGCGACTGAAGTGTCAGCCATGATTGTTATCAGAGGGATCAGCTGCTCATTTTTGCCCCCGTGAAGCTGCTGGCCAGCCATTCAGCCACTTGTCATACACACACACACACACACACACATACATATATATAATGGCAGTCATACCTTGGCATAGTTTGTCGTCTTGATGAACCATTGTGTGAGTAGCTTCTGTTCCACCAGAGCGCCAGACCTCCAGGAGCGCCCGTTTTCATCCACCTGCTCATCAGCCAGCACCGTCTGATCAACGGGGTCCCAGTTCACCACAGCCTGGATGACACACACATATTAGCACACAAATGCAGACAAACACTCGCGCAGAAAAATTTAAAAGCAGCGCTCGGGAAGAAGCTTGGATTTAATCGACAGACCAAAGGCTTATTTTAAAGTCGTGCCATTTCATTACACATATTCAAAAGACTTCTATCAGGGTCTTTTCTTTTCAATTCATTCATTTTCTTCAAACAGTGACGGGTGAGCTGCCTCAATCATTTCTCTAGCTGTTAGGAACCTCAAACGTAAGTCAATCATATTATTCTCTTCAAAAGAAACCGGGATAGGCTTTAGTGTAAAGGCCATTCCTACCTCTTTCTGGTACGCCAGTCCTGCTTCAAAGAGCTTGATGAACAGATACTGCGTCCACCTGTAATAGTCTGGCAGACAAGTGGTCACTTCCTGTCAGAAAAAGGTGCAGTCAGGTCAGCAGTGTAAAGAGTCAAGTCACACACACTCAAAAAAAAGAGCAAACCAAACCTGAGAGCTGCCAAACTCTCTGGTTGATGCTCAATTCTTCATCAGTTCTTGCTCACCCGGTCCCAGTTGAAGCAAAGCCCGAGGCTGTCCAGCTGCTCTCGCATGGACTGAAT
Organism: Brachyistius frenatus; assembly: GCF_029030835.1. Lineage (NCBI taxonomy): Eukaryota > Metazoa > Chordata > Actinopteri > Embiotocidae > Brachyistius > Brachyistius frenatus. The sequence continues at coordinate 5,476,954 of NW_027210613.1, forward strand.
GTTACTGAGGGGGGAGAAAGAACAACAAAGTTGGGGGTACATTTAAACAAGGGCTACTTATAATAACAGATATGTTACTTCTCTGACCTTTTCGTCCACTCCTCTGGGTCGAGGCCTCTCTCAATGGCTGCATTCTCAGCTGGAAGTCCAAAAGCATCCCAACCCATCGGATTCAACACCTGTGGACGCAGTTTGTGGCTCTGTATTAGCGGTCATTAGTGAATCAACAATTATTTAGTTGTTGTTTTATCATACAAAAAAAGAGCAAACAGTCTCTGTTTCAGCTTTGTGAAGATTTGCTGTATTTCTCAGTTGTTTTTTTTATTGTGGCAATTTATAATTTATTTAGTGCAATTTTGAGTCTCCCAAGTTCTGGCAAGTTGCGACGGGCATTTATTGCTATTTTTTTACATTTATAGACTAAACATAGCCTGTTTAAAATAATGATAATATGATTTCTTATATGTGACAAGATGATTTATGCAAACAGTAACACTAAAAGACAAAATATGTCATTGTAGGAGAAAATTTATTCAGTGAAACATTGTTTGGTCGCCTAAAATGCAGCACACAAAGATCTGTATATGAAAATGTGCTGTTCCCTGCTGAGATTTCAACTCCATCACGCATTGTGTTTAATGTATGCAGACTAACAGCTGTTATATAATGCAAAAGCAAGCGGAAAGAAAGGTTAAACTTAGAATGGCAGACGAGGATGTGACAGCTTTGTATTAGCCCGCATGCTGCTTATTAAGTTGTTTTATACACACTTTCCAAAACACCACCGTCACTTTCTTTCTATACCCCAGTTCTCCCTCTGCCCCCCCCCCCCCCCACACACACACACACTTTGTGCCAACATCTATTTTGTTGCCCCCACCTCCAAAATACACCGTCCTTGACAAACACTTGACAGTGCACCGCTCTCACTCATGTCTTTAGCTCCTGTGCTATGTTTTTCTGCTCACCGAAAGAAAACGAGATGAAAGCACAGGAGTAGAAGGCGTGAGCAAAGTAGAGGAGAAGCAGATTGACAAGGAGTCGAGGACTGGAGAGGATCATTGTACGGACTCTAACGGGTCTGATGTTTCAGACGAATTGGTATCCTTGGTAACTGCATGGGCCTCATTTGTAAAGCCGAGTGCAGGATGGTAGCAGGCTGAGAGCTCAGTGCAGCATACCACTGTGACTGCTCAGTAGGAATACAGGCACACTGCGAGCGAGGAACCCACCTCAGACAGCCTATGTAAATAAGAAAGCAGAAGAAGAAAAACATGCAGCCCATTAGGATGGATGTGCTACTGTTTATTCAGTATACTTAAAGTGAGACCGTATTCATGAGACGCTGACACGGGAGACCGGCTCCGACGGACAGGCTGCGTTAGTGAGCAATAAGTTTAGAGAGAGCGGCCAAGGCAAACGATCTGTCCGCTGGTAATAGCTCCACTTATCCTTGTGTCCACACAAAGTGTGAAGCCCGGCCCGACTCTTTACTAACCTGTTATCACGGAGTCGGTACATTTCAGAGCATGAAGTGACAGGAGGCGGTGAAAGATGGACGTGGGAGTCAGTGTAGAATGATTTTATGACAATCTGTCCACTGTCAATGTGAAACAAATCAGTGCCAACCACAGACAGATACATGCATCCACAGCTCACTGGATGACAAGGAGGACAGAAGAGCTGGAAGCCTCTCTGTTATATGCAAGTGTCCACCCACACAGCTCCAGCTAGAAACTGTCCATCTGTGGCAGCTTTGAAATGCAACTTCAGAAACTGACAGTTTCCCTAATCACACGAACTAATTTCATTGTTTCAGAATGACTAAATAACCTTGTTATTTAAGTGCAGCAGCAACTGCAGAGCAGAAGCTCTCATGGTATTTATCCAGCCAGACAGTTTTGATTTAGATAAAAAGTTTGATATTTTTTATTCCATTTCATGCTGACAGTTTGATGAGAATGTTGGTAATAATGTTGTCATGTCATTAAATTCAAGTTTAAATGAAAGCATCAAAGAAAATTTAGAGACATTGTTTCACATGTCAGGAAACGGAAAGCTTATTTGCTGGATGAAAAAAAATGTATACCACATCTTAGCTTAGCCTCAGATCAAAGGTAACACAATCTAGCAACATGCACCTATTCATCTCACATATAAACATATTAATTCTCATTAATTACAAAATTCATTAAAAAGCTCTGGTTTCGCAAAGGATTATGTACTAGAATAGGCTGATCATAGGGAGGTGAGCTGCTTTCCCCGATTTCAGTCTTTATGCTAAGCTAAGCTAACATCCCTTTGCACAAGCTTCATACTTATAGTATAGTACAGACATGACGGTGGTATCGGTATCGTCAGAACAAAACAAATTCTTAAGTTATCAAATTTTAAAAAGAAAAAAACAATGGAGATAAACAGGATTTTATTTGTCATTTTCAGAACATTGAAACATTAATCAAGATTTCGTGCACAGTATTTTGATATGACGAAGAACGAATTGGGGGTTTTAAAAAAATGTGTTCGTCACACATGAAATACCCCTTAAAGCCCAGAAAATCTACATCGGCAGAGAGTAACTCTCTTAATTAACTGTGAGCATAAAGCAGAACAGTGTTCACTTTCTGACAGATGCTGAGACTCCTCGGCAGGAAGTGGTTAGCAGTCATGTGAAACCAGGTTTTTGTTCAGGGAGAACGCAGACAGTGGAAGAGGGGATTCTCTCTGCAGATGGGAGAAGATACACACCATCTACTGTAAAATCCACCAGGATCAGAAAACACAGAGGAGGGGAGACGATTGTTACACACTAACATTTTGTCTGGGTAAAGACAGAGATGGCTTGTACTCGTGCTCACCTCTCATTGCGTGATCTTTTACTCGTCGTTTGTTTCTTTGCTGTCGATTTTTGTTTGAGAAGCTGCATAAAGACGCTTTCCTCGTACACCTTGTACCTTGAAAACAAAGAGTTTTCTTCTGTTGTGCGAACAGAGACTAAGCACAAGGCTGAGATGTTTGTGTCACTGCAGGCGCACAGTCCGCCTGACAGACACTGGTCACGGCTTCATCACCAGAAGCCGTTTAGGGGAATCAAACTGAGCGCTGAACATCGATTGTGCCGCTTTGATCTGAAACCTCGTCGAGTCAATAACTCACTGAGTAGCTGAGATCAAGAGTTTGTATTTTACTTTATTCACACCTAATTTCAACCATAAAGACAGGCCTCATAGAGAAGATCAGAATTACCACGGCAGGTTTGAACCCCTCTATTGTCTCAAGTTCTCAGCTTATAAGAAAGACGACAACACTTTCTTACTTTTGGGCCGACTTTGTTTCTGAGGTCCAAGGTGTCATAAAAATATCTCAACTCAAAGAGGATCAGGGAATCGTTCAAACCGAGTACAACTACAGAAATAACAGCTGTTTGTTTCTACAACATGAAACTACAACCTGTTTTATAATTAGGTCATTGTATGAAAGAGATCGAGCTCTTAATATACTGGTACATAATGATCACATATTTGAATCAGCCCCTCTCTAAAACAGTTTAAAATAAAACAGATTTTTTTTTTTAAAGAGAGAAAGATGATTAGATCTTATTTAGCTATCACTAATAAATTGGCAGGTGAGTGTAGAGTTCAAATGAGCAGTGTATTTAGTCTGAAGGAAGCAGGCGTGCAGCCATACAATAGAAACTTCAGTACATGTATAAAACAAAATTATAATTACATGCTCTCAGCGTGAAATAAACTTTGGCCATCTAATTGAAAGAAAGTGGGGCAAGAAGGTATTGTTATGCTACTAATTATATTAATGCGGACATTATTACCGCGTAAGCACAACTCCTGTTAATAGCTATGAAGCATCACAGTTCAGACATGGAGTGTAAACAGAGAGTCCAGCTGCGCAAACACAGCTGATTTTAATTGTATTATTAATAAACTGTTGTATAAACAACGGCGATGTGGAGCAGAAGTAAACAGAAGAGATCAGGGTCACAGTGCACTGAGTGGTACACTGTGAAAGGGACCATCATACTGTCAATACTGTTATTATGTTTGGTATCAAATAAGGGGTGCTCCATTAAGTCTAAATAAAAGACTGACTTGTTGGTCCTGTTTACCAGCAAAATGATCAATAACAGTCAAATCAAATTTATAACATATAACCCGGAGAGGAAAGTGGATTGTCCACCAGTAATGGTCGTTCGCTACAGTAAATTTGCACCCCAAAAGTACTTTTAAGGTTGACACATTCTTGGTAGATTTGTGTTTTGGAAGAAGAGTCGGTTTACTATACGTCAGAAAAGAGACAGAGATAGTAGAGCCTTGTGGTGAGGGGAAGATAACAAAGAATAACCCAAACACAGGCATATAGTTAAAGGTAAAGGCTTTGAGTCATAATTGGATCATTTTTAAGAGACACTTATTTGAAAAATCTCCATGGATTGTACTCATTGCATCAGTCGTTATCTATACGAGAGCTGCTGATTTGATTTTGAGAGTCATCGCACAGGAAACATTCAGTTTCTTTTTGGTTTTAAGCTAAAGCAGTAAATAGACTTGAAAGAAGCCTGTCACCTTGAGTCTATGTTCTCATGTCAGGGTGACATTAGTATCATGATGTTCGGTAGCGAAGTGCTGTGAGGTTGAACTCAAGGGTTTTTTTAAATGTTTTTGCAGCAGTGGTAGAGTTTCTGTGCATTTTTTTTTATCACTGCCGGTTGGTTTAAGGCTACTGCAATAGTTTCAAAATCAACCCGAGGTCTATACGTAGGATGCAACGACTGGAAAAGATTCTTTATCAAAACAGGCCAGACCCACAAATTTACACACTACCTTTTTTTTCCTGGAAACACCAGGCGGCAGCTGGAGGGAGGCGAGGAGTGGATCTGACTGAGAACTCCCACCATGCCCATCCACCTACAACGGAAACCTGACTGCACCCCAGGCCTGTCGATCAAACCAGGCATATCCCCAAACATTATGTCTATCAATGAACATATCTAATATTTAATTAACTATGGAATCGTTTTTAGAAGGAACAGAACGCAGATCAAAATGAGCATATGTAGTAAATGACACTATAATCTATAATGAAATGTATTGACTTTTTGAATGGAAGTGTATTGGAGCCAGAGGTTTTCTTTTAAGACAGCCTCAAGTGGCCGTCAGTGGTATTGCCCTTTAAGGCACTTCTAAGACTCTTGAGTCTACTCCTTTTTTATATACACAGTCTATGGCTGAAACATTAGCAGCTAAATGGGTTCCAGTCACTGCTGCTGGGAGTGCAGAGTGGGCTGACCTGGCTTGTTTTCGGGAGGAGAGAAGGAAAAGTAAAAACACATCTACTAAAAGCAGACATACCTGATGGCCTCTCATTCTCTGGAAGTGAGCAATGGTGTCACTGATGGTATACACTCGCACGTGGCCCATATGCAGCCGGCCCGATGGGTATGGAAACATGGAGAGGACATAAAACTTCTTCCGGTTGGAAATCTGGGGAAAAACAAGAGAGTATTATGATAATGTACACTGTTGTAAGAAAACCTCAGGACACGTGAAAAAAGATCATAAAGCTTTAGACCACAATAAAAGAATGAAGTTCACAGTTTCCTCCATTACCAGTCTCATTGTGTGCCCGATATGCTTTCAACAGCAGTGAACGCCACCTCAAAAATGTCACATTGTACATAATAATGACAACAAATGCAAACCACACCCTTCCTTGAGTTGGAGCAGCTGACTGGAGGTGGCGGTGATGCAGCCTCTCCTCTCCATCCTCTCCTCTGCTCTCTGTGTTGGCGTTTACCCGCAGACAGCGGAGAGGGCAGTTGGAGACGAGCTGAAGGTAAAGATGACGCGACGAATTGTATTTTGTCCCTCGTGACATATGTACATACTCGTGAATGCAATATCACAAGAACACGTTAAGGGGCTTTCTTAAAATTTGGCACAAACATGTACTTGTCCCAAAGACGAACAGCTTAGATTTTGCCGGTCAAAGGTCACCGTCACCTCACATCAGTTACATTTTTCTGAATGCGATGCCACAATAAGGAGAAATTGTGTCACTCATCTTTTGTGTCCACCAATAAACTACTGTGCTGTTGGGTAACTTTGAAGCGTCCACATTTTTGAATTTGTAACTCCTTTGCAGCAGCCTGCATATTTGATGCGTCGGCAAATGTCAATTAGCTTTATTGGTAAATGATCTGCACTTATATAGCGCTTTATCACCTTAGCGATCTGAAGGCACTTTACCGTTTGTCATCCATTCACACACTCCCAGTGCTCACCTGCCATTAAGTGCAACTGAATAGTACCGAGTAGTTTGAAGTTATTCCACTGGCACGTTTGCACGAATACAGGTTCTGGTATCTTTTTTTTTTACAAGTGCACAACAGCACCGCTGCTGGAAAAAAAAGCCATGAGGAGAAACACTGAGTCTGGCTCCTGAATGATTCTTGAGTGGGGGAAAAAAAAAAAAAAAAAAAGCCGCATTAAACCAATGAGGTCATGACAGGAAGAATAATCCATCACACAAGGAGCGAGCTCGCTGACTGACTTCTGGCTCTATCAGCATCTGATTATAGTATCATAATCTAAATGGTGGCAGCGCAGATTATAGATGCTTTACGGTCACAACACTGTTACCACGGCAACACAGTAAGTGCCTGTTACTCCCAACTATACATGATTACAGGAAACTTGAGTCATGAATTTTTCAATAAATTAATTAGGACCAGGGTCCTGTCATAAATGCACTTAATCACTGTCAGCCGGTCCCAGACAGCCGCACGATCAGACCATTAGGATATATAATCAGCCAGTAATAGCGGAGAGGATCATTTGGAAGGATGCTTAACAACCTATTAATCAATTAATATTAAAGATTTGTCAGATAGATTTGTCCAGATAGATGGATGCAGTCTCACTAAAGATTTAAAAATATGTATTTTTTTTTTAATTTTAGAGCAATACAATTTTCATCAAATCACTAACGACAACAAAAACATCCGTTTTTATAAACGTAAGCTTGTTTTAATGCAGAGTTATACAAAACAAGCAAAATGGCCAACTAACATTAGAACATGGAATAATTGTTAAGAAATTGGTTTCTGAGCAAAGGGACAGCTAATTGAAAGGCATCAGGACTAATCAAGCCCGGCTGTTAGCCTGGTCTGGAGCAGGCTAGCTGAGTCAATGTCCATGTAATTTATGTGGTGCTGCTCCCATGAAATCGAATCATAGCTGAATTCAGTCAGGATAGCTGGACAATCCCAGCTTAATCCCTTATACAGGTTTCGTGAAACAGCCCTCTGACCAAAAACAGACTTTCTTCACAGCGAAGTTGTGACTTGTCAAAAGCACATTTGAAAAAAGGTTCATCATCAGCTGCTCATTTCCATCAAGTTTCACAGTAAACCAGTGAATCAACGTCTGCGCTTTTCCTGCAGCAACATGCCAAATAGTTTGATGTCAGTGTGGACGATAAATTGTAAAATGTCCTGCCTCAATTGCATATCTTTGTCTCAAGTGTTTGATAACTACATTTGAGGGATCACTCCAAAAAAATGTGTGTTGGAAGTGTATATAATAACAGGAATTTATTTACTCCTGACTATCGGTATTAGCATCGCCCCCGAAAATCCAATATTCGATCGGGATCTAGACAGCGTATCCCAGTGGGATTAATGCTTATGCAAGTTTCTGAAACCAGTATATAACATCATCTTATTTATAACGAAGTCACCAGGTTAAAGACTGCATGTGGGCACGTGGAATAAAGCAAAGCCCCTCGTACCTCCTCCAGCGCATCCTTTCGCCACTGCGCCATAATCCGGGGGTGCCACCATTCTTCCACTCTGCATCTGGTCTCAGTTCGATAGACCTGCTCCCACACTCCTGTCTCGCTGAACAGGGTGCGACTGCTGGGGGTCAGGAGGCGCAGTACTGGACTCAGGGGGGCCCCCCTACTTTGTCCACACCGGGCTGCACACAGGGGATACAGAGCCAACCTTCTCACGGACGCCTGCATGGTTGTGTCTCCTAAAACACGGGAGAAGAGACACAGTAAAAAATCAAATTTAAAAAAAAAAAAGGCAGGTGGCTTGTGGGAGTGTTGACATGCAGGTGAAATACACAGATGGGTCACCTACAGCCAACTACTTTAACACGGGTGTCACCTTTATTTTTCCACAGAGCAGGAAACAAATCAAATGTAAAATGATATCACTGATTTGGTACTGCCGAGATTAGACAATTCATTTGTGAAATTGTGGTAAAGGAAAAAAAAAAAGAGTAGAACAGCAGGATCCCTTTTATCATATATGAGGATTTACTGGTTTTCTCTTTTTTTAATTTCAGATTATATTGAATGTATTTGTATTTTGGACTATTATCAGACAGAAAGACAACAGAGGACAATCACTTTGAACATTAGGACAGTCGGTCAGTTAGCTGATCAATTAACAGTAAGGGTCACATAATCGACAAAGAAAATATTAATATGACTTTTTATGCATTTAAAACAATAACTTTAACAACTTAATTTGTTCTTGTATACAAAATGGTTGTGATTCTACTAAAAGTCACATTTAAAAAAACATGTCCATAAGAGTGCAGGTGACTTGTTCTAAAAACTGTGCCACAGAATAATAAAAAAAAAAAAAAAATCAAACTTCAAGTATTAGAAAGTTGTGCTTTATAACACATTTTGACTTTGTAGTGTTCCTTTCTCCCCTTTTTTTCCTCAAAATATTTTGAGTACAAAAGTTGAAATGTCAAAAATGATGAGAGAGACTTAAAAACGTCTTCTTCATTAAAACAACGAAGCTGTTGTTCACAAGGCGGACGGCCGCCGCTTGGTGTAATGGGAATGAAAAGCTCATCCCATGTGAGTCCATGTACGGAGTCCACTTGTTGGGAACACAGAGTGACACATCTGCGTCTTTCCACGTGATCTTTTTTTCTTTTTTTTTTCCCACCGCTGCTGTTTCCCAGTCTGTGTCCTTCACGCCACGTCACTCCCACAACAGCATGATTTTGTGTAAATAAGATGTTTTATTCAGCGTGAAGTGATAAAGGCTCTGCCTCACTGTGAAGCTCTAGACAGGTTGTTCTTATCAAACCGCCTGGCTACTCGGATGTGAGGATGACAGCTGATTTAACATGATACCCTGATTTCTCTGCTTTAAATGTGCCCATGACTCTTATACTTTGTTTTTTATTACGTTACAGAACATTAAGTCCTCGAACCGCCTCTAGACATCAAGCGGAGAGAACTTCCTACTCCTTCAAGTTTTCACATGTAGGTTGAAAAGGACAAAACACTGGATCATACAACCAGTCCCACGACTAACCGCTTGAAAGAAGCAACATTCAGAAAAGTTTCACTCTCTTTCATGAACGTAGAAGTTCAGATAAACTTTCCTGTGGCTTCATGCAGGTCAGACAGTCGAGGGAAAAGAAAAAAAACAAAGCATCTTGTCCCACATTTGTCCTTTAAACATCGCATCACAACACACAAATATATATACAGTTACCATGGTAACCCAAGATATCGCTACAGTCTCTGCATCCTTGGCAGCGGAGGACCGCTGCCGCTCACCTGACCCGTCGGGAGACTGCGTTCACATCAGTGACGCATCTTGATGTCGGACAGCGAGACCTTTATAGCTGCGGAGTGGAAGACGTGATAATCTGCACTCCGTGACACCAAGTTGAGTCAAAGATGTAAATGAGGTAAATAAAATGATGACTGTTTATCTAAAGCTGTGGAGGACCCACCGGAAAGGTATTCTATGTTATATGGTGTGGAGAGTGTTGTATCTCAAATTGTTGTCCCCAATTGTTTTCCCCGAGTCCGTTGATAGAAGCAGTCTTTTAGGCATTTACCGGTCTTAGTTGATTTTTATTAAGCGTAGTTTACAAGATATCTTGGAGAGCCCAACATCAACCTGAGGTCTCTTTGTTGGATTCTGACTTCCCCCTTTCCGGCACATACACTTATGAGGCGTTACCTAGGTTGTGGCGGGACATTTGCATAGTATGTTTGTCTCAGTATTTTTCCACTGTCCTCCGTTTGAACCACATCCCCCTTTTGATCTGATAGTGAGTTGCACCCTACTGTGACCCCAACGTGTTAAGTTCCTGCATAAGCAATGTGTTCTACAATGCTTACAGTCAGTATGTATTTTGTGCTTCTGTGCTAGGATATGTTTACAACAATACAACACATATATATATATATCATATCATATTACTTACATATAGGTCGTACCATCACTACCAATCTTAAGGTGTAGACAAAAGGCTGTGTATGTAAATGAGAGTGATACTGCTTGGCCAAACCAAAAGGTCACAGTAGGAGGTCTGCAACCTGTGGGGTCACATACAGTTGTTCTTTGAGGCATTATCAGATGGCTGTCTGGAGGACTCCAGGGGGTGAAGGAAGACAACCCCCACCTCCACCAACCAACAAAGAATACATCAATATACATGACTTTTAGTGGAAGACAACCCAAATTATATTGTATTAGCATACAACATATGAGCCCTCATATGCACTAAGCAGATCTATATTCCACAATCCCCCTTTTGATCTCAATTTAAGAGATCACCATTTTGACAGGTATTATTAACCACAAAAATACAAAAAATGCTAAGCTAGATGACATTCACAACTATTACATACGACCTGATATATTTTTCTCTGTCTGTGTTCTTCGGGTGAACTGTACCCGGCGTGGTTGTTCCCTTTTTCGTCTGTTGAGTGCCCTTGTCTAGTTATGGTGCTCCTCTGGTCCCAATGGCACACCTGAAATCTCTATCTCCCATATTATGACACATACTACACCTGCAGAGATGAGTCCCAAGGTCATGAGCCATCTCCAGTCACCCCAGAGACTGGTTCTCTTGTTCATCTTAATTTGTTAACAGAATTATTGCATCAATTAACAGCACAGGTATCAATAGCCAAGCAAAACATAAAATTTATATATGTGGATCATCAACTTGCGATCTTCGAGTGACGTGGCAGACACTTGATGCAAACGAGCCCTCCCTCGTTCGAGTTGGCTGTCTTCTTGCTTCGGATACCGAGAGTATACTGTCTCGGTATCTGAACGTTGAGGGGATTATTGTCCCCTTTGATCCTCTGTAGTATTCTGTTGTTAGTGTCTCTTAGCAGTGATCACGTGACAGGTATGAAAGGAGTTCGAGTCGGTGGAGTCTGTCGAGGTCAGCCAACTGTTTCTGACACCCAGATTGTCCGTGCCTCCCGTACTTGTGCCACCGGATCCATCTCGGTGTTTTACTGCCTCTTGTCATGATTTCAGTGTCTTTTCTTTTTTTATTGGTCTTTATTTTGATGCCTGTTGCTTGTGGTTGCTCCGAGGAGGAGTGTTTGTCTCTGTCCTCACTCTCTCTGTCCACTTCTTGCGGTGCAGACATGGTGCTGGTCTGCTGTATTGCCTCCTTTGCTCTCAGGGTGGCTTGACTGTATTGTTGCAGAGTTTCATCTTCCTCTGCACTGGTAGAGTCCTCTTGCTTCCCTCTCTGGCTACCACACCCAAGCCCTCTCAATCTGTCCGTGATCTTTGCATCTTATAATATCTCTCGTTTTTACTGTGGGTTTGTTTGATTTTCCCACCTTAGGGCTCTCACGGGGCTGTGATGCAGATTTTGCTGTCTCTAACCTAATTTTCTCCCTTACTCTCCCCGTTGTTTTGTGTCCTTTTTACTTATCAGTAGCTTTTGCGTCTGGCGTCATCTAATTGGAATTTCAAAAGCTGAGCCTGTGCCTTTAACAGCTCCTCCTGTTGCTTTTTCCTGTTATCTCTATGCTATCACTTATCTTAGGTTATTCTTGTTTATTCATGTATTTTCTTCAATCTTTAACCCATATTTGTTTGTTTTTTTTTTTTTTTTTTTTTAATTGGCTTTCTTAACCATATTGTTTCTCTATCTTTTTTATTATTTCGTTTTTAACTATCACTATTATTAATTGTTCCCGTTCTTTTATTTATATATTATTACGTTCTGGATTATTCTAGTCATTTGTCTGTTTTAGCGCGATCTTTCAGCGTTAGTTTTACTGTGTTCTGATTTTATTTTTTGCTTACTTCAATTTTTGTTATTTCTGACTGAGATTCTGCCTCTGTTTATGTTATCCTTCTCTCTCAGTAATTTTGTTCATCTGGTCTTTTCTTTTACTCTCCCACACTTGCTGTGTGGCTCTGCCTACTACTGCCATATTATGCAAACTTCTTCTCCTATCCTGCATCTCTTCCTTTTCCTTTTTTAATTTGTTTTTTACTGTTTATTCAACACTACCACACAGTGATAATTCAACACACACGTGGAGATTGAGTGTGAATGACTCCTTTAGGTCAATTTGTGGATCTAGTGAGACAAGCTTCCAGGCTGAATAGATTCAGTCCGGTCTCACTCTAGGGGTCGCCCCAGATACCACAAATCTTTTAATTCACGCTCACTTCTTCACCAACACCACCCTTTGTCCCCACAGAACAAGAACTTGCCGAGACTGGATGTCTCTATAAAACTTGCTTAGTTCTTGGAAGCCACCCACGTTTTCAACCCAAAACAAAAAAACCTATTTCTGAGTTCATACACTCCGGGCGTTTCGACCCAAAACAAAAAAACCTCTTTCTGAGTTCATACACTCCGGGCGTTTCGACCCAAAACAAAAAAACCTATTTCTGAGTGATTCACCGCTCTCCCAGTATTATAACTACAACTCTATTTAACGCTATTTCTGAGAGACGCCGCTATTCCAGTATTAAAGCTACAGCTCTATTTAACGCTATTTCTAAGAGATTCGCTCTCTGAGCTTCGCTACTGCTCTATTTAGCTCTATTTTTGAGAGATTCACTCCCCGGGCATCTCAACGCTCTATTTTTGAGAGATTTACTCCCCGGGCATTTCAACCACTCTATTTTTGAGAGTCGCCGTTCTCTGAGTATTATATTTTACAACTCTTTTTAACTCTCTTGTTCAGATTCACGCTCCCCGCTCCTTCCAACCCATAGAATTCGGGGGGTTCCTGAAATCCCCCCGGGGCCTCTAACCCAGCGCTTGCCAAGGCCTCGTCAGACCCTGGTAGGGTCCGCCACCACCAGGACTTAATTCGGGGGCTTCCTTAATTCCCCCGGGCGTTTCACCCAGCTTTACCAGTGCCCCGTCAGGCCCTGGTTTGGTCCGCCACGACCTGGACTTTACTCGCTTCTCTTCCCGAGAGATTCCGCTCTCCACAACTTTATTTTGCCTTTTTAGCGATTCAGTTTACACAGATTCACAGAGACTTTTTTAGTAGTAGTCAATCGCAGAAATTCAGTTTAAACTCGGTTTTCTGCTTACCTTCGTGCGGTCGACCTGGTCTCTGAGTGCCTGTGCTTCGCTGAATCAGGTCCGAATATGCCTCTATCCCGGACGAGCCCCCAAATTGTTGTATCTCAAATTGTTGTCCCCAATTGTTTTCCCCGAGTCCGTTGATAGAAGCAGTCTTTTAGGCATTTACCGGTCTTAGTTGATTTTTATTAAGCGTAGTTTACAAGATATCTTGGAGAGCCCAACATCAACCTGAGGTCTCTTTGTTGGATTCTGACTTCCCCCTTTCCGGCACATACACTTATACTATAGGAAGAGGCGTTACCTAGGTTGTGGCGGGACATTTGCATAGTATGTTTGTCTCAGTATTTTTCCACTGTCCTCCGTTTGAACCACATCCCCCTTTTGATCTGATAGTGAGTTGCACCCTACTGTGACCCCAACGTGTTAAGTTCCTGCATAAGCAATGTGTTCTACAATGCTTACAGTCAGTATGTATTTTGTGCTTCTGTGCTAGGATATGTTTACAACAATACAACACATATATATATATATCATATCATATTACTTACATATAGGTCGTACCATCACTACCAATCTTAAGGTGTAGACAAAAGGCTGTGTATGTAAATGAGAGTGATACTGCTTGGCCAAACCAAAAGGTCGCAGTAGGAGGTCTGCAACCTGTGGGGTCACATACAGTTGTTCTTTGAGGCATTATCAGATGGCTGTCTGGAGGACTCCAGGGGGTGAAGGAAGACAACCCCCACCTCCACCAACCAACAAAGAATACATCAATATACATGACTTTTGGTGGAAGACAACCCAAATTATATTGTATTAGCATACAACATATGAGCCCTCATATGCACTAAGCAGATCTATATTCCACAAGAGAAAGAGAGCTCAGGCAGTCAACGAAATCAGTTAAAGAATAAATAAATGATTTTCACTTGACACATCGTAAAACGTGATTTTAGCAACAAGATAGTGCTTTTGAAGAATAAGAGTATCACTCAATGGAAGAAACTACAAGCTTTTCATCATGTCGTGGGAATTACACAAGCATGAAGGGAGGACAAGTAACTTGAGGGATAATCAAGCTCCTCTCCTCTCCTCAATATATATTGTTTTTTTAAATAAATTCCCCCAAGTATAAGCTCAGAATCGCAGCAGCCAACGCTCCTCCCTCAGGCTCAGGCTGAGGCTGGGAGAGCCGACCACTCAACACTGTGTGTGCATCACTGTCGGTGCGAGTGGGTGGGCTGAAGCCAGAGACTTGAGCTAATGTTTCTATGGTGACCGGGCTCATACATTCGGGTGTCTCCGATGACGAGTGACTGAAAACTTGTGCAAACAGCCCCGTGGCTCTGCTGTGTGTTCTGCACGGGGCAGAGCGAGGTCCTGTTTCAACAGAAGGTAGTTTTCATTTTCATGTCTAAGACTGCAGGGACACCTCGAAATGTGTTTCAGGCAACGAGTGCCAAAAGTTGCCATCAGTATTTGGTCCAATCCTTATAAGTGTTTACTTATGTATATTATAAGTGTGGACATTGTAAACTTTTTTTTTTTATTTCGGGAAAAAACATTTTATTTTGTGAAAACAAATTTGTAAAAATTGTGAACATTTTATTTTGCAGTAAAACATTTTTAGATTCCAAAAAATGTTTAATAAAATCTATACAGGAACGTAACATACTGTAAATACTGAGATGTGTGATTGGATTGGATATCTGGGATTTTGGTTCTTGTGACTTTACATCAAAGCTTAAATGTCAGTTTCTGGTTTTAAGGACTAAATATACATAAACAGATAATGATTACAAATTACAGTCTGTGTTGAGTACAATCAACAAGATATCCCCAAGAAAAAAATGATTTTGCTACTTATTCATGCTCAAACATTTGATCACATCAAAAGCTTTCACCATGATATCACCGCATTACAGATAGATTGCCCATTAATCACAGGTTTGGCATCTCCTGACCAAACGCCCCAATTCAAGACACTAAACTCCCGGTTCCTCCTGCAGCTTCGAAGCCTGGAGGCTCGTGTGTGTGAACCGGTGAAGGAAAGACAAATTGTTTAGTTAAGATGTAAAAGCAGGTCATTTGTGTTTTGTTATTCACAACCAGCTCCTCTAACAATGACAACAAGGACCGAGTTAATAACTGTCTCTCTAAGTCGATGTTTATATGAGGATTTATTATTCTGCATCATCAGAAGATGAGACCACCGATGCCCACAAATAAGAGGCCGAAGAGACGAAGTACAAACGAAGTGAAGGAATAATAGAAATTCAAATTCAAATTCAAATAGATTAACAGTCTATTCAAATAATGCAACACTATAAAACAATCAACATTTGACTTTGTATTTGGACACTTCATCAACATTTTATAAAACATCTCTGGCCTTTCTGTGTTTCGTCCATTTTGTGTTGCACTTGATACATTTTGTGTCTCGTCTCTCTGAAGCCACATATGTCTCTTTGTGGTCACGTGTGTCTCTTTGTGGTCACGTGTGTCTCTTTGTGGACACGTGTGTCTCTTTGTGGTCACGTGTGTCTCTTTGTGGACACATGTGTCTCTTTGTGGTCACGTGTGTCTCTTTGTGGTCACGTGTGTCTCTTTGTGGTCACGTATGTCTCATTGTGGTCACGTATGTCTCCTTGTGGTCAAGTGTGTCTCTCTGTGGTCACGTATGTCTCCTTGTGGTCACGTATGTCTCCTTGTGGTCACGTATGTCTCTTTGTGGTCACGTACGTCTCTTTGTGGTCACGTGTGTCTCTTTGTGGTCACGTGTGTCTCTTTGTGGACACGTGTGTCTCTTTGTGGTCACGTGTGTCTCTTTGTGGTCACGTATGTCTCATTGTGGTCACGTATGTCTCCTTGTGGTCAAGTGTGTCTCTCTGTGGTCACGTATGTCTCCTTGTGGTCACGTATGTCTCCTTGTGGTCACGTATGTCTCTTTGTGGTCACGTACGTCTCTTTGTGGTCACGTACGTCTCCTTGTGGTCACGTACGTCTCCTTGTGGTCACGTACGTCTCCTTGTGGTCACGTACGTCTCTTTGCGGTCACGTACGTCTCCTTGCGGTCACGTATGTCTCCTTGTGGTCACGTATGTCTCTCTGTGGTCACGTATGTCTCTTTGAGGTCACGTATGTCTCCTTGTGGTCACGTCACATCTTTTTTTATGGTGGTTTTGAGTCACACTTTAGTCGTTTCACATTTCATTGTCGCCATGTTGTGTCTTTTGTTGTCGTTGTTTGACTGTCTCGCGTTGTTTGTCTTGTGTCTCTTTCTGCAGCATCATATTTCTGAGTTCAGACCTGGAGCTCTCTGACTCTACGTAGTAATACGTCCTGGGGCACGAAGTGGGACAGTAAAGGAGTTGACAGGTTTTGGATTTGAAACCTTTAAGGCCCCGATGACATGAATCTGATCCACATTAAACGTCTCGTCTTTGTTCTTTCACACAGCAGAGCAGCTTTCAAACACGAGACTAACAGGACACCTCTTTACAACCGTCAATGTCTGTTTTTGAATGTACTTACTGTCTTATCACTCGGTCCTTTGTTTCCGCGTTGTGGTTGTAGTGACGTAAAACCGATAATCCATGTTAAAAAAAAAAAAAAGAAGTCAGGTCCCGCTTTACAAACGTTGAAGAAAAAAAACTGTTTCTCTGGATCACGTCTCCACTACAGGCGCCGCCATCTTGGATTTCAATCAACTTTATCAACACGGCGAACGTCGACAAAGACAAACCGGTGTCAGTTGAAAATGTTAAAAACAATTAAAAAAAAAAAAGTTTACGGGACGTAATCTAATGTCAATAAATATTCCTCTCTCCATTTTACATGACAACGCTGTTTGTTTTGCTCTTCCTCGCTCCTGACTGAATAAGGTTTAATTTTGACTCTATAAACATGTGCGTGCGTGCGCGCGATCACAGATGTTCAGGTCAGTGAGTGACGCTGTTACCGTAACAACCGTGTAACCCCCCCCCCCCCCCCAATTCACCCATTCATTAGTTTTCATTTTAAAAATCCAGACGATATAATTTAATTTCAGCCTCCAGACACAGAAAATTAGTCTGAGAAGAGATTTTCATTGGAAAAAATAAAATAAAATAAAAAATAAATAATCGAAATTTAAAAATAGTTTGTGATTAATTTTCTGTCTAAATCTAATCTAAATCTAAATCTAATCGACTAAACGTTATAGCTCTAAAAAAAATAAATAATTTGATGCAAAATAGAGGCTGCTTAAGTTATAAAGTGTGCAGAAGTGGATATTTTTTACAAGCTGAAAGTCCAAGTGTTGTTCTTTGATCTGTACGGTATTATTAAATTATTTCTTGACCATTCATAAAGCCATTTGTAACTTTATAAAAGGTGAGCTTCCATTTCAGAATTAACAGAAAAGCTGAAGCTATTCTTCATAACTTTCTTGTTTGTTTGTTTTAAAGTGTCTTTTTATGTAAATCAAACCAAAGTGATCACATCCAATCATAAATCAATCATCTCCACAGAACTAGAGTTACCATGAAATCTGACTGAGAGAATTCCATGACACAGATTCACTGCTGGCAGCAGGACGAACACCGTATCCTCAGGAGGGACTTTGATTTCTAAGAGAAGCCTTATTTCTTTGATGCCAATTTCCAGCGTGAAGTGATTGCTGACTGAAAAAGAGCACCTCTACTTATTCTCATCTTCATCACAGAGCAGAGGCAGTGAGGAGGAAGAGGAGGAGGTGGAGGCAGCGTCTCATCAGTCTTCTTTTCTACGAGCTCTCTCCCTGTGGGTCTCACCTTTGATCTGACACAGACAGAAGTGAAGGAGGGGAGGGGGGAAGTCAGAGTCATTGAGAGAAGAGAGAAAGGAAGGTGAGATATCATTAGCAGGAGATGAAGAAAGTTCTTCTGTCTGACGTCAGCGAGCTAAACCTGGGGCTTGCTGTCGTATATCAGAGTTAAATGGGCGCCTCTGCCCAGGGCACAACAGGAAGTGGCTGAAGAGGAGGAATGAGGGGGAAATGGGCTTCTGATACAGTGGAAACGCTAACTCTCCAAAGCCCGAAACCAGAGTGTCCCTGTGGAATAAATCTGATACTCACCTCCTCACCACTGTTTCAGATGGAGTTTCTGTTCAAAACGGGAATTTCTGATAAAAATCTTGAAAAGCAAAACTGACGAATTTTAAAGTATTTGAACATTGACATTTTAAAAGTAAAGCTCCAAGCACAGATAACCAAAGTATAGGTTGCATAACTACATGATGAGAGAAAATGTTGCAACGAGGATAAAAGGTAACTTTTGAAGGTCACCTTTCCCGATTTAGAGTCAATGAAACTGTTTGAACGAGACCAGGTCTAAAGCAGTGGAGCATGGTAGGCACTGTGAATATGAACAGGATGGTACCTTTACTCATCTGATGACACACGTGAACGGTACGAATTAGAGGGTTCTGATGATCAGTCTGAACAAATTATAAATTACAGGTCTTTTTTATTTGAATTTCTGTCATTCCACAGAGGAAGAAGGTTCGTAATCACACAACAAAGCACAAAGGTCAGGGGAGTTGAAGACCCGGCACACTTCTTTGGTCCACCCACACAGGAGTGTCTGATTATTTTTGCCTGATTAGATCTTCTGTGATGACCTACAATACCTTCCCATTCATTGCCGTGTCAAAAAAAAAGGATGAGGGCCATTCACTTCAGGTTTCAAATTTACACACCCATCCAAGGCTACAAACTTTAACAAAGGATATTGTGAGGCTTGGCGTGACAAAAAGACGCACATTTCCTTATAGGTCATACAACAAACTTCATTAGATGGAGGTTATTAGACATAGTGGGGTTTTTTTGTTTTGTTTTTTTTACCTAACTTTATAACGCAAAACCATTAGACCAACGTGTAACTCCGACACGCTACCCTCTAGTGGACAGGTGAGTGTATTACATGCTTTGCAACATGCCGGTTGTACATTCTACCATAAACATGTTTGCACCTGTCGGAAATGGGCTTTATTGAAATCAGACAGACTCTACAGTGGGGTGGGAGAGATTACACACTACTGGTTGAAGAGGTTTTTTACAATAATGCTCAGCACAACTTCAACCTGAGCACCGTCTAATTTGCCAGAATAAATTCAAACAGCAGTGTGGGCGTGCAGGGCTTTACAAACACAAGTTCATTTGTTAAAAATGATAAAAGTTTTATATTTTAGAAAATTCCTTTATTCACTTTCTTGTTCAGAGTGAAATACAATAAATACATCTTACTCTATGGACCTTTTTCATTGCAGCCATTTTGACTTGTCATTGTAGGGAAAGCACAGGAGTGTTGACGATGGCTGCATTCCTCGTTGAGGTGGTTCTTCTTTTCTGCATGTTGGTTCGTGTGTTTTAGCGGGACAATTAATGGAACTAAGCCATCAAAAGTACATACATATACATGCATTACTGCTACAAGTCTAAATGTCTGCCATGAAAAAGGTCTATCAAACATAGTTTTATATAAAAACATATAAAGAGGGAGTTATAGCTAGTTTGCCTGCCAACACCTCTAAACCTCACTAACTCTATCTTGTTTGCTTAATCCATACAAGTAGTCAGATTTAAAAAAGAAGGATTATGTCTTCCTAGATAATCTCCGGATCACATTTATTTGCCAGTTGCCTGGCAACATGAACAAACAACATTACAATTTGAATTCAAATATCACAAAATGGTGGAGTGTGTGGTGGCCTGTTGATGAAGATAAAATGCATATAATTGCAAATTGCTTGTCTCTAATCTGGTTGATGACCTTCAATGCGCGTCGTAGCCCATCTTTCTGCTCATACTTTGTGTCTGTATAATACCAAAAACAATGAAACTAAATCCTCATGAATAAATCTAATGCAGATTATTTAATGTTCATGTTGCTGCTCATATTTCAGCAGACTGAAATTAACATAAAGTCTCACTGTGTGATGTGAGGACAGTTCTTGGTGAAATTTGGCTGCTCCAGGTCAATATTATTTTGAAATAATGGTCCTCTAACACCATGACATTTAAGTGAAAAATGGTAGGTATCATATTACAGGAACAGATGGAGGCTCGGTGTCCTCGGGGAGCATCTGAGTGAATAAAGTCAGTTTGTTGCTGGAAATCTGTGGAGAAAAGAGACTCTGAAATAAAACATGGAATCAGTTCTGTGAACGGCTCGTCCTGTGCCTTTTTGCCAGCTTTGTCTCACTTTTTTCGATATCTTTCCTTCTAAAAACTGTTTGGCATCCCTCTTCATTTTATTGGCAAAGTCTTTTAATCAGTTATTTTTGGTTGCATTAAAGTTCTGCATTTTTGGACTGCCATATTGTAGTTTCAGGTACAAGCAGGCCGTCTGTGGTTTTTCAAATAAATCACTTTTGAAAGCAACCAATCATCCTCTTTTTCCACTCACATCCGCCTCCTTGTTCCCACCATGACAAACAACCCATGGTAATCACACCGTCTCTCTGTTTCGCAGGACAATTGCATTTCACCAGCAGAGAACCAGATGACAAACGACCACACAGAGCTGCCGGAGCAGCAACGTGTTCACTGGAAAGCAGATGAGGAGAGTTGGGGGCTGACTTGTCTTTACCTGTCCAAGGTGACCTTTCATACCAACGGATGTGTGATTCACAATCCACATCCGCCTCAGTGAGAAGCGGGCCGGCGGTGCCACAGAGAAGCAATCTCGTACCATCTCAGCTCCCAGAGACCGACGACGAGAAGGCTGATAGGTCTCTGCACGCCGCTGACCGTGTTTCAGGCAGCCTGATAAGTGTGATTTTATTTCTAGGGGATACTTCACTGACAGCCCTGTGTGTCCTTCACTTATCTTTGCTCATGGAAGACTAAGGCCTCAGAGAGAAACGTGGTGGCACAGGAGAGATGAGGGCCTTTGCAGCTGGAACAAGATTTCAAACAATCTGTTGGAGGTTCCCTGGCAGCATCACTATCCATCCTGATCTTTCCTGTTCTAATTTTCTTCCACATCCGCATGACTTTCACTCATCTGAGATGAAAAATGCAGATTCTGCAACACACAAGCTGCTCTGCGGAACTCTCTCTGACATCCCTCTGGCTCCCCATCGTCTTTGCCTGATATCAGAGCAGCTCCTCAACAATTAATGCTGCTAATTAGCGCACAGCTCCTCAGTTCTGCAGACCCAGATCCATGTGCAGTCTCATGATGCACTCAAACCGGGGAATGGGGTGGCAATCTGATTAAGATTCGAATGCAATGACTTTCCAAATTGTCATCTTGTTGTGACCTCAAGTTAAAATTCAATTTCTACATGTGTTCATTTGAATTGCTCTCATTTAAAGGCCATCAGTGTGACAGAGACTTCAGGAGACCTAATGCAGGAAGAAATGAGACAAATCTAATCAATATATTGACTTGACAATGTCCAGAAGGCCTGTACTGAATGGGAATAAGAAACACGTTCATAACTACAGAACTGAAGCAGAACTATGAGATGCTTGTACTTTTTCTACTCCACTATGAACTGTGAACACGTCACACCCATCTTCATCCTGACAGCACAGATCTCAGCAATCATTCCAGTTACAAAGTGGACACCCAAAATTAGTCTCAAGTTCAATATCTGACCAAATGTGAAATATGATCACAGTCTCCTCTTGTGTTCAATGGTCACTGTGACCTCATGTCATAGTGACCTTTGCCCACCAAAATCTGATCATCATATTCCCAAGTTGACGGGAGTTGTGTTCTTCATGAGTCTAGGACATACGGACAGACAGACGGACGAAAACATAATGCCACAACTGTGCCTGTCACAGACGCATTAAAACAAACAATAAATCCATTGAAACACATCGGGAAAAAAAAATTGAAATCAGTGAACAATGTAATGTTCTAGTCCAAATCCAAGTTCACTCTTAGACCTGAACTATCACAGGCTGAGTTTAACTCCTGATGAGTAAATTCAACTTTGTGTGTAAAATAGGTGGCGGGCCCTTTTAATTAAGGCCCAAATACTTCTTCCACAACTGTATGCAAGTCATATAATGAAAAATCGTTTTCAAAATGTTTGGTGTTCTTAGCTCGAGAGCCTGAATTTAAAAGACACATCCAGGTGTTTGTCTTATAATCACTTTGTCTTTGTCTCTGACTCTTTGCAGACCACCAGCTTTGACCACCTGTATAGGTCGTTCTCTGACTAGTGTTGCTTCTGCAGAGGAGCAGTACGAGAGGAAGAAACTCTGCTTTGGCTGTGTGATGCAGTGTGATATAGGCCGGGTGCCCTGTGGACTGTTTTGACACACGGTCCCTGAACACAACATGTGAACTCTCAGCACTGACTGACACCACCATACATGACAATAATAACAGTGATGGTGTTGTTAGTTTATTCAAAACAGAAAGGAAACCGCTGTGTTTGTTGCCGTGGTGATAAGTCCTAGCAGTGGTTGGTGGTGTGACATGACTGGAGACAGACAGGGGATTCACCCGACTCAGATGTAAAACAAGAGCTTTAACACTGTGGCTTTGGGGATGTATGCACCCAGTCCTCAGCTTCCAATTAAGCCAGTGTTGTGTAAGAACCAGTGGGTCAGACTAACAGCGTCTGATCCAGCACAGAGGTGATGAAGGCCAGCCAGGACCCACTGCAGGTCCTCCTTTTGGTTTCCTGAATAAAGAGCTACCTTTCTAGAAAAATGAATCTTTCATTTTCCTTTTGCAGAGGAGACTTTTATCTTGGGCCATTTGCATTTTTTTTACCAAAGCAATTTACATTTTTATAGCATAATTAATTAACAAGAAAGTAATTTACATGTTCTTGCTCTGCTCACCAGTACATTGTCTGGAGCGTATCTGATGCGGAGGGACCAGCATTTGGAAACGTGTGGGAGTATTTGTGAGCACTAGAGATGTCTGAGTGTACAGAAAGAGAGCTGAACAACTACATGATTGTTTTAAAGCAAAAAAAAAAGAAGGTTGAGCTGAATACACTGTCATAATTAAACGGAAACAAGATGACAAGGGCTTTCAGGTGCAAATTGAGGCCAAAGCATCCTTCACTTCAGCTGGCCTTCACATCAAATACACGGAGGCAGGCCTCCAGAGCAAATTACAGCATTTAAACAGCGCAGAAGAAAAATGATTCATGCAAGTGGCATTCCTATTTCCCAGCCAGAAGAGATGAAACAGAATAATTCATCATGATTTCACTTCTGGTCAATGACCTAATTCTGTCAATAGCTTATTATCTGTTCTGATGCATTATATATAAGTTGTTAGGATGGGTTTATTGGTAAAAGGTGTAATTAATTCCTAAGTCAGAGCACCCTTTAAAAAGTGGTTACCAGGCGTAGGATGCATGGAAAGTTAAGTGATAGACGAAGGGGGATGATTTATCTTTTCGATAGCCTCTTCAGGAGGATGGACAAAAAAGGAGTAAGAGCTGTAAAAAAAAAAAAAAAAAATGAAATGACCCTGAACCTTTGAGAAGCCTCTACTGTTAACCTTTTGTTCAAAAATGGATCAGAGAACGAATTTGACTTCTAAAAGCTTTCATTTTTTTGGTGCTGTTACACAGATTTTTTTTTTTTTATTTGGCAAAATGTAGGACAAAAGTAACATCAACTGTGACCCTGTAGATAAAAAAAACAACAACAAAAAAAACACCCATCACAGTCTGAGATATATGACTGTCTATACCTGGATATCTTTAGAGATAATTTCTCCAATAACAGATAAAAGAAATACAACATATTTCAAAAAGTATAAAACAAGAATGATTTGAATACTTTTTTAAAGGTTAAAAAGATGGGAAAGGTAAGAACTGGCCCCATCCGGATGAAATCAGTTTTCAACTTTGAGCCATTTTATTTTTCTCTGTGATTTGAGCCAAAGCCTGCTCACGTTGACCGTAACTCAGAGCTCTCCCTTGCCAAAAATCGGCCAGGTGTTCAACCACCAGTCCTAATATTTAAACTGCTATTAGAGCTCCACAGCACTGAGATTAACTGCAGCCGTGTCCCCGGCTGTAATTGTAATCAGGTTTGCTGTTTGTGATAAAGTGCTGGATCCAAAACACAAAGAGGGCAGGGGAGGGAGAGGGGGAGGGGGAGGGGAGGGAAAATGAGGGGAGGGGGGGGTTGATTGTGTCCTCTTTAGCATCAGATACAGCAGCAAGGTGATACACACTGTGTACAAAAACCCCAGCTGCTGCAGCACAGCAGAGGCGCATGTTTATTGATATGACTGACTTCCCCTGAGTGCACAATATGGTTGAGCAACGTACAGAAAGCCCTCAGAGCAGACAGCAGATGAACAAACAAGTGACGGGACTGTGGACTGTTGGGTTCACCTTTTCATAAAGGGAAGCTACAAACATACACAAAACACAAACAAACACATAATTCTTTTAAAACAACCAAACCAAACTCTTTATAACTCAATGAGAGAAATCGTTGCTCTTAATTCTCTATCAGACAATCTGACTTTCAGATGATAACACAAAAGGAGAAAAAAAGATTAGATACTGCTACGACTTTCTTTGTATTGACTTCTGAATGTTGATATGATCTGTTGCCTTTGACATATGGCCTAACTACTTTGCGTGTGCATTTTAAAGTTGTGTGTATGGACCGGGTAAGCTGCAAATGAATTGGCCTTCTTGGGATCAAAAAAGTTGTCTGAATCTGAAGCTGAATCTGAAAAATAAGTGACATAAGTTGACATTTGCAAAATATGACATTTTGAATTCAGCTTCACACTGCAGCTTTTTCTTCCAAACCTTAGTGGAGTGAGTTATAGGCTCTGCCATGTAATCATATTACAGAATAACGTTTAAGAACAAACATAACACTGCCTTCTCTGCTCACCTGCAATGTGTCACTACAGGTATTTTTATACAGCAACTGGTCATGTAGCGCACAAAATGGCTGATTTTATGACTGGATTAAAAAAAATAATAGATGATGAATATTTGGTTTTGGAACATTTTGTATACAAAATGTGGCCTTGAGTTACTTCAGAGGAAGCTGTAATAAAACAAAGCAGGTTCTTGATCTTTCTCTGAATGGAAGGAAATACTTTTAAATGACTTCACTTAAACTTCACACATTTTTGGCACTCACACTTTAAGTGAATTCAACTTTAAGAGAAAGAAGCATATATTTATGGAGGAACGGGCCGTGGTGGTTTATATAGATTTTGAGCAGCAATCATCTTTACTTCACCACCACAGACAAAGTGCTTTTGAGCAAGACACTGGTGCTCCAGCACGCAGAGCTGCTGCACCGTGGCCATCATTCAGGCTGAACTCAGTGAATCTATTCTGAATAAATAATGGTTCAGAGGTTAATCTTTCCTGCATGGGATGCAGATTAACTTCTTATCTTTTAGCTCAATCAGTTGTAGTCATTTGTGTGACCTTGTTGTGATGCTGTGGTCCTTTGTCACATGAAATCTTATCATGTTTCACAGCTTAGTGGCCTTTACAGACCTCATTCTTTCAATGGAAAACTAGTCTCTGGAAAGGTTATCTCTTTCCTTAAATCTCATATCTGGTCAGCACCCCCTGAGGATGCTGGATTTATATAAAAATATACATTTTTACCTGATCGTGTCACTACAGGAGAGGATCACCAAAGTTATTTCAACTCATCCAGAAGGGGCCTTGAACATTTGTAATAAAGTTAAAAATGCATCCAACACTCATATCAAGACATTTCAACCAAAGCTACAAATGTCACCTTTTAACAATCAGCATCTAAGAACCATGAATGTCTGTACCAATTGTTGAGCTCATCTATTTAGGAGATGTTAAAATATTACACAAAATAACCTGATCTTTGTCCTTCTGTGTTTCAAGCTGCTACTGAAAATGTTAGAATGACCACTAAAGGCATTAGCATTTGACCATTAATGTTGATGGCAACTAACCCAGTAGCTGTTGGTATATTTCAGTGCAGACCAAAGTGGACTGACTGATCTACAGATGTTGTCATCCCTGGCCAGGCTGATGGCTTAAAATAACATCTGTATTTCTTGGGTGATCCCCAATACCTTTTTCAGTACACTCAAACTTGACCTTTAAGCAGAAAACTAAATTAAAGGATCCATTTATTCACTGCCAGAATGATATTGCTGGTGGTGTAAAGGTTTTGAAGCAATCATCAATTTACACACAAAAAAAATGACTTCATGTTGTAGATTTTAAAGATGCTCAGAGCACAAATTCAAGGTTTCTCAGCGCACTATTACAATGAAAAATGTTAGTTTTTACTGAGCTTACAGAAAATATTTGAAAAAAAAAAAACTATTTAAAAAAAACAAAAAGCCTCTAAGAATTTATCTTTGGTGTTTGGCGAGAATGATCCCAGTGCATGGGGACAGGAAGGTGCACTGAGGGACCTTATGACCTCAATACTTCTAAAATCCTGGCTATAGCTCTGCTTATATTTCTTCCACAAAATGATGTCTCTGTGTCAAAGGAACAGACCAGGTAGTCGATGAACTGTTTTCAGCAACTGGATGTTTTCTGCAGACTACGAATACAACATCTCTCTTATTTTTGTTTGCCTTTTTCACATTCTGAAACTGGCTAAAAGAAGTAAGCTTCATATACCAATAAAGCTGATTGTTATCTTGAAAACTGTGAATTCGCTTATTTTATTATATCCAGAAAGTTTTATAGTGCTGGTCAGGATTGAGTGGAAGACGTGAGTTACACTCGGCGCTTCTGTCCCTGCGCACTGGAGGCTCTCCCCTCACCACTCCCCTGGGGTTTGGTGCTCTGCGCTCACACCTGAAGTAACGGAGCCGGAGTGAAGCTCGGAGCATTGAGCACACAGCGCTGCCCAGTCTGCTTCTCATGCACAGCTCATTTGGAGAACAAGACAGAAGGAAAATATCCAAAGGGAGGGGGGGATCGATGCGCGTATGTGGTAGGCTCTGGACGTTTCCATTTCTACGAGTCGGGCAGGGAATTGAATCTCTCTATTGGGAGCAGCTTTTTTAAAAACCACTTGCGATTGGCATTTTCATTCATTGCACATCTTGTCCGTCGCCTGCGGATCGTCACAGCACCATGCGAGCAGGAGAGACGCGCCCTGTGCCATGTTGAACAACTCTCCGACTCTCCTGCTGGCTGTGACCGCGGTGGCCACACTTCTCCTGCGATGCCAAGGCTGGAGCGACGAAGACCTCCTCCTGCCGCCCATCAACTCCTCCAACAGGTTCATGGCCAACCTGGAGGTGGACGTGCGCTTCTCCAAGAGGTCTGTGGACGAGAGCGAAGCCCTGCAGAATCTGTCCCAGTGCAACGTGAGCGTCCACAGACTCCTGCCGACCTCGCTGGTGGCTCACTGGGACAGCAGCTTTGGCTTCCAGTGTGATGTGCTCATCTACACCACCAACAACCACGGCAGGGCTTTTTTCTCGGCGTCTTTCAACAGGGCGATCTCCCCTGTGGTCATCGAGCACCTGGGGGTCACCGGGGGTCAGCAGGAGTTGCGTCTTTGCGTGGGCTGCGGGATGTCCCGCTACCGCAGGTTTGGTCAGGGCAGGTCGAAGGGCCAGCAGAGCGGAGATCAGGTCACTTTCTGCTGCGTGGATTTCAGCCTCGACGAGCTGAAAGGGGACAAAAGTTGGAGGCTGAACAGAAAGCCCATCGAGTCGACACTTGTGGCTTGTTTCATGACTTTGGTCATCATCGTGTGGAGTGTTGCTGCTCTCATATGGCCAGTTCCGATCATTGCAGGATTTCTGCCTAATGGGATGGAGCAGAGGAGACCGAGATAATTGCAACAATCTTCATCATAAATATAGCCTGTGCTGCCTATACTATAATTGTAGCCATTCAACTGTTGACATGAATGAAAGATTGCGGAGTTTTGGAGAACTTTTTGATCAAATGCTTTAGATTTGGGTGTTCTTTTAACCCTTAGACCTCCTCCTCATGAGGACAACCAAGGTAAAGTATGAAGGATTATTATACTAGCGAATAGAAATCTATACTGGGACCAACACCAATGTGTTTTGTATACCCTTGTAGGCCTTTCCTATAGATTATGTCAGCGTAAACTGTGCAAACCTTTCTCTTTAAACAGTGTTTGTATAGTTTTTAATCTTTCTAGAGAGTTTTTTGCCTTATTATCATACACGTGTAGGACTTTTGCACTGAAAACTGAACTTTAAAGTGTGCCGTCACATACAGTATATATAACCTCTAGTCATGCTCTCTAATTGTCACAGTTTTTTTCCAATAACTTCTGAAAAATAGATGTTGTTTATGATTGACACACAGAGAGGGTTTCAATACTTATATTGGTAGATTTCTTAAGTCAAGTTCCATATACGTGTTTATTTGTATTCATGTTCCAACAGTTTAAATGAAAATAAACTCAATCAGATTTTCTCTGACCTGTTCTCTGTAGCTTAAATCAGTGTACTTATAAGTACTGCAAGCCCACAATGTTAAATGTCTGAAGTCTGTGGACATTGATTTCGGCATAATGAGCTGTTACTGCTGCTCTAGATCCATCACTGTTTATGCTCACTGTGCAGGTAAATTATGAACATAACTAAATACAGTAACGTGTCTGACAGTGCTGCCCAAATATTCCTAGCCAAGTAATCTAATACAACTTTGATAATGCCACAATTTCCCTTATTCAGACTCATTTGTATGAAGCGAATGCATGAAGTTATTATCAGTAAAATGTACTCTCCTCTGTCAGAGTGTTAATATTGACACATAATGAGCAGAGGGGCCCTGAGTACTTCATGTACTGTTGGATAATTTAACAGTTTAACAACAGAAATTCATTGTATTGCAAATTGTGAAAAAATGAGTATCAGTAAACATGAGTGAGGGCATCTCTCCCTCCTCTCCTCGTCATGG
This sequence comes from Brachyistius frenatus, assembly GCF_029030835.1. Lineage (NCBI taxonomy): Eukaryota > Metazoa > Chordata > Actinopteri > Embiotocidae > Brachyistius > Brachyistius frenatus. The sequence goes on from NW_027210613.1 coordinate 5,506,227, forward strand.
CCTGTGTAAAGTCATGTTTTACAGTTACTCCTGGTCACACACACGGCTCACTTTGCCCCCAAAACGGATATAAGTTTTATCTCATTACAACTTGCCCTTATTTAAGCACTGGGTCATAGTAGTGTGAATGAGAAACTGTGGGTCTCTCTGCTGTCTGCATGCTGTGGCCTGCCCAGGCAAGAGGAAGCTTATCAGCCCGATCCATCACCAGAACTGCTTGTGTCCTGCACAGCTGTGATGCTGAAAAACTCTGCCTGAAAAACTTGACCCACATTCATACAATAAAATATGTCTATATTTATGTATTATATATTTGCCAAAAAGAATCAGGAAAGAAGTTTATGTGTAGACTTTTCGTAGCTAAATCCATTCATTTATTAACTGGGAAAACATCTCAGATATGAAAGAAGAAAAACATTTCGGTAATATTTCCATCCCGGAAATCTATTAGCTGTGAGTGGTCATGTTTGTATGACGTATGGCAGCCTATCTAAAAACCCTATATATTTCGGTTTGACATTTAAAACTTAAGTAAATTCATTATATTTTTAATTGTGAACATTATTCACGGATTCAACTCTTTTTTTATTTTATTTTTATTTTTTATTTTTTTTTAGCTGTACCTGTTTTGTTTTTTTTAATTATTATTATTTTTGAATTCACGGATGTCATGAGGCATTAATGAACTCGGTACCTGCCAAGATGGCCGTCCTAGCCACGCCTTTGCGTTACCTGCTGTGAACACTCCCTCGTACCACAGTAGGAAGTGGAGCAATTGTTTCTCAACAGCTTCGAGCCGAGCTTCACGTAAACGAGAGGAAAATGTGGCGCATGCAGGTCACATCTCTGAACGTGTGGCAGTGACATATGCGCTGATGTCCGCGGATTTCCCTCAGGATCAAAGTCACAGAGCGACACCGAGCATGTCCTTATCAACAGCCTCTCTACACATTTTACTTCTTACATTCATTGTCTCCGCCGTGTCAGGTAAGTTAAAGTTTACTTATTAACCAGTAGGACAGATTTACTGTGAGGTGGTGAGTCTGCTGTTGACACTAGATTGTTCTTTAAAATAAAAGTACAATTACAAGAAACAAACTGGAGGTCTGATTAAACTTTTTTTTATTATTATTATTTTTTTTTTTACTTTTAAGCTGTTATGCTGTTTACTACTTCTATGACCAATTGTTGAGATCTGAATGACTTTAACGAGTCTGAGTAAATAAAGTTGTAAAGCAAGGACAGTAGGGGTTCCTGTTGTTGGATATGACTCAAGTGAGGGTTTTCTGTTGCTGGTTCAGCAACATCCTTCTCAGAGTTTATCTGATGTGTGTCAGATGATATGTTTGTTACCTTCAGAAATATCTACAGACACTGTATATGATTAGAGAGAGACACACAGTACATGGTAAAGCAGGATATGTGAGAGAGCCGATATGATCTGAGCAGCACTTTAGGCTCTGTTTGCTCATACAGGCCTGCTTAGTCATAGAAGGAGTGAAGCCAAGCTGACGGCCTCATCTTTCAACACAGTTTAGTCACGTTTACTCTGGGAGCAGAGAATAAAAGCACAGACGTAGCGAGACTTATCTGTACACTGATTAAGTCTCGTCCAAGCGGCGAATTAATTGTGATGTTTCCTAATATCCGTCAGGACTGGACATGTTTATCATCGTCAAATTATCGCTCTCTTTTTCCAGGAGTCCAGAAGATGACTGTTACTCCTGACCGCGGTACCACCTTCAACATCAGCAATAGTCAGATCGAAGGTTGCAAAGTGTGCACGGGATCAGGACGCTCACGACGATGTAGTACTTCTCTGTTTTTAAATAACAACACTCCTGTGTCACTGGAGTTTGAATGCTCCAGACCTCAAGATGTATTCAGCGTGCAAATTGTGCGAAATATAGGTAAGAGTAAAAGGTAACATTTGAATAGTTATCTTGTAAATAAGTCTGAATATGTTGTTGATCTAATACAGTATGGGTGGATTTATTTGTTGTCATAATAAGAAAAAAACAAAATCGCTCTTATCCCCCAGAATGCACCACAAAGTTGTGCAGCGGCCACATCGTCCAGGCCGACTCCGGCTCGCTGCCTTTGGTGGATTTTAACCGCAGGTTCATCTGGGATCTGCAGGCCTCCGGGCCAAAAGCGTTCAAAATAGACTTCACCAAGGCTGGTCTGAGACAGATCAATCCTTCGGAGAGATGTCCAGACAGACACACCTACGCCCTCCAGGCCTTCCAGACTACAGGGACCGTGGACATTGGAAAATACTGCAGGACGGGTACTATCAGCAGCGCTCAGATACTCAATCAGGGCAGCTTTTCTCTGGATGTTCCAACAGGGCAGAAGCTGCAGGATGCCCAATTTGATATGTCTGCGGGGGAAGAAATCAAGTGTAAGTTAGTTTCATTTGTCATGTCTCAACAACTACCCTCTTCCACATCTTTTAAAGTCACAATCTCTCTTACCTCCGTCTCTTCTAGCCCTTGCCAAAATTTCGCTGACATTATCAAAAGGGACCTCATCCTCAGAGTTGCTTTCTCCGAACTACCCGGACAGTTTTCCCGACGACGATGTGATGGAGTGGTACTTTCAGGTCCCAGACAAACACAGGACGGCAGTTCAGTTTCTAAACCTCACACAGCCGCGCTGTTTGAAGAAGGAGACCGCGGTGGAGGTCCACAGCAGAGGGAGGGCGGCGCTGGTCCTGAGCCTGATGGACACCCATATGTATCAGAATGAAGGCAACTTCTCGCTGACGCTGAGGAACTGCGAGATGGACAGAAGACGCGCCAGTTCTCCTGGACTCTCCCTAAACCTCAAGGTGTCTGCTTTAAACCAAAGTTACCCAGGTTTGTAACTTTGTCTGCACTTTATTATGCATTTTGGGTTTGGTTGCATTGCCACTCTTGCTCTGTCCTCCGAGATGGTTGGTTTCCTTTAAAGTGTTTGAAATATTTATTTATAATATTTATATAAGACGGTCAGCTTGATCCAGAGACACACTTTGATTTTAGGGGTGTTCTGGATCTTGACAAATGTTTTTATTCATACTATACCTGTGAAACTAAATGAGATTTCTAAGGCTGGTTTAAGGCTTCAAAATTAAGCAATGGGAATATAAAACTGGTGTAATCAATATTTTTACATATACATGGGTCCGTTTGTTACTAATGTAAGAGGTGTTGCTTGTAGTGATGACCACAGAGGTCTGTCTCCTGACTCTTCCTCAGTACAATGTTTTTTAACATCTTTTCTCTAAAAGGCTCCAAAATGTCCACTGTCCAACTATTTTCTACTTGACTCTACTTGTTTTGATTCCTGGTACTTTTCTGGATTACATTTTTTTTTATACCGCAAATGGTTCTACATTAGCGTAGCTGCTCTGGATACAAAACCAGAACAACCATCTCCACTGTCTCTTTATCATGTTCATCACAGGAGAAGCTGCACGATCTGAAACATTCGTGTTTATTTGTAATATTTATACACACCATCAATGGCGTGTGAAACCACAGGGATGTCCTCTTCAATGTGAAGCGCACACCTGCTGAATCCTTTTGTTGGCAACCAAACGGAGGACGTCTTTACCTCTTGAATTGACCACGGCGGGGTTTTGCAGGTTGCCATTAATCAAGTAATCCGGTAGGTAACAAAAATTGCAGCCGATGCAGAAGCTTGGCTAGTGGGTTTGTGCAGGAGGTCCTGTGTCGTGCTTTTGTGACGTGGTGGTGTCAAGACTACTGACGTTCTCTCTGACCAATAAATTATGTTGATACCCCCAAAAAAAAGTACCCAGGCCCTGGTATTATCCATAACTTAACCAAAAAAGCCGAGTTGAGTCGAGCTGGTGACCAAACGGTAAATCACCAGTCTGACCAAGTCAGATATTTCTTTCATGAATGGTGGAGACCAAAACGGAGCCAAAAGGAGAGTAAATATTGGAATTAATCAGACAGCCAGAAACACAACTTTGAATAACTGCAGATGTTGCTTCCTGTTTGCTTGATGTCTTTAAGCAGTTGTGCCCTCTCAACATGATCATTTGGCAATATAATGGTGTTTCTTCTGCCTCAAATTTGTCAAAAAATTCTAATACTACCACATCAGATAAGTGATTAGGATGTAATCACTAACAACTGAACTGTTTAGTCTGTAAAAAAAAAAAAATCACAAGTTAATTGTGTCCAGTGTTTTTCCTAAAACTCCTTACCTAGTCTGATCAGTGACAAACATTTAGATCATAACAATATAAATAAAGAACATAAGAGTATTAAAGCTGCAAATGTTTTCTATATGATGGTTTTGCTGTTTGAGAACAAGTGCAGCAGATGAGAGATGTCTCCTCCACATGTTGCAGCTTGCATGTGTATAAATAGTCGATTTTTCCATTTTCTTAACAGTTAGATCCTGGACCCAGTTTCATTAGCTGGGGGTGTCCTGTTTTTTGACTGTACTGATGACGACCTCGTAGCTCGTATCTGAGCTCTCAGGGGAGCTCTCAGTTTGCCTAATCTCTGAGTCATGGATGACAGCAGTGGCACATTACCAGGAAACACCTCCTCCAGTGATCAGTCAAATGATATGCCCACACATTCGCATGTGTGTGTGTGCTCGTGTTCGAGATAGAAAGAGAATAAAAGCTTGTGTTTTATTTGTGCTGTTTTCTCTCTAGTGTTGTGTAAAGTGGATCTCAGAGGACTGGAGGGCCTCGCGCTCCACATCAATAAGCTGAGACCGGCTTCTGACTGCGAGATGAAAATGAACTCGGAGATGAAGGAGAAGATCACGGTCACGTCAAAAAGTGACCTGTCTTTCCAAGACTGCCTTCCTGAAGATGTACAAGTCACAGCAACAAGAGTTATAGGTAAATACAGATTTGAGTGTTTAGCCGAGTCCCTGGAAAAATAAGCCCTGAACAGTTTTTATAACTATCACATTGATATTTATAAACTTTACCATGTAGATTTCTGTCAATAAAGCCTTATTAGTCACGATAAATGATTATTTCAATGGTCCCCACCATTTACAGAGAGGATTTGAAGGCTGTAATTATTTAACAGCGGACTCTTCAGCTGTTATTTAAGCCAACGGTTTACATCTGAGACCACAGCCATGTTCTAAATGACTTTCCTTCGTACACTGACTTACAGTAATCTTACATGTTAGTACACAGACTTTGTGTAGTAGTGCAATTTCGCCAGGGTCGTGTCTCAAAATCACACACTGCTTGAATACATTACCTGCAGACATATCTGCTGGCTTTAATTATTTTACCCAGAAATGAACAGGTTTTCGTGTCCTCAGTTCAACACACACAATAAACCCACTGATGGCTTCTGTCCAGCAGCAGTATGTTGGTACTCAGTGGCTGCAGCTTCCTCAGACGCCTTCATTTAAAAAAAATACTTTAGCTCAGTGGTCCCTCCTTTTCTGATTCGTAGCCAAGATGATTATCTGCTACCTTGATTTTGGAAAACGTCCATCGTTCCATACTCAATTTGTGAATTGTTGTAAGTGCATCAGCCGAGCAGTCGTAGTGCACTTCATGTTTCCATACTTGACTGTGTGAACGCACTTATGCAATCAAAATATTGAATGGCGGTACGCAAGTACACAATTGGAACCCAGCTCGTCTAAAGTGGAAGTTGAACTGTTAACAACAAAGTCTTATTATTCAGAGGAAGAAAGACTTGTGCATACCCATGTACGACTTGGTAACTCTTTAACACACCAATATAGTTTTTATAAGCAGTGTATAAACACCTAAGGAATTGTTTGCAATACATTTTAATGTAGCATAACGTAACAGCAGTTTAACCGTTTATTAATATACAGTATTTCATGAACTTATTTTATGAATGTATACTTTATAATATTTATGCTGCGTTTTCCTTTATCGGTCATTATCAGTTTAAACCAGTCTAAAAATGTGGGTGCCCGCAGAAATCTAATATTGCATATGCTTACATCTACAATATAGTGTGCTATAAACTATTTGTCAAATGTTTATCTGCTACCTACAACTGAAAGGAAGAAAAGGTTTCTTTTTGTAATTTTGGTGAGGTGACCCTTTTACTTACCGTCATTTGTTAATCCTGTTTCATATCAGGGTGTAGTCAACTCGAAGACTGCCGGAAGACTCCGGTCCTGCTGTCGGTGCCTCGGCTGCCGGCGTGCCTCCCCGCCCCTCTGAGCAGTGTGACCTGGACTCTTCGTCCTGCTCCGCACGGCACCGTAAAGCTGACCTCTCCCACCGGGCCCCTCAGACAGTCCCTACCTGGACAGCCGTGCAATGACAGCATCAAAGTGGCTGAAGAAGATGGAACGACTATTGGACACTTCTGCCCTCGGGGGCCCATCCAGAACATCCAAATCCACGCCAACGTGTCCGTCACGTGGTGGTCCAGCATGGGGGCTAAAGCACTGAGGACGAATTTCAAGCATGTGCTGAACGCCAGTTTTGAAAGGGAGATATCAGGTAACACGCAGCTTCAACTGAGTGAAAAAAAATATATATATTTTTTTAAAGTACATAGTTTTCCAGTTATATTTATTATTCCTGTCTTTCTTACCAATATTCAGAAAGATACATATTCACTGTATCGCCGTCGAGAAACTCCTCTATCCTCGTGGCTACTCCCGGTTGGCCAGTAGGAATGAAGTCCTACTCCACGGTCTCCTGGATTGTCTCGTTGCCCCCAAAGATGGAAGCGCAGCTGATGTTTATCAACCTCAGTCAGCCCAAGTGCAGCAAACGCCACACCAACATCAGGGTGCAGACAGTCGGCAGCCTTGAGGAGGAATACAGCCGCAGGGAGGACGAGGAGGCCGAGAGTGTCACCGTCTCCGAGAACTTCTACCTCAACATGTCCAACTGTATGCCCGAGAGAGGAGACTTCCACGTCATCACCAAGATCACCCTGCAGAAAACTAAGAGTAAGATTTGGAGTTGTTGTTTTTAAAAAAAAAAAAATTTACATCATCTTTGAGGCAGGGGTGTAGAGGTACTTTTTCGAGCCCTGCTAGTGGCGAGGTTTTATAGATAACAGTTGGTCAAGGCTGAATCAACTACTGGATGAATTTCCAAGAAGTTTCATTTATGAGGATGAATTGAATATTTATCCTCTGAAATTTCATCTCGCGGCATCATCATATCTAAATTTCAGTTATGCCGATACTTCGGTTGATTACCGAATAATAGCAAAACTAACATTTATACTTGATGAGGCAAGATGGGGAACTTATCATTATAAGTAGGGGTGTGCCATATCGTATTGTTCATACTATTGGTGTGATTTTTAATATGGAAAAAAAAATTAAATAATTCTATGACAATGGCAATACTCTCACTTGATGTAATGACATCAAACAGTTACGCAGCACAACAATATGACTTCCATACATGCATAACGTATGCATTCTGCACAACAGCAGTGTTAGTTTCCAAACGGGGAGCGACTTCAGTAGTGCGGAAGTTGTTTCAGAAGGTCAGATGTGAAACAAACCAAAGTAACATGTTAGTGTCGCAGTGACACAAGGGAGAGGCTCCAAAAAAAGACCCAGGAGGCCGAGGTTGAAGCAAATTCTAAGCTCCTGTAGTTTCGCAAGTTTCAGGCAAACAACATATACAGGACAAAGAGAAGAGACAAAGACACAGGAAGTGTCAAAAGTCACACATGAGGGGGAGTAATAAGACGGAGAGCAATAAACTCGCCAGGAGGAACAAAGACACGCGACAATCAGGCAGCTGGAAAGAGGAGAGACAGGACTATATACATGTAGTGGCTGATTGGCTAATGAGACACAGGTGGGAATGAAAACTGGCAGGAAAAAGACACAAAGGCAGGAAGTAAATATACTACAATATCATGGGGTGAGTGATTACAAAATAAAACAAGAACTAAAACAACTAAAAAGGAAGAACCATTACAGTTTGTTTTTACTGAATATTTGAAGGCAAAATTGTTATTTCATGCTGATGCATGAAACTATTACCCTTATTTTTTGCAAATTAAATTAATAATAAAATATTTTTTTGATTTCTTTTTTTTTTCTCATAGCATCAAGAATATTATTTGTATCATTTTCTCCAAAAATACCATGAAATATCATCATGATAGTATTTTAGACTCCTAGTTTTAAACATGTTAGGATGTTGGCCATTGAGCTCAACACGTCATTGTGCCAAAGAAAAGTCTCACACAGATCATCTCGCACGGCTGTAGGCTTTTTGTAGATAAAATACTGCACATCACCTTGTTTGACAAGAAAGTCAGATTATGAACAGCATCTATCTAGTTCATTGCAACGCATTGCTCAGCTTTTGGATTTAGTCAAGCCGGCAGCATTAAGGAGGTCCGTCTCTGTGTCACTTGGTCTGTCGGAAGTCTGAGTGTTATCCAAAGGGAACCGGACACTCTTGAAATTCTTGAAGAGTGAGGTCCCCCTGGTGTGTGGGGGGTTGTTAACACCTTGAGAGCCGTTGAGGTCACATGTGAGACCCACCCGATCATTTTGTGAGTCGTGTAGAGGCACAATAGTCCTGGTGTGAATTTGAGTTGTTATGGGCCTGGTGTAAATGGGTGTGGAGCTTTTGGGGAAGAGATCTGAGGACTGCATTGTAAACAAAGTGGTGTGAAGGAGGAGTGAAAGAAGCCATCAACATCAAACTCTAAACAGAGATGGTGGGCTACGACATCACTAATCAGCCACTTACAATTCAGTCTTGAGATGCCTCCCCAGAACTGTACCTACTTACCGAGAGCCTCACTGGCCTGCTAGCGAGGCTGTTTTTTTAAAAAAATTTTGGCTTACACTTTAAAGATGTGTTGAACAATTGTGACATAAACCCAAATATTCTTCAATAAACTATCGACTTTTTCCCTTTCTTGTGAATTATAATCTGTAATCCATTTTTATTCATCTCTGCGTTTCAGGTATTATGAAATTATCCATTAAACAACTGTATGACAGAATGTATTAATGAAAGGTGGTATTTGTTGTTGTTTTCTCCTTTAGACCTTCTTCTGACCATCATCCTGAGTGTGGTGGCTGTTCTGCTGCTCATTTTTGTCGTTGTTCTTGTGGCGGTGTGTGTGTTGGCGAGGTGAGTGACTCTGCCTCAAATTTTATTATCTGTTCTTTTCAAGAAGGTATTTTTGTCTTTTCAAAATTGGAACAACTTTTTCTCCTCTTCATTTTAAATTGTCGCGGTGTTTAAGAGATTGGCTGATGGTTGTAAGAGAAGCTATTTGAAACTCTTAAACTCCCATCTTTCCTACCAAACAGGAAGAAGAAGAAGAAGCTTAATCATCAAGTGTCCATCTACAATCCAAACGGCACCAGCTTCCTGCCAGGACAAAACGGTTTCCCAAAAACACAGGAAGACAATGAGTCCCACATATACGCCTCCATTGAGGACACGCTGGTCTACACACACCTGCTCAAAAAGGGTACAGAGATCGGCATCTACAAAGAGTTTGAAACCTTCACAGGACAAACAGACTCACAAAAGCCACTGTTTTCTGAGGACACGGGTGCTGGCAACATGGAGGGCGGGGTTCGTCTGCCTCTTCGGATCTCATGTCCACAAGTTCCTGCGCTTCCCAACAGGCCCCTGAAACACATCCAACCCATGGTGGACAATGAGATTTACCAGCCCGAGGGCCAAAGTGAGGAGGGTCATTCTCCGGATCTGGGGCTGCGGCTGGAGCCGGAGGGAGGAAACTGAGCAGGAGATTGGTTTTAGCTTTCTGATTTTCACTTGACCTACTTGAACTTTGTGATATTCATTCCCTGGCGTCTGTGTGATTGCCTGCTGTTCAGCCTCTCAAGAAGCTTTTTTTTTTTTTTTCTTTCTTCCCCCTCTTAAGTGGAGCTTTTGAACCAAAGTGAGGCACAAATAACCTTGTTCAAACCCGCCTGCAGCTGTTACCGTGTTTTGTCTTCGATGAATTCACTTTTGTTTTGAAAGCTGAAACTTGTGTAAATGAATCATCTCCATTTACACAAGTTTCAGCCTCCATAAAGACATTTTCTGTTCTTATTTGAGATGTTTTGACATGTACTTTTTTTACTCGTAATTAATTTTAGTGTCGGAGCTACTGTGTGCCGTTTACAGGATTAGTTTTTCATCTTTTTCATTGTACGAGTACAAAACAGAGGACACTGCAATATGTGGGGCAAAACACTTCAGTTCTTTAGTATCATCAGAACACGATGGCTTGTATTGTAGTGGATTGCACCAGCAGTATTGGAGTACTGTCTTTCTTTTGTTTGTCACTGCTTTTGCACACGCTGTTATAGCTATAGAGTCAGTACACCATAAATTTGCCTTGCATAGAGGTTAATGCACTCCTGATAACGCTGCTTAGAAGTTGATGAGTTCTTTTCAGTCAGTTTCAAATTGACACAAACTTAGGAATGTAAACACTGATCTGTTACAAGCCAAGACTTTTTTTTACTTTTTTTTTTTGTGTATCATGATCAGTGAGGATAACTAGTGTGAAAACATATTTTGCTATTTGCTGTAAAATTACAGATTGATTTTCTGGATTACAATGACATACAACAAAAATCTTTGTACACACCTAATTTCAGTCTGTGAGCAAAGTTACATCTTTAAATAAAAAAAATTTAAAAAAAGCTTTTATCTTTTTTAGAAGAGGGACTGTATGCTCTGATTTAATTTGATTTTAAGTGTGGTGTGTGTTCTTTACATTTTTAAATGTGTTGTGCATCGTAATTCTGTGAGGAGCTCAAACAAACTGATCTAAAAGGTCAGGATATAAACCAGGTCTTCCCCAGGCTTTATAAAAATGTATTAGATTGTACAATATCTGTGAAATCCGTGTGGCGTCCTGTAGTTCAGAAAATGAGTAGCAGAGGGAGACAACGTTCAAAACTGCTACGAACCTATACTCACCTCTGAGGAAATACAGCGTCCTTTTACTCACTGTTACCGAGGTCCGTTTGATTTAGAGCTGTGAATTATGTCCACAGCTGCTTTACAATTTGCGTCACACAGCGAGTGTTAACAGGACTGAGACAAGGACATGCTCACTAAAAGGCCCACGGAGACATCCAAACATGTTTAACCGACGTAGCCTTCTTGTGGGCGACTTACTAATATTTACCAATGTCGACATGGAAACATGATTTTTGTGATGATGAAATTGTGGATGTGGGTGGAGACTGTAATCACCAAGTGGGGAGTTTTGTGCACAGATGGTTTTAGAGAGGAAACGCAACAGGGAAGTCTTTGAATATGTTGTAAACATACCTATTTGCAGGTATTTAAACCATGCACACATCCTCCTCTCTAAACTATTTGTTTATGTACCATATATACTCCTGCAGTGTGGAAAAAAAAAATGTCATGCTCGTAGTCTTTAGGTTGGATTTAAAACAGGGTTGGATTACCAACTTTGGCAAAGTGAGCAAAACTGTCCGGTGGCCCCAGGTCCTTGAGGGCCCCAGGGGTCTGTTGTTGTTTTGATGATTTAATTAAGTGCACAAAAAGATGAATAATCTTGCTAATTTTGTGTTTCTGTCTCTTAGAGGGGCCTTGTGTTCACATGGTACATGTAGCTAAATGGAGGTCAAATTGCCACCTCAGGGGCCAATGGGAATATTTTCCCACTGAGGGTCCTTCTGTCAGATTAATGTAGTCATTAATTAAGCTAATTAACAATTTCATGCTTTTAAAACGCGTGATTTCTTTGGTTTGACTGAATAAAACACTATGCAGTGTCTTTGAGTCTTATTTTGAAAGGGGACCTTTGGTTTCCTGTAATCTTTTAACCCTACCGGCTCCTTGAAATTACTGGGAAAAAGATAGCCACCATAAACCAAGACAGTTGGTTCAGTTTTTACTTTTATTTTTTAACAGCCAGGATCTTAAGAGGTTTTTTTTTCCTGTTGTGAGGAACTAAAGATTCCCCAGTTATATCTGCAGATATCGGAGAGAAGGAGGTGGTTATATGAGAAGACACATGTTTATTAACATCATACTATGTTATAAAATGTAAGCAGCATAACTGGACATTTAAAGTAGAAATACAGAAGGTGCCACAAAAAAAAGACACTCATGACCGTTCTTCAGTCAGAAAAAGGTTGTGTTGCATTGAGAAGTGAATAATATAAAAACACATATAACAAAGACAAGCCATCCAGTGTTTACCTCGATGATTATCTGAAATGCTGTTGGAGAAATGGGCTTATTGAATGTGTAAAATATCATGATCCAGTGAGTTTAGCTTATACAGTGACTGTTCCAGACTTCTGTGTGAAATCTCTGTTCTGGACTGACATCTGGAAGGCTTGGTCAGGAAAATGTGAGCCGAAGAAAGATGCAGCACATTATTTTTTTTTCAAAGTATGAACGTACCTGAAAGCTTTTTTTTTTTTCATTTGTTTCAGCAAGCGGCACTTAAATTGTTCATACAAGTTGTTTATCGGCACAGGATCATGTTTGTCAGAGATTTAAAACACAGGAGCTCTCAGACGATGTTGAACTCGCACACGGAGGCCTTCTCGGCTTTGCAGCTCTCATCAAACCACCTCCCGTTGGCGGTGGTGGAGAGGATGGCGCAGTTCTGGCTGCGCCCGCCGTCTGGCTGCAGGGTGATCTCTTTCTCCCAGTTCTTGAAGCGCACGCTGGAGCCTGACTGGTCCACCCAGTGCTCATCGGTGACTATGTCGTTGATGCCCAGCCAGATGTGCTCCTCGGGGCCGATGCTCTGGCGCACGTAGCTGTGGAGCTGGTCGTTCTCGTCTCCTGTCAGAGGGGTGCTCAGGCTGCCTCCTTTGGCGATGCAGTCATTGCTGGCTGCGTGGAAGCTCTTCTTCACTGGGTCGGCCAGGAAACACTTGCCGATGATCTTTGTGCCTCTCAGACAAACTGCGGGGCAAAACCAATAGAAAGTGGCTCGGATGTCTTTGTTGTCTATTTTGTTCAAATATTAGCCTACAGTGGATAACGCAGCTGTGGTACAACATTAATTCTATTGCGATCCATAAACAGAGAAACATTTTTTTTTTTTAAGTATTTGTTGAACATATTCCTCCTGGAAAAATACCTGTCTGTAAAGCCTGTTGCTCTTTCAACAAGTTCAGCTCCTGAGCGATGTCATTAATCTGTTTCTTCAGCTCCTCAATCGCAGCATTGTTTGCGGACTCTGTTCAAAATGAACAAAAAAAACAAAACATCAAAATTTGTTCAGTTAGCATTACCGATGTCTCACTCAAAGAGCAATTGAGGACACCGTTTTCATTTCAAAATGTCAAGTTAATATTGAGTCTTGCCTTTCTTGCCATTTCTTCTCTTGGGGGAGGCGGTCTGCTGGAGGGAGCAGTGTGCCAGCAGGAGAAGACAAAACACCACCCAAACCCCTCTGACATCCATTATACCTGGAAAAAAACAACAACAACAAAAAACACGCTGAAAATCCACCGTAAAGGAACTGTTTTGGTGCAGCACCACAAAAAGCTCCTCACAGCTCTGAGCGCTGGCCAGACACTGTCTGTTGTTTTACACACACGGAGTGGAGGCACTCAGTCGAATGAGGAAATCTTATTTAAGAGAGAACAAATGCTTTACAGATGTCTGACAGCCGTTTGTGTTGCTTTTAAAGCGCTGAGGAGACATGGATGAGGAGCAGGCAGGCGTATGTGGTGTTTAACAGTGTTTATGTTTGTAGGTTACCAGTGAATTACAGGAGGGCCTTATCTGTCTGAGTGTGCGTGGACTCCTTTATTACACAACCAGAATTATACTTATTTACATTTTTTTTAATGAAGATATTTTGTTAAATCTCTGCATCAGTTTTAGTCAGGGGTTATGATATTTTTTTTCCAAGTTCTTTATCGTCCTTGGTTGCTTATTGAACTGTGGATTTAATCTTTTGTTTTCCTGTCAAAGGGCTTGTTGTGTTTTTCCTCAGAGTTTTTACAATCCAGAAGTTGGATGTTTTGGGGTTTCTCCCAGAGTCCACATCTGGATCTCCTCAGTGATTTGGAGGAGGTGCAGATGAGGCGTGGCCGAGACTTATATAATGAAGAAATACTATTGTAAAATTAATTACAATTTTTCTCTTAACAGATTTTCAGTGACCTCATCCAGCAATGACAACATTGATTGTTCGAATCTGTAAATATTCAGTGATCCTACACTTCGCTCTCTGAATACACACCCCTCACAGCCAAATAACACATTAAACTACTTACAAACATTATCAGGCATACTCAGAGTTGGATAATGTCTTCAAAAATGTTTCCATAGTGCCACTTTAGAATATTCAAATACAAACAGCTTCATTACAAAAACACTTTATAAAGCCTTTAGTGTCTCCATCTACATACATTTTCTGAGATCTTGTTCTGTAATTAATTCTCATTTGGAAGGTATCATAGATTTTGAATGCCTTCCCTTTTCTACTCAATAGCCTATTTATAAAGACTCATTGGACCTGAACACTGAATAAAAAGGGAAAGCCTTGTTAAGTTGGTGCCTCGCACTTTGTGTTGTAGGTTCCTTTAGAGAGGTTGTTCTGGACAGTGTTAGACAGGAAAAGTACAAAATGTTGTCAAATATGGAGTTATTTTATATATTTTATATTTTATTCAGAACAGCAATGTCTATAGAAATTATCTATGAAGTTTATATTTATATAATACATAAAGTATATTACCTGCAGGGAGAAGGTGAAAGGGGTGATATGGTTAGGATTTTCATAAATTTAAAATGTTTTTTTATTGCATGCGAGTAATATTTGTGTCACGTTGTGTTGCCTGAGCATGTTCTTGTTGGTGCATGGGATGGTGAAGTTGTGAATTGATTATTGTTCACATGTCTGCAATGAAATTAAGAAAATATACAGAGACAAAGAGGATGTGATTTTATCAATATTTTTTTAAATACAATATTTGCAAAATAAATAAACAGTGAAGCAGGTTCTGTAAGTTGTTTAGCAATACAACATTTGTTGAAAATAAGTCATTTTGAAATGTACAAAAGTTCAGGCAAAGGCAAAGGCAGCTTGTATGAAGTAATACATCGAGAAGAACAATGCCCGTTTGTGGTGAACGCTGCCCTGTGCACAGCAGGCACGTCGACGCAGCAGGCTCTGATTCAGAGCTTCACTCTGCGTCACAAAAGTACAGGCAGTGCCTGGGTCACAATTCAATTTACACTCAAATGCATAGTTAGTTAATTAGTTAGTATCAGTCAGGACTGCATCACCTGGACCATCAACACATTATTTTCTATAAAATAATAACAATAGCAAATAGTGCACTTTGTCTGCAGCTACATGGAAGGCTGTGAACTATATCAAGTTTCTGCACGCTGGCTTAGGATAACTGATTTATTTGTTATTATTATGTATCTATGTGCTGCTTTTCCCACTTCTTTCATCTGTTTTATTTGCTGCTGTAATGCTTACAATCCCGGGGATCAATCACATCTAAACTCTTTTTTATAATTCTCTACTACTGCAACTTCTCTGTCTGTGTGCTTTGTGCATTTGTTCATTGCTATAAAGCCCTTTGCTCTGTAGCTTTGCTCTAACTTATAACCAATAAGCAACGCTCAGTAAACATCTATCTGGGCACATGTTTAGGATACACCTGCACAGAAAATTAACCCCCCCCCCCCCAAAAAAAATAAAATAAAATAAATTTACAGAAACACTTTAGGTTTGCAAATCACACAGAATGCCCCACACAAAATAAATAGTTAAATTAAAATCCGAACTCAAAAACAACACAGAGGTAAAAACATCCAGGAATAAATTAAGTATGCTTCATGTTTGCAAAAAAATACGAGTCCTTTTGATCCGGTCGTCTCGGTAACCTATCTGAAGCCTCCGCAGTGTCAGGCACCATCCCTCTGGTCTACGTTGGGCAAAGCACTGTAATAATAGATGAATATTAATGAAGCTTCAATTGAGCAGTGATGAGGATTCAGTGTGAGGTGATCCATCCAAAGTACAAGGTGGAGAAAAAGAAGAGGAAAAACACAAGGGGAAAATCTAAATTTGAGAACATTAGTTAATGCTAAATGTCTGAAAATCAAAACAGTGAGTCATCATAACCCTATTTCAGATGCAGGTTAGGTGATATTAAAGCTAAACACTTACAAGTGCAGTGCTTCATAACCCCGAAGCAGAGTCTCAAAATGTTAAGCGCAGGGTAAACAGAGCGTCACGGTGAGTCACTGTCTGTGCGTCTAGACACTAACAAGCAGCGACTGGAGCTGCTTACTGTGCACTGTGAGAGGGAGGAAGTCAGAGGGGGGGGGGGGGGCATTGGGGTCGAGCTACACTTCAGTGGTGGAGGAGAGAGGAGGGGGATGGGGATGGGAGGGGTGGGGGGTTGGGGGGGTCGGGGAGGAGGGGCCCTCTCCCATTGTGAGTGACAACACCACAACAGTGCACATCACAGGCGAATGTGTCACAAACCTCTCGGTCCATCGCTCACACCAGAGCTAGCGAGTGAAAGGCAGCAATAAATTAGGCAGAGCAGGACACAAGACGCAGAGACAGAAAAGAATAAACGGATAAAAACAGAGCGTGAAAAAAGCGAAAGAAAGGACACACAAGAAAGAGAGAACTCACGTTTAAATGTCTAGAAGCATGTAAGTCTTGTACCGGTTGAATAATGAACGTTTATGGATATAATGTTCTATAGCAGAGGATGATTAAAGTGATTTCAGAACTTGTTTGACATGAAAAGTTTGCATTAACTGCTGCAGTATAATGAATGTAAGTTACACACAGGAACTGTTTTGACACCTGTTCTTGCTGACGTGTCCAAGTGCTTCTTGAAAACGGCAATATTTGACACCTCAGAAATCTTCAATTCAATTCAATTTCATTTATATAGCTGCCAAATCACAACACAGCAGGTTGTTTCAGGGCACTTAACATAGTAAAGTCCTTACAACAGAACTTTACGACATTGTACAAAACAACCCAACAATTCAACGATGCCCACTTGAGCAGCTAAGAGGAAAAAAAAACTTTCATTTCACAAGAAAAACCTCCAGCAGTATGAAGGAAAAACTTCTTTTTAACAGGAAGAAACGTCAGAAGGAACATCTGCTAAAGAAGAAAAAAGTAACCAAATTATGAGATTTATACTATCCCTTTTTTGATTTCTAGTAGTATAACTTATAAATAAAATACTTTTAGCCACTTGCCAATTTTTACATTTTGTTATGTTCTTGAAAGCATCAACAGGAACTAATTTCAAAGCAGTGCCTGCTTAAAAAACAATTCCAAGCAACAGTAATGCAACTTGGCGAACGAGGACTATAATAGACGCGATGACATGTTCATGCCTCAATCAGTAACTTTTCTAGACGGCTTTCTCAGGATTTCGTAATGAACTAAACTACAAACATGCTTGATACGTAGGAAATACACTTCACAGTAATGTAATAAAATGGCCAAAGTTACGTTAAGCATTGATCATTTATAGTCAAAGGATTGTAACGTGCACAACCACTGCTGTGGTGCTTTAACTTTACGTCACAGAAACAATTGACCGTTATTGATCCTCTGCTTTCTGTGGAACAAGAATTACAGTGCAGACACACTGCCAACACGTCACGTCACTAACGTCTACAGTGAATGAACACGAAAGAAAAAAGCTCACCTTTGAGAATATAATCTGTTAAAAGACTGGGCACCTTGTCACTGTCGTCCCTCATAGCTTGGAGAACTGGAAAGCGAAGGAATCAGTCAGTGACAATGACTCAAGAAACCACACTGCGCTGCTCAGATGAAGAAACGTACTCTTGGTGAGGATCTGGAGGTCTTCAATCGAGGGAGGGCAGCCTTTTTTCTCGTAAGGGATGACCGTGGTCAAATACTGCAAAACATGAGAAGACAAAGACAGGGAGAGAGAAATTACAAAGACGGAAAAAACTAAAGCGTAGATGCTGGACAAAACTATACACGCAGTCTGACTTGAAGAATAAAATCTGGTTAACTAATGAAGAAAGTTAAGATCGTGGTGCTTTTCTAGTCTCGAGCAGAAAATACAAAAGATCCAAGTTCAGCAGCCGAGAGAGAGAGAGAGAGAGAGAGAGAGAGAGAGAAACGGAAAGTAACCTGTCTTTCGCTGCACCCGCTGCCAAAAGTTTGGCGGAAGCTGTTTTGGATAACAGAGGAGAGTCCCTCCATGCTGAAGCGCTGAGGAGGAAGGAAGAAAAGCAAAGAAACGTAACAAAAGAGACGACCAAACGTAGTGCAGCAAGAAGTGTAGCAAGCTTTGGAAAAGAAAGAGGTCTTACAGGTGATATCCGTCTACTAACATTTCAGGACATCAATAAAGCAACACACACACAGAGTGTAATAAGTCCACAAAGCTGGTCTATACTGACTGATCCGAGTGTTTTCTCTGCGAGGCCCAGCGATGTCCCGGCTCCACCTTTAAGCTTCTTCTTCTTCTTCAGCGACTCCCGGTGCTCCTTCTGCCGGTTTTGCACGTCGATGAGCGCCGAGATGAAACTGTTCTTCACCTCCTTCTCAAAGTCCAGCTCATCCCTGAGCGCCAGCTGCTGCACCAGCTCCTCTGACAACCTCCTGATGCTGGTCTCCGTCTCCTCCAGACGCTCATTCAGCTCCGCGACGCTCAGGGTCCTCACCCCTGGACCGCCAAAACAAACACGGTCGCAACAGAATCGGTCTTAATATAGAGCGCTGGTCATTTATCCTCCTCCCCACAAAGTCCCGATCAGCAGACACTCACTCTTCTCGTAGCCGGGGCTGCTGTTGGACCGCCGGACATCCGGAGACAGCGTCGACAGGTCCGACCGAGAGGGATTGTGCTCTGCTTCCGTGTCAGGGGAATCCTGCATCATTTCCTCGATCTCCTCAATAACCTGCACAGAGAATCAGCGCGTCAGAGAGGCGGCGCTTCAAATAACTCGAGAGAGAGCACGGGCTGTTAAATATCTGCGGGAAACACGAGTAAACTCCGCCAAAGACCGATGTTACTGACGCACCTGCTCCGCTGTGAAAAGAGGCTCCTCCGCGAGGCAGGAGACAATGATGGAGTGCATGTCCAGCTGCTCCCTGAGCTCCTCGTCGTCCGACAGCTCCGCCGTGACATCATTCTTCCTCTGGCCAGGACCAAGGACAGGGGGGAGGGAATTTAATCAAAGCGCTAAATCCCGGCACAATGAATATTTGAGATTTGTGAGCTGAGCGGAGGAGAGATTTGGCGGGCGGGGCGGGGCGGGGGGGGGGGGGGGATGATGGAAAAAGTGGGACATGGGATGGGGCGGGATGGGACGGGACGGGGGGGGGGGCGGAAGAGGCGGAGTCAACTCACGGGTTTCTCTTGCAGATTGACTGTCGGGACGTGGAGGGAGCACGTTCGAGACCGTTTCCAGTCCACCGGCATCACACGTCCGTAGTTGCTGGTTAAAGTGGTCCAGATTCTGTCGGCACACGGGAGGGTCACATCACATCATCATGGAGCGTGAGGGGCTGCTCAGCAGTTCTACGCATATCGTTTTCTTAACTTTAACTTCACTTAAGAGTCCTGATGATGTCATAGCGCTATCTTTGCTTGGATTTGGTAACTAGAAATATAAATGAGCAAATCGGAGTTAAAAAAATCGGGGGCTTGAAGTTTGAAGTCAAGCACAACGTGCTTCGAATTTGTATTGTGGGAAACGTATCGAGTGATATTTGGGTTTGACCCATATTAGAGGTCGAAAGTTAGGACGTCCTGGTCTCTGCTATTCAAATGTCCTGTTTTCACCATCAACAACAAAAGGAAAGGGTACGACATGCAACAGAGGCACCTGACTGGGGATGCTGTTGTTAATTGGACTGCAGCTTAACTAATACGACATCCATTCCCATTCTTTTGTTTCAAACACTTCAAATACTCTCAGGAATATAGATATGGTGTACACCACAGAAATACTTTTGGGCATCTCATCCACAAACACAACAGTCAGATTAAACAGCTCTGATGTCAAAGTTAAAAGTATAATCCACAACATGTCACTGAGGACAACGTTTAAAAGTATCACGTAACCCTAAAACTGGTGCAGGAGTCCGCCTGATGAAAGCTGAAATGTTGTTCGGCATTAGTAACAATGTTTAATGTTTTTTTCAGATTTTTTTTCTTCTCTCTTCCCCTCTGCTTGTTAACTTAATACTTAAAATGTCTGTAGTAAACTCGTATGGTTGCTTGTTTTGTTCAACCAACTCTTAAACCCAAATATTCATTTTAACATGATATGAAATACAACAAAAAATAAACCTGTCTTAGAATTTGAGAAGCTTTAACTTGAACATATTTTGTGGCTTTTTTTTGTTTGTTTTAAAATTAACGACTGAAACAATTGTTGCAACAAACACAACTATTCAAAGCTATATAATATGCAGTACTAAAGAAAAAAAATGAACAATGAAATTGATCACAGAAGTGCCCGTTTCACAATTATCGCCTGTAAAGTCGGCTACGTCTTGTCGGCCGACTCATATAGGCGAATATCGGCATATAAAAGCCACTTAGGGACAGATACAGACAGCATGCCGACATCAGAGTCTCTAGAGTCTGTTATCACAGTGGACACAAGCACATTTATGTCCTGTTGTGATGGAGCCACTGTGTGTCACTGTCACTGCAGCCCATCACATCCTTTATCCACTCCAACCATTTCTTTAAAAAAATAAATAAAAAAATAAAACATGAAATGTCCCGCTGCGGACACAATTATTGCACGACGTTGTAAACGCGACTTGCAGCAGGGAGCCCTCCACACCCACAGGGAAGCACGTAGCCCGCGGACGGGCCCACACAAACACTCACTCGTCTCTCTCCAGCAGCGTGTCCTCGGCGATCACATCCACGGGAGCGACGCTGCCCGTCTTGGCGTCAAAATTCCGGAAGCACTCGGATAACCTCTGGTCGAAGTCCTCCACCAGGTCCTCCGTGGACCGGAACCCGCCGCGCTCTCCCGGGGAGGAGAAGCTGCTGCCTCGAAGCTCGGGGACATCATCACCATCCAGAAGGAGCTGCGGCGGCGGCGGCGCCGCTTCCCCCGCGGCGGCGGCGGCGGCGGCGGCGGCAGCACGGCGGCCTTTCTGCCGCAGCGGTCCCTCCTCCGAAACCATGTTCGGGTCGCGCAGGTTCGCCCAGTCGTCGTCGTCGTCGTCGTCGAAATGTACGAAGGGCGCAGCCATAGCCCGGTCCGGCCTAATCGGCCCGGGACAGCGACGGATGTGTTGCTGCT